>NW_022103898.1:37301386-37311218 GCF_000313985.2 Echinops telfairi | reverse complement strand
GAAATGGGGAGCTGATATCAGGGGCTCAAGTGGAAAGAGAAGGCTTTGAAAATGATGATGGCGGCATATGTGCATATGTGCTTGAAATACTAGATGAATGTATGGATTGTGATAAGAGATGTAAGAGCCCCCAATCAAAGTACTTAAAAATAACAGAGTTACAGTCTCAGGAGGAGAGGTTGGGGGAAGTGAGGAGCGAATAACAATGAGCACAAGAAAGAAGAAAATGTTCTAAAATGGATTGTACAACTCTTCTTGACATGATTAAAGTATTGAATTGTAAAGAAAAAAGAAGTCAGATAAGTATTTCTTTCTTCATGGAGTGAAAAATGATACAATAAGGCTATTTAAATTTGGTAGCAAATTGGAAGTAAACTAAATCAGAAGTAGCCTAAATTAATTAATCACAGGTTAAGAAGAACAATGCAATGTGAAATAGTAAATTACTCCTGTCAATTAAAAAGTTATATTTGTTTCATAAGGATATGAAGGCTAATGCATGAATATTGAATAACTAATAAATACACCTGGTTTTTTAAAATACTTGTTTGCAAAGTACATTGAACATGTTGTATGATTTTTATAACAAGCATGTGCTGTGAATAAAGTTAGACATTCCTTTTATAGGTAATAAAACAAAAGTTCAGGAAGACTTAATCAAAGTCTGATAAATATCAATAAGCAAAGTAGAGATTTTTATCTCTAAAATCAGTATACATTTTTCAATCTTCACTATTTCTAGTGATTCAACTGTATTTACTGGAAAGAATTTTAAAGGAATTATATAAATGGGATATTCTGTCAAAGAATAAAAGCTTTTGTAGGCAGCAAATTGTAGAAAGTGAATATATCAAGTGTATCATAAATGTTGTAGAACCTTCTAAATATAAATAGGTGCATTTGGGATAGTAATGTTGCTTATAGTACAATATCATGGAGACCGGTTAATTCAGGTGCTATGTATTTGGCCATACTCATATCCTAGAGTGGGGATCCAGGGCTATTAGTAAGGAAAATATATTTTATTTTGCTAGAGGTGAAAGTGATTTTCCACAAATAGTGGCTTAGCAAAGTGTTTGTGGACCCTATCCAGTTAATTCACCAGAAATGCAGCTTGACTTTAAGGAGCTATTTCACTTTTATTGAATGTCTTTGATTAATGTGGAAAACCAGCTGATAGAAACAGTAGAAGCACTGATTAGTCAGTTTCCCATTTATTAAATGTATGCACACAAGATATAATAACACTTGATGGTGTGGATATACAATCAAACATACTTGAGCACACATTTTGGCAAAATGTTACCATTCATCAAATATTTAAGAATAGGAAAACAGAACTCAAGGGGAAATATTTTTATAGTGAGCAAAAATAATTTGATCATATCAAAAGGAGTATTATTAGAAAGAAAATAGAACTCAAGAGGAAGTTGTAAGCTTTGATCCAGAGACATCTCATTTTTTCTAGAAACGGTGTCTAGCCACAATATTTAAGGTTGAAATATCAGACAGCAAAAAATTGACCAACAAATAAAATATCCCTGGAGAAACTTCTTCAAACCTGGTTTACCATCCAAAGACCATTGTAAGCCTATTGACATCAAATCTTCAATACAAAATTGGCACAGATAAAAGTATCTTTAAATGCAGCTTGTGAAGCCAAGTGAAGTGGCAAAACTGATCAGTCACCTGATTTTCATGGTGCCATCCAGAGGGATGTCCCGCACCTTCTTTGCATGAGCAACAACCTGTCCAATCCTATTGGTGAGCCACAAACACCTCGTTTATGGAGTCTCGCCCTATGATGGTGTGGATCTCACAAACTCTAGCTAGAAGAACCCTGTTGAGTAATTTACTGAACCACAAATATAAGAAGAACTATTGACCCAACTCCAATGAAATAAATGAATTAATGTTAAATAAAAAGACAGAAGTGATATCAAACAATATATCATTTGCATTTAAATATAATTTGAATTATGTTAAAGAGAAAGAGAACCACACATTAATATGATATATAAATGAAAAATTATACATGTTAGAGCATTTAAATCCATAAATTATCAGTGGATTGTAATAAGACAATATATGGTTGGTGTTTTGTTATAGCTAGAGATACTATGAATTGGAATTAACTTGACACTTAACAAGCACAACATATTCCAGGTAATGAGTTAAGCACTTTCTATCCTAACCCAAGTCTGACTAGATTGTTGTAGATAAAATGGTAACAGAAGACATAGGCACACAAAAAGCAGAACAAAGGGCTACAATTAGAAGAGTAGGAGTAAGTTCAGTGAAAGTTTATATAGTGAGCATTCAGAACTATTAGTCCTCCAGTTCAGAGTGTTTTAGACTCAAGGATTACTTGCAGGAAAGCACATGCTTCCCTTCACCTCTACCTTAGTGCAGCCAAAGAGGAAGGAATCGCTACAGTAAACGAGTGAAATAATCATGCGATAATTAAACAAACACAAGAGTAAGAGGGAGTGGTATTTTGAATTAGAAGGAAAGAAAGGAAGAAGAATCCTTATGCCAAGTGCCACAGCAGTGCAGTAGAGTGAGGTATGGCACGGTGGGTTGATTTGCCAGTAAGAAAGTGATTCATGCCTTTAATGTGAGCTCTTCTTTTCTTTCTTCCATTTTCCCCTTGCTTGTTATCTCTCTCTCCCTCTCCCTCTCCATTTGCCTCTCCCTCTCCCCCTCTCCTCCCTTTCTAACATTTTATAAGACCAGTGTTGTTAAATATTGGTATGCATTATATTAAGAACAGAAGAACAAGCAGCAGATAAGGAAGTGGATTATTGTATGACCCCTTCTTCAATACTTTTATTCTAAAAATATAAACAAGAAGATAATTTTATGGGCAGTTTTTTCAGATTTTGTTTTTGCATATTATGGATTTATTTTTTCTATTCCATAGAAAAAGGTTGTCTGTTGTGGATAAGAATTTTGGAATTGTGGTGGAGAAATTGAGGAAATGGCTGAGAACCAGAAGGAAGATATATATGCATTGCGATTTTAAAGGTAAATAAGATTTGTATCAAAATGATAAGAAAGTGTTATTTTCATATCTTAAAGCATGGCTCTGTAGATTCAGAGCCTGCTTATACTTCAATGTATTTTAAAAAACTTTTCATTTTGAATCAGGCAAGGGTTTACAGACCAAATTGGTTTTTCATTTGATAATCATACACATTTGGTTTCATGCCATTGAGTGCAATCCCCACAATGTAATATCATTCTACTCGGTGCTTCCTGTGTCTGTTCCTCCTTCTTTCCTAACTCGTCTTGTTTCCTGGACTTCATCCTTGGGAAAATGCTGCCTTTTTGATAAGGAATGATTGATGATTCTAACTAGTAAGAATGTACCTCCCTAGTGGTGTTGTTCACCTTATAGACGTGTCTATTGTTTGGCTGGCAATTGAGTTGCAGATGAGTTCAGTTACAGTCCTGAAGGGTGACAAAGGACCATAATCTTGGGGCTTCCACCACTCTCTAATCCACCTGGTCATTTTCATGACTTTGCTCCACATTTTCCTCCCACTGGATCCATAATCTTCTTATGTGACCGCTTTCAGAGAATTGTAAATGGAAATCAGACCCTGTCTGGTTCTTTTGGTATCAGAGACATAGAGGAGGAAGTTCCTGTAGTCTACTAGTCCATCGGGCTGATTATTTCCCATGTCTTTGAATTTCCCCACTGCTTTTTTCCTCCAGATAGGGAGAAACCAATAGTTTCACTTTAGACAGTCACTTACAAGTTTTTAATATTCCAGTTACTACTCACCAAAGTAGGATGTACAACATTGTCTTTGGACTATGCTGTGCCAACAACCTTCATGTTCCCTAAGATTATGGACCTGAGATCCCCAGCCAACAACCCATCCCCGCAGGTATTTGGCTACATCAAAAAAGTATTCAGATCTTTATACCTGATGTAACTGTGGTGTAATTTTTACATTTTTTCTAATACTTGCTTATGCTTTCTTTCACATGCCACATGATTCCTATTCCATTAAAGTGATATTAAATTCAATATTAATGTTAAAATCTGAGATTCACTATTTTTAGAAACCAGAGAAGACTTCATAGAGACATCTAAGTCTATCAAAAGTAAAGTATAATAAAGCTGATAGTGCCTGACTATCAGAAAGAATAGTGCCTGGAGTTTTAAAGGTTGTTCCTGAAACAACAGCCATATAAGTGATTAATCAGCTAAGTGCACATGGAAGAAGGACACCAGCCAGTGTAAATAATAAAATCCAAATCAAGAGGAAGCAATGGTTTTACATTCTGAACATTCAATGTTATTGAAAGCCATCAATGACAGTTAAAGCCCGGAATCTATTTGCAAGGTTGCCACATGGGTGAAGCCTCTGACTGTAGACTATGGGAGATGAGAATGACCTTGTTATCAGAGTACTTTGTAGAGTAGATAACTGCAGATGCAGTTAAGTTAAAATGTGACACCTAGTCATATGAGCACCCTTTTGCCTCAGTTTGTTTGTTTCAATTTTTAATATTTCTTGCTGTAATTTAAATCAAGACCTTTAATTTTTTTGTTGTTGGGTTTGTTTTTATTCTGTGTGAATTTTTGTATATGAAATCCAAGATAGGTAAATCTATAGAGACAATAATTGGATTGTGAACATCCTAGAGGCATAAAAGGGGAGATTGGCGAGAAAAAATGGATGATCACTACAATGAGTATAATATTAGTGGGAAGTAGGGAGCTAACAACAATGAGTGCAGGAAAGAAGATAATATGCTAAAATTGATTGTAGTGATGATTGCACAATCCTTTTAATATAATTGAACTATTGAATTATAAATAAAACTTTAAAGAAAGAGTTTAAAGGGGAAATAAAGCAAATATCCATATTGAACTTTCCAGATGGCCAAACAACTTTAAACATAAATTAATGGGGTTAGATATGTATTTTTAAAGAAAAACAAATAATTCTATAAATACAATGTAATAAGATATGTTTAACCTCAGAACCTTCTTATAGCAAATACATAAATTCATTCATACCAATTGCTCTTAACAGTGATTCATCCCATAGTCCATGAATTATCTTTAATCTACCCTAGAAACTTCAAAGCACTACAAAGACTCAAACTAAAATGAAATGGACTTCAAGCTGCTGAGCTGACCAAAGCATGAGCTTTGAATGCCATGTTAATACAAATCCATTCTCTTAAATACTAGCCCACGTTGAAATTGTGTATTGTGGTTTTTATTAGCATTTATAATGAGATATCCATGCTATTTAAATATAACTTGAATCCATGAATAAATACTTTTCTTCCCATATCAGTATTTTATGCCTTCATTTGTGGGCTACAAACCCTTGTCAATCAAAATAAGTAGCAAACAATCGGCCTTTCCTACTCCTTCTTGTAAAACTGGCACAGGTTACATCAAATCCCAATCTTCTCTGTCCACCAGGTAATGAACTGGCCCATGTAGAAAACATCTATGTCAAACAGGAGGGTGAGATCATTTTGAAGCTATCACATTCAGCTGCCATGTGATTTTATTTGCAGAAATAAGTCTCTTAGGAGAATTTCTTGACAATTCTGAATGTGCTATTTCTGAAGCTCCAATTCATCAGAGAACCAAGTGATCCCTTTTACTCCAAAGGATATTTCCATCAGAGTCAACTGAAAAAGGAATATTCAAGTGATGGGGAGGAGGAATGGGGAAAAAGACAAACATGTAATAAATTGTAAAATAGAATATATTCAGTGTGTATGTATGTGAGCATATGTAACTAAAGAATGGTTACTCAAATGAATGAAAACCTCTATCTATTTGAAGACTGATGGTATAACTGTAATTATTGTGTCAAAGCCCACGTCACAAATATACTCACGTGGACAATGACTGTGTCATTTTTCGACACAGCATGCTGATCAATGAGTAGAGAAAAAGCTTAACACCTACCACATATGCTTAAGTTTGTGGTGGTGCTTTTATCTTTTCAAAAAGAAAGTTGCTTGGTGATCTAAAATATCTATAAATCTCCAAACAAATTAATAAGACCACATGCAAACATCCCAACTACTGATTATGGCAGGAGCTGATATCTAATAAGCAGACCTGAATCAAAACGTGAAGGATCGGGCTACAGAAGCCAAGGGCCAAGACTGAATGAAGAGGTTCACTTTATGGAAGAAACTGGGCCAATGAATACAAAAGCACAATTTGAAAAGGTCTGATGTGTATAATGAAAAACCAACAAAAAACAAACCCACTGCCATTGAGTGGATCTTAATGCCCGGAGACCCTGTGCAGGTTTCTGTGCTTCAACTTTCTCCTAAAGAGTGACTGGGAGAACTGAACCATCTACCTTGTATTTAGCAGTCCAGTGCTTACCCAACAGCAACAGAAGAGCTTCTAAATAATTGGAAGGTCTTCAAGAGAGAAAGCATAATTAGAAAATGGGCCACTCCATGCAGGACGAGGAATAAAGACACTTATCTAGGCAAGTGTTTCTCTCAGTGGCACCCGGAGGAGGTGGCACTAGAATCACCCCGGGAGCTGCAGAAGTAAAACCTACATTTCATGCTCCACCATTGTCTGTCATTTTGTGGTACTGTGGGGACTTGTGTGTTGCTTTGATGCTGGAAGCTCTGTCAAATACCAGTAGGGTCACCCAAAGAGAACAGATTTCTGCAGAGCGTTGAGACAAAGAACAGACTACACAGAAGGAATGGGCTTTCCGCTTCAGAAGAATTAGGCATTGGAAACTTTAGGGATAGCATCAAAACATTTTCAGATTCCGAAAACCTCATGACAAGAATATTGCAGAGATAGTGCCACAAGATGCACTCCTCTGGTCTGAGAGCATTCACAATAAGACGGGGGAAGAGGTGCCTGCTCAAAATAGAGTTGACCACAATGACGTGGATAGAATAAAGCCTTCAGGAATAAGTACTTCAGCACCTACATTTGCTGATGGGACATGACTCAAAATAAGAAGAAAAAGCAGCAAACATCAACGAATAATTGTAATTTGAACCCTATGAAGTATGAATCTAAGAATATTGAATGTTGGCAAAAAGGAAATGGAGGCTTTGTCCATGTGTGGACCCCGCAAATAGATTTGGGACTCCTGTTGTCCTCAGTAACCTTCTGCAAACTGGCTATTCACAATATACCATTTCCTCATTTAGATTTGGATTTTATCATTTACACTCCTTGGATCACACAGATTAATGTTCTTCTTACTTATGGACTTAGTTGACACCTCACTAAGATGGCTGCTTGTTTGAAGACAAACCTTTAAGACCTCAGATGCTATTCTTTCTGATAGGCAGACACCATCTAGTTTCTTCACCAAACTTTGCATTGGCACCCATATTTTCAGTAATCTTTTCGTATTGAGGGTGACCATCAAGCAGGGCCATTTCATAAGAGCTAATTGTTCTGAGATTTGTCCTAGAATTAAGTTCAAGTCACAAATTTTCATTTTTATTGACTTCATTATTATTATTTTATGTTACGAAACATTATCAATTATCAAAAATCCCCTGGGCATAAGGTAATTGTAGTGATAGTGTCATTAGCCAGTAATATAGAATTTAAAATACTGTTTAGAAAGGGAAAGTATACAAGTATAGGCTGACTACGACTGAAATATAGGAATTGTTGTACAGATTATACCGTTAAGTGACAAGATACTATTTACACAAACAATGGGGGTTGGTGATAGGGCAAAACTTTCAATAATACTTATTTACAATCACAGAACCATGCCTACCAGATAAATACAGGTCATAATGAAGCAAAGAGGACTTTAAAATTGTAAATATATGGTAGTCCCAGGCCACCATTCATTGTGTACCCTCAAAGCAAGGGGTCTTAATCAAAGTCCAACAACTACCCGTTCTATACTCTTGGGATGGCAGGTATCTGCCTCTTCTGACCCTAGGAAGTTTCAGTCTTAAGTCCAAGGACTACAGGTGAGTTTGAACTAAAAACCAGTTTACTTAGTGGGGTTTCCACATCAAGTCCTCCTGGTGTGATTTATGAGAGATGCGGTATGCCTCAAAAGAGTAGAGCCTAAAGTTCCTGTATTCTATAGCACCTGCCTGGGTCACCAAAGGCTGCATAGAAACTGGGTGAAAAATGTCCATTTAGGAACAAAGCATCAAGCATAATCTTCCCTTGTGTTCCATATATGTATTGTAAATTCAACCCCCCCCCCATGGGAGGTTGCTGCTCCCCATTTTCCTACCAACAGAAATGTAATCACCTTCCCTGAGACATACATACGATCCTCTTCCCTCCCTCCCCCCATTTTGACTTGAATTTCCACTGTTTCAATTATCACTCTGGTAAGAGTGTCTGCTCATTTTAAGTGGCCTTCACACAATTTTGTATGGCAGCAACTGAATACTCTTTTCCCTCTCCCACAGTTTTAAGAGTTGATCACAGCTGAGGCGAAATCTTTTCTAAGCGGTTTTAAGATGTGCACATACAGGGAGTGACAGACCTGCTGACCATAACCAAGGATGTGAATCGCCTTGTTATCAGTCAGGGAGCATGGTAACGTTGACTATGGAAGATGCACTTAGGTTAAAATGGGGAATCTCATCATTTGATCTCCCTTTTGACCCATTTTAAATTTATTCAACTTTTTAATATTTTCTGACTTCTTTTTGATTGAGCCTTTTTTCTGTTTACTGTGTTATTGTTGACAGTTTTTTGCTGTTTGCATGTTTTCTCTACATGAAATCTGGGCTAGGTGAATCTATAGAGGCAGTAGCTGGATTAAAGGTTTCTTCGGGGGATTAGCAGGGGAGGTTGAAGGGAAATTGAGAGCTAAAAACAATAAGCACAAGAAAATACAAAATGTTTTAAAAGTGATTGTGATATGATTACACAACTCCTCAGTATGATTGAATATTGAATTTTGATAGGTGAATTATATACCAATAAGACTTTAAAAATGAAAGGGGACACATTAAGATCAATATTCTTGGTGCTAGTGAACAGAAATGAACTGTTATTGGCCATTTTGAATCAGAAAATTATACCATTTACAATACTGTCAGAACTCTTGAATTGTATGAAATGTGAATTATATGCCAATAATACTGTTGAGGAAAACAAGGTAAAGAACATGAACACATTTTATAAAAACTAACAATCTCAGCAAGGCCAGTTCTACTCTGCCTTATAAGGTAATTACAATTCAAAAGATATTTGATAACAGGGGGTTTCTCAACTAATAGGATTCATATCAGGTATGCAAGGATGGTTCAACATTAAAAAAAAGTCATTATAATTTACTACATAAATAAAAGTTCTAAAATGGAAAACCAAAAAGGGCATTTCAAAATCTATCTTAAAGAACAATGCTTGCATGCTGTCTGTGATATGACAGTAGTTATATGCATATAAGAAAATCCAATCATTACAACTCAAATTTATGCACCAACCACTAAAGCTGGTGCTGCAGAATCTGTATAGTTCTACCAACTTCTTCAACCTAAATTTGATGTCATGAAATCAGGAGGCACTGATAACTAATGATGAATGAGATGCAAATGTTGGGAAAATAAAGAGGAAAGAGAAGTAATTGAAAAATGTTGGTCTGTGGCGTGGAGTAGCGAACCAGTGGAGAAGTCTGAGGGGCTAGCCCCAATCCCAATGACTACTTGGACACCTGCCCCCAGAAGAATTTATTTCAAATGATGCATTGAATCTGCAGCTCCGGGAAAGGGATATATCTAATCAGAACCCATGGGAGCAGATAAAGGGGGAGGAGCAGAGAGTAGAGCACATCTTGGCCCACCAGGCCTTGAGGATGATATT
>NW_022103898.1:37291575-37299226 GCF_000313985.2 Echinops telfairi | reverse complement strand
AATTGATTATACCAGTGGGAAAAGACAATGGAAAATTCAATATCAGCAGCTAAAACCAGGCCAGAGGGCAATTGTGGAACAGACCATCAGTTGATCATATGTAATTTCATGTTGACTGAAGAAAATAAAGTAGGTCCACAGGAGCCAAAATATGAAGTCGAGTAGATCCCACCTGAATTTTGAGAACATCCCAAGAACGCATGTGATGCATTTAATCTTACTGACAGAAAGCCTGGTGAACTGTGGGGAGACATCAAGAATATCATCCGTGAAGAAACCAAAAGACCATTAAAAAAACAATCAAAGGAAAGGTCAACGTGAATGTTAGAAGAGACTGAAAATTGCTCTTAATTGTTGAGTAACTAAGGCAACTCAAGGACATAATGACGTCAACGGGCTGAACAGGAAGTTTTAAAGGGCAGCTGGAGAAGACAAAGTTAAATATTCTAATGAAATGTGCAATGACCTAGAGTTAGAAAGCTAAAAAGGAAGAACATGATCAGCATATCTTAAGCGGAAAGAATGAAAGAAAAATGTCAAGCCTAGAGCAGTAATATTGGATGAGTCTACGGCAAAATATTAATGATGTATGAAGCAAAGAAGATTAAAAGAATACAGAATCGCTATACCAAAAAGAACTAGTCAACATTCCTCCATTTCAGGAAGCAGCATTTGAGCAAGAACCAATGGTGCTGAAGAAAGATGTTCAAGCTGCACTGAAAACATTTGCCACACACAAGGCTCCATAAATTGATGGAATACCAATGGAAATGTTTCTGCAGGCTGATGAAACACTGGAAGCACAACCTTGTCTATCACAGTAAGTTAGGCCAACTGCCAAAGAGTCCATATGTGTACCATTCCAAAGAAAGGTGATCCAACAGAATGCTCAAATTATAGAAAAATACCATGAATATCACATGCAAGTAAAATTTTGCTGAAAACCATCCAATAATTGTTGCAGCAGTACATTGCCAGAGAATTATCAGTGGTTCAGGCTGGATTCAGAAGAGGATATAGAACAAAGGATGTCATTTCTAATGTCTAATTATTCTTGGCTGAAAGTAGGGAATACCAAAAAATGTTTATTTGTGCTTCATTGACTATGAGCAGGCATTCAGCTGTGTGGGCCATGACAAACTTTGGAGAGCTTTGAGACGGACGGGAAGGCCAGAACATTTCCTGGTGTTCGTGAGGAACTTGTACGGGGTTGGATCCTCTCGTCATACTTTTTAATCTGCAGGCTAGGCAAATCATCCAGGAAGCTGCACCTTATGAAGAAGAATTCAACATCGGTATGAAGGAAGTCTCATGAACAACCTTTCATATGCAGGTGATACAAGCTTCCTTGCTGAAAGTGTGGAGGACTTGAAGGGTTTGCTGATGAAGATCAAAGATTGCAGCCTGCAGTATGGAATACATACAACTCACTGTAAAGAACACCCAAATCCTCACAACCGTTTCAATAGGGAGCATCATTACAAAACTAGAAAAGGTTGAAATTATTCAAGACTTACTCTGGCTTGGATTAACCATCAATGCTTATAGAAGCAGCAATCAGGAGATCAAACAATGCATTACGTAGGGTCAATAGGCAGCATGAGCTCTTCTTAAACTGTTGAAAAACAAGGATGTTAATGAGGGACTAAGTTGCATCTTACAAAACTATGGTATTTTCAGTCGCCACTTTTGCATGTGAAGGTTGGACATTTAATAAAGAACAGTGAAGAAAAATTACTGCATTTGAACTATGGTGTTGGTGAAGAATATTGAAAGTACCATGGACTTTGAAAACAATATACAGGTCTGTCTTAGAAGAAGTACAGCCAGAATGCTCCTTAAAGTCAAGGATGGAGAGGCCAGCCTCTGGAGAAAGACAGCAGGCTTGGTAAACTAGAGAGGCAGCACCAAAAAGAAGGCCCCCAATGAGATGAACTGGCACAGTGACGGCAAAAATGGGCTCCAACAGAAGAAAAACTGTGATGGGTGCTTCAGTGCATAAAGAGGGTCGCTGTGGCTTGGAACTGACTCATAACAACTTTATCCTGCGCTAGAGGCTATAGGACAAAAGTTTTTCATTGCCGGGTGGGGGGGACACTGAATAATTATTTATTTCTGAAAGAAGGATAAAAATAGTTCGGGAACCTATAATTTTGGTAGAGTTTAAGGCGAAGGTGTTGGAATAAAGGGGTTAAAACAAACTTTGGATAAGCAACACTGGATTTTAAAGACAGGTAAGAAAGGCGAGAATGGCAGAGATGGCACATGATTTCTTGTTGTGGCCTTGAATATCAGATGCTATCACCTGCCCTTTGTCACCTGCCATTCCTGCTCTTCCGGTGCTCGGTTCTGTGTATATCGTCGCCAACTTAAGAGGCATCAGGGAACTAGAAAATGTCTTCCTTACTTTTCTCCACTTTGTGTCTGCTTCTTGACTAAGATCTTGGAATGAATCATCTGCCCTACTGAGGACGAATACTGACCTTTCCCTCCCTCTATCCTCAGAGTTTCTTGGAGGGCAAGAGTCAGTTAAACTTGAGTTGCAAACAGCCTCATTGCTGCTCCCACCGCTATGCATTTATATGTCTCTCCTACCATAGGGTACATTTACTAAAATGAGGGATGATTTTCCTTCTTCCTTATGTTAATATCAACATCACAATAATGTAACACAGAATTGTTTCTTAATAAGCGTTTGTGGAATAAATGAATGAATAATATCTTCTGAACCCTGCACTTACATATACATAAATAACTATTTCACCTAGAGTATCCAATAGACATTTAAAATGTCCCCAAAGACATCTTCTTACTTCATCCCTTAAATCTGTTTTCCCTTTTATTCCTAACTCAGGAAATGGTATTATCATATTAAATTTCTTGCATTAAAAATGTGCAATTCAACTGCAGAGCAATGTGTATTAACCTCTTAATCCAATTCCACAACAAATCTTGTTTATGTCCAAAACATAATACCAAGCAATTCACTTCCAGATATTTCTATTACCAGCACCCATTCACTTATTGCTGTTACTAGCACCCTAGTCTAAGCCACTAGCACTATTCTCCTGCAGAGTGCCCGATGGTTTTAAGCTGTTCCCTTTCAGTTAGTAGCCCTACATGAAACCCTCTATACTACCAGGGCTCTTTTTTGAAGCTTCAACACAGTTCTAATAAAATATACTTTTTTTTGCAGCTAGGAAATATTCATTCTTAAATTACTAGGAATTTTTAATAGGCCATAAATAGTCAAAGAAATCTTGAGAGAGAAAAAAAGAATGAGAGAATTTACATTTTCTAGTTTCAAAATATGCAATAAAGTTACAGGCATCAAAACAATATGACACTGGACAAAGAGATCTAGAGATCAATGAAATAGAACTGAGGATGTAGAAATAACCCCCTACTCAACAATCAGTTGACTTTTGGCAAGGGTATCAAAGCCAATAAGCAATATCATGATAAATGGGGAAATAGCGACATGATCAAGAATTTCATTTTTCTTAGATCCACAATCAGTGCTCGTATAAACAGCAACCAAGAAATGAATCAACACATTACCCAGGAAAATCTGGTACCAAAGCCCTCTTTACAGTGCTGAAAAAGAAGAGAAGTTACTCTGACGATTGTAGTGGATCTGACTCAATCCAGGGTTTTTTAAATCACCGTATATGCATGTGGATTCTGGACAATGAATGCAATGCATATTTTGATCTTGTGACTGCTGCTTCTGTAAGTATTGTTTATGGATCCAAAAAGTTAAAATCCCTGACAACTTCAATCTTGTCTCCATTTATCATGATGTTGGACTAGTTGTGAGGATCTGGGGCTTCTTCCTATTGTTTTGTCATCCACACTGAAGGCTGAAATCCTTAATCTTCATCAGCAAGAACTTCAAGTCTTCCTCACTTCCATCAAGCAAGTTTGTGTCATCTGCATATTGCAGCTTGTTCATAAGCCTTCCTCCAGTCCTGCTGCCGAATCCTTCTTTATATAATCCACCACTTGGCCATCAGTGTATCATACTGTGGTGGCTTGCGTGTTGCTATGATGCTGGAAGCTATGTTATCATTAATTCACATGTCAGCAGGGTAACCTGAAGCGAAGAGGTTTCAGCAGAGTTTCCAGACTAAGAATAGTTATTGAGAAGTAATTAGGCTGTTCACATAGCCATTGAAAATTTTATGGACAGATTCAAAACATTATAAGATGCTGAAAACCTCATGATATTTTGGTAGTATCCTCAATAATGTTAGGATGTCAAATTTATCTATGTTGAATAATATCTGAATTTCAACTTCCTGTAGAAATTGAAAATTTCTACAAATCTTCTCTTGAGCTACAATCATGACGAATCTCTTTCGACTCTAAGTTTTTCCCAATGAATGCCCATTAATCAGGGTTACTTCCTGTTTCTTAAATCACGGTGTATCAAACATCAGGTCTTGGGTTTTGTTTTTGTTTGTTTGGTTAGTTGTTTGGTTGGTTGCTTGGTTGGGTGTGTGTCTAAGTTATTAACTATATATCACCACCCAAACGAAATGCACTTCCATTGAGTCCATTGAGATTTGTAGAGGTCCTATTAGACAGAGCACAACTACCCTGTCAGTTTCCCAGGCTGTACATCGTTAGAAGTCCCATGGGTCATCTACTACATCAATTATCTATATAATTTATGATAATATCTTTAGTCTCCAAAGTTCCTTTAATCATTCTATTTTTGAATTGCACTATATATTTTATGTGTTCTTAAATTGCTCTGTAAACTTTTTTTTGGCTCATATTCGTATTTTCAACTTTTTTATACTTCAGGACTAAAGAATTGATTTCTCTGTTTTGACCAAGGGAATTACCTCACACACAGTTACACCATCCCTAGGGTAAACTGTCATCTAGTGATTTCTTAATATAACAATACAAACCTCTGTGTCCCTGTCTGGATGTAGGACATCTCTAAGAAATTATGGAACCCTAAGGCACAGTGGGTTAAGCACTGTCCTGATAATCACAACAGCAGTGGTTCAAACTCCACTGTAGAAAAATTAGCCTGTCTGCCCCCATAATGATTGGAAATCCTAAGAAGTAGGTTAACTATGTCTATAGGGTCACTGATTCAAAATCAACTGGATTGCAGTGGGTTTTGTAGAGGACTATGCTATTCTTACATTGTACTGTGTTGTAATAAGTCAACAGAGTCAACCTTACTCTATGCACAATCTTGGTACTCTGAATCCCTTGTAGCACTTTTCCTGATTTAGGCAACATGCCTGAATAAACAACCTGCATGTAAAGTAACTCACAATGTCCTCTTGCCCAGGGTACTTGACCCAACAGTTGTGACCAAGGGTCATATTAGAAAACAGGAGCTAAAATGGAGTTTCAAATATTAATCACCTGCTGGCAGGCTGGTTGTGACCTAGAAAAATGAAAGGGGTATAATTTAAATACCTTCAATGGTGATTAACTAAGATGAGATAGTGGTGAGAAAATGTCTTGGTAGACACAAGGTCTCAGACATTTGAGAAGTTTGATGGAAGTCATACTTGAAAAAAATTATAAATTGGACAGCTGTTCCTGAGGTTATTAATACTTTGGGTAAAAAAGTGGTGAAAGCTGATGGTACTTAATCATTCTTTCTGGAAACAATAGAAAGATTTTAGTCGCCTGTCGTCTCCAGCTAAAAAGGTAAGGAAAAGTCTCAGAGCTTAATTAGAATAATAGCACAACCTCAAATAAGTTTTGATTCTCAAGTTCTACTTTTCCAGGTTCCACAAATGGAAAGAAGTTGGATTCTGGAGATGTATTATTTTTGTGAACCCTCTGGGGGTGCACGGTAATTCACGCCTCATATTTCTTCCAAACTAGACTAGAGTCATGCCACAACATAACTAGGGGCATGATTTGCTTACTCAAAGCGGACCAACTGTGAAGTGGACACAAGAAGAAGCCAATGTTTAGGACAAAGGGAAATATGTATGCAACTGGATTGGGAAGGTGCTGGACCAAAGGTTATAGAACATTGAGTTTGATAATGAATAATTTATAAATATGGGGCAAATATCCCTTTACACGATAGCACTCTGCCATGGGTTCTTGCAATCTAGGAGAAAGCACGTGAAATGTGAATTAGAAATCATAGAGCTGCAGTGACAGATAGCTGGCACAGTAATTGAGTCAATTCCAACTCACAGCAACCTTGCAAGGCAGGGGAGACCGGCTCCTTGGAGTGCGAAGGCTGTGAATCTTTCTGGGAGCAGTTTGCCTCATCTTTCCCCCAACAGAGCAATTGGTGAGTTCCCACTTTTTACTTTGCAGTGAGCAGCCCAACATGTAAGTTACTATAACCCCTAGGCTCACTAGATAACATTAAAAAAAATAAAAAGGCCCAAAGGATTGAGCCTACTGAAAAATAAGATACCGCATTAATAACGGCGTGCTCTTTTAAAATCCTTGTCCCAACTCTTCGGCACTCCTGCTGTCTACATTCCCTTTCTTTGATGCTGCACTTTAACATTATTTGAGCAATAAAGGATAGGATTGTTATTTTGTGCTGATTCTCAGGTCCCGTATTTAAAGAACTTGGAATTTCTATCGTCTCTCCCTCTTGGGGCCTCTTACAACACCAGATGTCAGGTTTTAAGGCCATCCACTCGATCCCATGAAGAAATCCGTGGATTCACAGCTAGCACTGATTTTTCCATCCTTGTGAAGGAATCCTTTTGAGAACAGATCCTGCAGTCCCAGATGATGCGGAATCGAGA
Organism: Echinops telfairi; assembly: GCF_000313985.2. Taxonomy (NCBI): domain Eukaryota; kingdom Metazoa; phylum Chordata; class Mammalia; order Afrosoricida; family Tenrecidae; genus Echinops; species Echinops telfairi. The sequence continues at coordinate 37,292,465 of NW_022103898.1, read as the reverse complement.
TGCATTTCTCTGTCAACCACCATCTAAACAGCAGGGTTTGAGCTACGGGGAAATGGCTTTTCTGTTTTCTTTTTCAAGCACTGAATTGTGAGATTATTGTTGGGTATCACTAGATAACTAGGATCGTCAAGACAGCAAACAATGTTCTACATAAAATTCTAGAAACCTTTGGATTCCAAAATCAGAAGCAATGCATCAATGAGAGGGCACTAACATCTCTTTGAAATGTTTTCTGGTCATGAAAGGGGCTGTTGGAGAACGTATATCATTCAGGGACAACCAGGATGCAAAATAATAGAGGCTAGCTGGCAGGATTTAACGCTCAAATGCCAGGTGGCTTCAATTATAAGCAAATTGAAATGACAGACAAGACATAGAGAGTACTTTTGGCCTACAGACAGCTCAGGAGATAGGTTTACCAGCTTCCTTAGGTGGAAGATATAAAGGCAACCAAGAATTGTTCGTGTTTAATCTATATAATGAAATTAATCGATGACGCATGATTATGAAGAAGACTAGCCACTCCAATTAAAGTCTTGAACTCTTTCCACTTTTCAGATTTTGAGTGAGTTTTTAGGACTAAAATGTCATGATGAAGGAGAGGCCAGGTCATCAAGAGGAAGGACTCTACCACTCCACTATCAATGTATATATTTTCTCAGTTCTTTCCCAAAAGAAACTATTTTCATTGATTTTTTTAACTGCACTTTTGGAACAGTAGACTTGGAATACTCACGATACTTAGACATGAAGTGCATTGGACACAGGATCCGAGTTGATCCTGATTATGAGGGCTTCAAACACCATCAAGATGTCTCTAACCTTCCTCTAGTTCTTAAACGCTTCCTCCCCCCAACTACCAGGACCCCAACTCTGCCTTGCAGACCTGG
>NW_022103898.1:37275636-37291231 GCF_000313985.2 Echinops telfairi | reverse complement strand
ATGAGGGCAACAAATGTATAGATGTGCTTTACACAATTGATCTATGTATTGTGATGAATTTTATGAGCCCCAATAAATTGATTAAAAAAAAAAAAGAATAAAGGTGTATGAATGCTGATTGAATAGCAGTCCTTGACCAGGTCCACGTTTCAGTACATCCACTGAATCCATTGATCTACCCAGTGACCACTTCTCCAACCACTGAATGACTAATTGGAATGGATTCACTTTTGATGGTCAGAACTGCTGTACTTATTCCTTAGTCTGTCATAATAGGGTTGGTTAAAAATAAATCTTCTGAAAATACCTCTGTCCCATCTGGCCAAGATAATATATCCCAAATCATATTGCATCCAAGAGGGTAATATATTCTGGTGCCTCTGTAAAGAACTAGTTGATACATGGATCTTAGTCTTCAGAACATCCTCGGTTAATTCACTAATTGGTTCCTACAAAACACAGACAGATGCTGGTGGATGACAGAAGACTACCTCAAACGTGACCAATCCATAGCTTCTGAAATAGATTAACACAGCCTTAATATGGGGTATTCTGTTATTTGAAAAATGTATCTTTATCTGGAGCTAGACTAGATACAGGGCCAGAAATAGATTTTCTTCACATGGGAGGTACAACCATGCATAATAAGATGTCGTCCCAATACTGTATTAACTATTCATCCTCCTTCATAATAGATGAAGGATTTGAACCATGTAGAACATTTTACAACATTTTCCTGAGTTTATGCTCTCAATGGCATCATCCTATTCTGATTAGAAAATGACCCCAAAATCATTTTGGAGTTCTTGGTAAGGTACATGTGCTACACCCTGTTTCCCCGAAAATAAGACAGTGTCTTATATTAATTTTTGTTCCCAAAGATGCGCTAGGTCTTATTTTCAGGGGATATCTTATTTTTCCATGAAGAAGAATATGGTACACATTTATTTATTGTTTATTGTTTTATTAAAGAGAGACCTCGCAATTGCTGTCTGCTCCGACTGCGCTGTGGCCAACAGTGAGCTGCAGGGCAGTGCCCACCACTAAGGTCCAAAGTCCAGAGTTACGGTAGCTTTGGTGGTCCTTATTTTGAGGGAGGTCTTATTTTCATGGTGATGCCTTATATTTCAGCGAGAGGCAAAACTGTAAGTGGGTCTTATTTTGGGGGGATATCTTACTTTTGGAGAAACACGGTAGTATATGCAAGGCCCTGACACATCAGCCTGCAGTAATTCAGTGGTATCTAAGCCTAAATATTTTTTTTTAAACATTGTGCCATCCTTTGGAAGTGTTTCCCCTTGAAAACTAGAACCAGCAAATCAAGAATAGAGGGGGTTATTATCTATGTGGTGATAGTTGATCGTGATTATCAGGAGGAGATATGAGGCAGAGGAGGATATAGTTGACATCCAGATGAACTAAAAAGGCAGAGACTGGCACGACTCACAATCTCTATTTTCAATGACACGTAGCCGCCTTAGCTGAACTGGGTTCAGGCTCCCCATGAATATCAGTTCTGCACTATTATGAATACACCTGTTTGGTTTGTGTTAAAAGACGATATTAAATTCTACTATGTTATTGCTCATTGTTGGTTTCTACTTAACCTGTGAAAGCTACCTTCCTTCTTGAATGCATGCTTCTCTTTTTAATAGAATACTTTCTCCAAATTTGCTTTTAAAATGAAGTCCTTCTGTGATAAAACTTCTGAGTTCTTAATAGGCCTGAGAAAAATCTATATTTAACTTTCTGCTCTGTATGAATAATGAGAAAAACATGAAATTCTGTTAGAATTTTGTTTCCTTTGAAATTATCAATCTATTATATTCTTCTTTTTAAAGTGTTGGACAATCTGTTATCAATTCATATCTTGTCTTTAGAAAGTAAAATTTTTCTATATAGGTTTTATACCCCTCCTTGCCTTTGATTCATAGTCTTAAAATTCAGTTTAATGTTATTAGGAGTTTTACAAAAATTTTAGGCAGCTTGTTTGGCCTTTATTTTTTGGCACTCTAAGACCTCTTTTTGGCTTTCATTTCAGGAATTAAGTGATCACATTGATCGATGTATGGCCCCCATCCCAGGGGGATGGACAGGAGAAAAGTAGGTGAAATGAGACAGTAGTTGGTGTTAAACATGAAACAAAGAAAAAGAAGAATTTATAAATTATTAAGAGGGCATGGGGGAGAGGGAGGGAGGAAAAGGAGGATCTGATGCCAGGGGTTCAAATAGAAAGAAAATATTTTGACAAATATGATGACAACATATGTAAAGATGTGTTTGACAAAATGTATATATGTATGGATTATGGTAAGAGCTGTACGACACCCCCCCCCAATAAAATAAACTTAAAATTAAAAAAAGAAGAAGAAAGTGTTCTAAAATTGCTTGTGATGATGATAGCACAATTCTTTTTGCTATGTTTAAACTATAGCATGATGTGCGTAGTATGTGTCAATATGTCAATAAAATTGAAGTAAAATAAAAATAAATAGAGAATTTGTTAATTTCCTCCTACTTAATCATTCTATTTTTTCCTCTCTTATGGAAAATCCATCGTATGGCTACTGAAACTTCTTCCAGAACCCAACTGTAATAACTTTACATTCACTTCTGCATTTTCCTATTCCCTACTAACAAATTTTTGAGACCGTTTAAGAGCTCCTAAACCTGATTCTTTAAATTCACTTACTTAACATTTGGCTACTTTATTTCCACTATTCAACTCATTCAATTAGTTCTCTGTCTGAATTATTTATGTTTCATACTATGGATTACAAATTAGTTCTTTGTAATGACTTGTTCTTCCTTTACCAAGTCCTTGATTAGCTCTTTGAGTAGCACCCCCCCCCCCAATCCCTTTTTCATCTGCACAAAACTTCCTCATGTGGTATAAGATGCTAAACCTGTGCGTCTTCTGTGTGATGGCCTTCCTCACATATATTGTTATGGTCCCCTATGGTCTCATAATTCCTTGGTCAGATCTTCCACTAGACTTTTGGGGAGTATGGAAGGAACAGCTAACGAGTCTCATGTCCTACCTAGTAACCTCCCAAGTTTAGAACTGGGAACATATAGGCTTCTACGTGGTAAGCTTCTTCCTTTACAAATTACCCCATTCCAAGCAAATCTATCTTCCAGGAGACCTCCTTGAACCCTCACCAATGTTATCCTTCTGCAATATATTTTTACACCTTCAAATGTGAAAATAGAGGAGAAAAGAAGAACCAGTAAGCAGTGGTCAGAATTTCTAACTATACCCCTTGTAACTGCCTTTCACCCCAGGTAGAAGATATCACCTTATCATTCCATCCCCATGTAAAAGTAGCTGAAATAATGGCAATGTAGTTTTCTATCTTATATTAATATCAGAGTAGGTTATCATCTACCAAAGACAATACTTGTGATATCGGTTTGGGGCACAGGCATGGATTTGGAAGGGTGGTTATCATAACAAAAAATCTTTACCACTTTTGAGTTCATGGCTCCTAATCATTTGCCATTTGGAGATTTATTCTTAGATGGATAAGAGGTCTTGTGATGAGAATATGGAACCCTCGTGGTTTAGCGGTGATATGTTGGGCTGTGATCCACATGGTAGGTAGTTTGAAACCACCTGCACCTCCAAGGAGAGATGCTGGGCTTTCTACTCCCATTAAACAGAACAGACTGAAAAACAGTCTCTGTAACTCAGCATTGGCTCAAGAGCAGTGAATGAGGTCTAATGAGAGTTCTCAATATTCAACCCTCTTTCTGCTTCTGTGCAACGTGAATCTGGGCTACGCAAGAGATGCCCAGTTTAGTTTCTCATCTTGCCCACAGTACACTTACTCTATGCCATTGGATACATTCTTTAAAAATCCAACTCTGAATGCTCATTTGGTTTATAAAATGCAAAAAGATCTTCCATTTTTATACATGATGCTTTTAAAAGTTATATTACCAATCTATTGGCATTTCATCTGAAAATGACATAATACGAACCTATCTTTTTGATAGAACTAACCATCACCCCAAACAACAGCACCAACAATCTGAGGATAATTAAGTATAGGGTACTCTCAGACTTAATTCTGGCAATATTTCAATTTTTTATTCTTTGTTTATGATTCATATAATATTTTGCTTCAGACAAATTAATTAGCTCTATGTGTCAAGCCAGTTTAAATACATGCTAAATATTTCCCCAAGAGAAATAAGTTGAAACTGGGTGCTATTAAAAGCTTCAAATGAACAAAATCTGTTTTTAACAAGTCACACATTGTTAATTGGAATGGGATAGTGAGGCATATTTTTGGATGCTTGCCGAGAATAATTATAGAACTTCTTTTTGCATTGGAACAAGATGAGTTAATAAAGAAAAGCTAATCCAGCCCACTAAACTCTGAGAAAAGCTTGAAGGCAGGGCCATCAGCTGACTTGCTTTATTAGTTCGGGTTAGGAGAACAAAGGACATTCATAGCCTATCTATGTAACTCAGAGAGACCTTTGTCTAGTAGTTCTATTTTAAAATGTAAGAAAATGGCTATTCAGAAAGGTAATGTGGTTGACCAAAGACTAAAAGTATGAACTAAATCTTTACTGCTATTAATACATTTTTTTTCTTATCTGTGTCTGAAAAAAAGAGAAAATTGTTTATTCCCTGGGTTTTATCATGAGGCACTACACTTTAAATGGAATGAATCTCATGTAAAACAATATGCTATTTTGAAAAAGAGTCTAATAAACATGTGTTTCCAAACAGTTGAGTAGCTGCCAGGGTGTCATTCTTTCTTTATGTAAGTTAGCCAAGATTCATTTCTGTTGTTTGCAATCACTGGCATAATGCATGTTCCCTCTCTGTGCCTGAAGGAGGAGACAGCCTGGACTAGATTGTTGTGAAGGGCCCAAAGTGGCACAGTTTCCAATAAAGACTAAGTTGATGTTCTTCATTTCTCTCACTGTTTAATTTGAAGGACCTTCTGTTAAAACAAACAAACAAAACATTCAAATACACACACACACATATACAAAATATAGGGGTTGACATAAAATCTTTCACTTTTTAAAATAATCTAGGACTAATGAACAGGCCTCACCCTAACATCCACAACTATTAACTCAGTATCCAAGTGAAAATAAGGAACTATCTTTATGATTGAGGATCAAGAGAAAGACACATTTATTAGTGGGACTCTCTAGAACAAAGGATTGAATGAATTTAATATAATCTGCCTATAGCATTGACCATCTTTGTCTTGAAGTAATGGAAAACAGAATATGTGTTACAAATAGATTCTTACATCCAAGATTTACTTGAGAGCCATAGAAAAATCATAAGCAAACAAATTAAAGGAAAAGATCAAAGCATCTTGCTGTATAGTTAACTCTGGTTCATAGCAACACCATGGAACCACCCCACAGGGATTCCAGGGCTGTAATCTTCACAGAAGCAGACTGGCCTTTCTCCTGTGAGTGCTGAGTGGGTTCAAACAACCAACCTTTCAATACACAGTTGGGTGCTTAACTACTGTTCTACCAGGGCTCCTTAGGGAGATCATAACAAGCCTACAAAAATCCTCTGAAATGTTTTATATATCAGAAGTACTTGATAAAGCAGATTTAGGCAGTAGTATACCAAAATTGGAAAGTGAATAATGCTTTTGAGAGGGTCAGATGTCTTATTTTATGTTCTAATTAAAGAAATTGACAAAAAGAGGAGAAAAATAGAGAAGAAAAACTAGCATTATTACAGCTATTGAAGGGCTCCTATGGTCAAGCACATTAGAACTTATTTGATTGCCTTCTATTTTTCACTATCAGATGATGTGGTATTAGGCTCATTTTATAGATAAAATCATCAGATGAAGAGCTTACCTTCACGTTTCACAATCAGTGAATGGACGATTCTGTTTCTAGAGTTCTACCTGTCCAATTCTAAGTTTCATAGTCTACTCTTCCTGTTGCTGTTGCTCTAGTCCCTGCCCTACTCCAAACCAAACTACCCAACTCAGTGCCATCGAGTCCATGCTGACTCACAGCAACCCTCGGCGACTACGTAGAACTTCCCCTGTGAGTTTCTGGGACTGTAAGGATGTATAAGGGTGGAAAGCCCTGTCTTTCTCCTGCGGAGCAGTTAGTGGTTTCAAACCGCTGGCCTTGAGAACTAACATGTTACCACTAAAACACCAGGGCTCCTCCTCGATCTCTACTAGTATTAGTCTAATACTACTATCAGTGCCATGAGGGCTGAACCCAGAAAGGTCTCAAAGTTGAATAAGGACTTGACTCACTGAAAGCAATTTGTCCCCTGCTTCTGAGATGCGTTCATTTTATAATCAGCATTAGCCCTGGTGACAGTCAGTTTTATTTGTTTTGTTTTATGATGGCAAAATTGACTGATCCCCCATTAAGTTTCAAGTTTTTACAATTACTTTGTTAGCAATCATTCACGACTGAATCATACAAGCTTATCAGCATCTTCCTTAACCTTCTCTTACTCAGACCCATCAGAAAAAGAGGAAATGTGTCCAATCTGCATTGTCCCATCCAATGGTTTAGTGATAATTGTAACATTCTGACTGGAAAAACCATATTTAATACTTTGTTGCACCTCAACTGAACCTCCCAGAACCAGGAGTGTGAAGCTGTGACCCCAAAGGAGGAGCAGATGTGCAGCCGCATCCGAGCCAGAGCAGAAGACAGAGCAATGGACGCCCAAGCCTGTGGAGTGAGTGAAGCAGAGTCTCTCACTGGAAGGAAGTGGACTGGTGAGTGGGGTGCTTCAGCCACTTAGTAAGGGAATCTAGATTTGCTGACCCTGGAAGCTTGAGCCATATGCCTTTGAGCTGAGGTTTATGAAGGAGCAAAGTGCCCTTTGGGTATTTGTGAACATACTGAAAAAGCCTTGTAGCATGACCAGTACAAGGGGACAGGGCCAAGAGGAGGCCTACATGTGGACGCAGCAGGGAAAAGGCTACTCTGAAAAAAAGAACTATATCATAAATAATCTACTCATTTCCTTAATAAATTCCATAATTATAACTATGGTCTGTGCGTTCTGTGTGGCCATTGTAATTAGTTATTGAACCCAGCAGAGATATAGAAAAGGTCATAGAGGGACAGATGGTGTCAGAATTGTTAGGAAGTATGGAAGGTGGAATTGATCATAAGTTGTTGAGATTGAATTGCTTTCTCCCTCGTTAACTCAGAGAAGGTCAGACATCTCCTCCACATTATTTTTACAACCGTCATTGCAAGGTAATTTTTGCCACCACACATAATCAAACTCACTTGTATGGCCTATCGATGTATTTGTTCTCCTTCAGCCTCTCAAAGTCAGCACCGAGCAAATTCAGGTCTTAAGAGTAGGATAAAAGTGATGGAGAAAAGGAGTCAATACTCGTTCCACTTAATTATCCTGGTCTCCTGAAAACATGGCCAAAAGTGGACCTTTTTCTCTTCGGTCTAGTACAATAATTAGAAAACTAAACAAAACGAATGGTTTGTCTCTTGGTAACCTATGTGTGACATCGTGGAATTATACTCAATATGCTTCTCAATAACCGAATTTCCAGAAATGGGTCACCAAAGCTTTCTTTTGAGATGCCTCTGGGTAAAAATCACAGGAACAACCATTTAGCAGATGGCCACTTGACTCACCCAACTTGGAGTCAGTCTGCCAGTTTGTCGTATGGTCGTGGCTTCTGTGTTGCTGTGGTGCTGGACGCTTTCCCACTGCTATCAAATGCCCACAGGGTCACCCAGAGTGAACAGGCTTCAGTGGCACTTCTAGATCAAGAACAGAAGACAAAGGAAGATTCAGCTGCACAACTGGAAGAAGGTAGCCTCTGAAAACAATGTTGACAGGTTGGAAACATTGTCATGTACTGAAGGCCTAATGAACGGAAGCAGAACATCGTTGGAGATCAGGGAGGAGGATAGACCCGTGGGGTCCGGAGGGCACTCAACATGTGACTGAGGAGGAGCCGCTTTCTCACAGGGAATCAACTCTGATGATGTGAGTTGGATAAAGACCATGGAAATAAAGCTTTGGGGATCTTCCTTGCTGAGGGGACACCAATTAAGTTAAGGAGCCACAGCTGCAGAAATATGCTAATGATTAGAACTTGGTCTGTATGAAGAATGAATCTAGAAAAATTGGAAATCATCAAAAATGAAATGGAATGCTGAAAATCTGGTATGCCAGGGATTCTGTGCTGAAATAGACTCATATAGGCCATTTCACATAAGAAAATCATATTATTTCCTATACCAGGAGTAACACAACATACTGGAATGGGATGGCATTTATTGTCGAAAAGGACATTTCAAATCAATTTGAAGTACAATGCTGTCTGTGATAAGATCATACCAATCTGCCTTCAAGGAAATCCAATAAATTCAACTGTTATTCAAACGTATACACTCATCACAAAGATTAGTGATGAAAATTGAAGAATTCTACTAAGATCTTCAGAAATAGATCAAATGTGCAATCAAGATGACTTGATAATTATTGGGAACAAAGAGGAGGAAACCGTGGGTAAATACAGTCTTGGTGACAAATGGAGCTGGAGATTGCATGGTAGAATTTTGCAAGACCAATGACTTGTGCATGGCAAGTTTTTCAACAACACCATTGTAGACTACACACAAGAACTTCTACAGACTGAATGCACAATACTCAAGATGACTCCTTTCTGCAAAGAGACAAAGGTGAAACTCAACATCAGGAGCTAAAACCAGGCCTGTAGCTGACTATGGAACAGATCATCAATTGCCCATATGTACATCTAGGATGAAGGTGAAGAAAATTAAAACAAGTTTACAAGAGCCAAAATATGACCTTGAGTCTACCCCACCTGAACATGGAACACATCTGAAAAACCAAATTTGCTGCATTAAACACTAATGACAGAAAACATGATGTGTTGTGGTAGGACATCATTCATGAAGAAAGCAAAAGGTCATTTTGAAAGACAAGAATGAAAAATATTAAAGTTTACATGAGAAAAAAATTATTAAAGTGTACATGAGATGTCAAAGAGATAAATAGAAAATTTTCAAGTAGCACCTTGAGAAGACAAAGGAAAGTAATATAATGAATGCTCAAAGACCGAAAGTTAAAACCCAAAAGAAAAAAATATACTCAGCTTAATTTAAAAGGAAAGAACTCAAGAAAAAAATTCCAAATCTAAAGTTGCATTCCTGAAAGAATCTATGAGGAAATTTGTTGAACGATGCAAGATGCATCAAAAGAAGATGGAAAGAATGCAGAGTCCTGTAGCAAAAAGGACTATTCAACAATCTATCATTTCTGGAGAACTATTTGAGCAAGAATTAAAGGTGCTGAAGGAGGAAGTTCAAGCAGCATTGAATGCTTGTATCCACAATAAGTGATCCTGGAAGTAGCCATCAAAAGCTCAAAAAATGCATTGCAGTAGGTCAATCTGCTGCAAATTGCAAGACCTCTTTCAAGTACTGCAAAACAAGGATATTTTATTGAAGACTAAGGTGCCCTGACCCAAGCTATGTTATTTTCAATTGCCACGTATGCATGTGAAAGTTGGACACTGAATAAGGAAGATCAAAGAAAAAAGTGATGCATTTGAATTGTGGTGCTGGCAAAGATTATTGAAAATACCGTGGACGGATAAGAGAAAAACTTAGCTGTCTATCTAGGAAGAAGTACAGCCAGAGGACTCCTTGGGGGCAATGAAGACACTGCTTTGTCTTATATAATTTGCACATATAGCCAGGAGAGATCAGTTTGAGGAGAAGGACAATATATTTGATAAAGTGGAAGGGCAGCCAGAAAGAGCGTAGCCATCAAGGGGAAGGATTGAGACTGTGGTTGCAGCAAGGGCTCAGGCTTGTAACAATGGTAAGAATGGCACAGGACGGTGCAGATTTGTTCCGTTGTGCATAGGGTCACCATGTGTCCAAACCAACTCAAGGACACCGAAAAACAACAACATGGATATCACAAGCCAGTAACATTTTACAGAGTGGTTGCAGTTGTACATTGACAGGAAGCTGCCAGAAATTCATGCCAGATTCAGAAGAGGACTTGGAACATGGTTCAACATTGCCAATGCAAGAGGGATCGTGGCTCAAAGAAGAGAATACCAGAAAGAAGTTCACTTGTGCTTTGTTGACTATAACTATTAAGATACAAACATGTCATTGATATATGCCCAAGAGAAAATGTTTAGGACTGCTTGGATGCATTTTTGTAACATGCAAGAGGAATGAAGAAAGGAAAAGAAGGGGGGGGGGGCGGCGGGGGCAGGGAACAAGCAGACAGAACTGTGGAATTATTCTGTCATCACCGTTTGTCTAGAAATTGCTACTTGTTCCATCCAATGGTTAGCGTAGAAGGTTCTGTATTCATACAATGTGGCACAGTTTAATAATAGTTCCTAACTTGGTATTATGCTGATTGAGTGAATCAATACTTATAATACTTTCAGAATGCTACTAAGCACACAAGAAACTCATAAGTGCAATCAACAACAATGGATATGAGCACATTCCATCTCCTCAACAGTTGTAGCAGTACAGAGACAGGGAGCTGCCAGAGCTTCAGACCTCATTCAGAAGAAAACAAGGAACAAAGGATATCATTGCTGATAGCAAATGGATCTTGGCTCAAAACAGAAAATACCAGAAAGATGTTTACTTGTGTTTCATTGACAATGCCAAGGCATTCAACTGTGTGGATCATAAACTATGGGTATCCCTGAGGAGAATGGGGATTGCAGAACACTTCATTGTGTTCCTGGGGAACTTGTACAAGAATCAAGAGGCAGCTGTATGAACAGAACCAGGAAATACTGCATGGCTTACCATCAGGAAGGTTGTGCAGCAGGCTTGTACCCTTCCACGATACTTCTTCAATCTCTATGCTGAACAAGTCATCAGAGAAGCTGGCTTAAATGAAGAAGAATGTGTCATTAGGATGGGAGGAAGTCTTATTAACAACCTGCTATACCCAGATGACACAATCTTGGTTGCTGAAAGTGGGAAGGAATTGAAGCACTTGCTGAAGATAAAAGATGGCAGTCTTCAATATGGAATACAACACAGGGTGCACGGTGGGAGAGGTGGGGAAGCAAGGGGGAGCTAATATCAATGAATTCAAGAAGGAAGAAAATGTTTTGAAACTGATTTTGGTAACAATTGTACCACCCTGCTTGATATGATTGAACTATGGATGTATTAGCTCCTAATAAAATGTTTGGGAAAAAAAGAAAAGAAAAAAGAAGGTACCGTGGACTCAAAAAACCCCACAAAAAAAGACAGACACATTTTTCTTGGAAGAAGTATAAACTGGAATGCTCCTTAGGAGCAAGGATGGGTAGCCTCTTCTCATGTACTTTGGAAGTGTTGTCAGGCTATACCAGTGCCTGGAGAAGGACATCCTGCTTGGTACACTAGAGATATAGTTAAACAGAGGACGTTCCTCAACCAGAGAGACTGACACCGCAGTTACAACAATGAGCTCAAACATAAGAACCAATTGTGAGGATGGTGCCAAAAAGTGTAGTGTTTCCTTCTGCTGGACCTAGGACTACTATGAGCCAGAACTGCCTTGACAGCCCCTAACAACAGGCTGCCTCAGTGGGAGGAACCCTGGTGCATAATGCTTCATGTGACGGGCTGCTAACCACGAGGTCACTCCTTCAAACCCACCACCCTCTCTGGTGGAGAAAGAAGAGGCTTTCCGCTCCCATAAAGATTTAAGCCTTGAAAATATATAGAAGGGATTCTATGCTGCAGTATATGGTGACTATGATTCAGAGTTGATTTAGTGGCAATGAGTTTGGGTTCAGGTTTATGCCTCATGCTGGCAATCTGTCCAGTAGGGTTTGTATAATTTAAAAGATCAATGTGAAAAATGCTTGGAATTTGACTTTGAACATAATAATCTCTTATTTAATAAGTGTTAGCTATTCCTTATAAGTACCGGGATATGGTCCGTGAGTCTGTTTCCTTTGGAAAACTCAACATAGATCGCTACGGTAGAGTAAGAACAATAAGACTCCACTTTTTTACTTTGTTTAAGCCTTTCTGGTGGACGGAGAGTGAGCACTAATTCCTTACTTGGAACTAGAGGTTTACAGAGCATTAGAACGCAAATGCGTGGGATTGATTAAAAGGGGAGAGCTATACTTCAGACTAACATAATAAAAATGCATTTGAGTAAAAGAAATAAAAAGTAAAATGTGCATTTGCATGGTTGAAATTTTTAAATTAGCCTTTAAAAACAGTTTCAAACTTTCATCCATTCTCTACTTCTGACGATCTTGAAAGATAAAAGGACACAAGGCAATTTACAAGGATGCCTGGTTTGAAGGGCCTTGATGATTCTATTAGCACAGACTTTGAAGTAGCTTAATGTAAAGCACATACCCTGTCTGAAGATATAGTTTATGGTTGGCAAATATTCTAATAAAATTGATTTTGTTCATACCAAGGGAAATAGCCTAGCAATTGATCAAAAGGACGTAAAAAACACAGAAGGACACATTAGTGTCTGTAGTTACTCCCACCAACTGCACACTATCTGCCAAAGAAATCTTTCTATAACCAAATGTCTTTAGCAGTATGACAGCAGAGCTATGATAGTTTTGTGTTAGTCAAATGGCACCAAATCAATGTCACTACAACCTTGATTTCCAATGGTTTTTAAATATCCAGGACAAAAAAACAAAAACAAAAACTCTTTCCAGGAAAGAGATGCAACTTTATCTGGCACCCTCTGTTTTTTTATAACTAAAATAATCAAAACTAAGCCAATATGAAAAGTGTCCCAAATGGTCTAGGGTATGGGCAAAAAGACATTCTGAATAGCTACTGATAAAATATAAACACATACACAGAGTGTTTTGGAAGTAACTTATACAGTATATATAAAAATTTTTAATCTGCCTATCCTTTCATTTACTAATTGTACTCCTATGGTTTTAATCTTAGAAGCGGAATTTGTCTTGGGTTTTTATTTACACCTGGAGTTAGCATTCAATGTTGGGTTCTTACAGGAAACTTCCTGGGCTCGGTTCTGGCTCGTTAATCCACAGGTCAGACTTTGGGCCACCCTTCTCTTATAAGATGTCATAGTTGTTAGGTACCATCAAGTCAGTTCTAACTCACCTTGAGCAAACAACAGCTCAAAGCACTGCCAGGTCACCAGCCATTCTATGGAAAATATCGGTCAGCTCCGTAAAGCGAGGAGGTTTGGAAACCGCCTAGGGCAGTTCTGCTCTACACTGTAGGGTTGCTATGAATAGAATCTACTTAATGGCAATACGTTTGTGAGTTTTGTTTGTTTGTACAAATAGACTGATCTCATCTTTATTTATAATATTATAAAAGGAGGAATTATCTAAATATTCCATAATACACATCAAATTAAACATATTTAATACACATGTAATGAAGTAATATGATTAAGAATGATGATGTAAATATATGTTCACTGGCAAGGATCAAAGTATTTCTTTATTAGATTATGGACTTAAAATATATAACAAACAGAAAATATAATACATGCCAATGTTGTTAGTTGCTATTGTTAGTCACTGTTGAGTAGATTTTGACTCATGGCAACCCCCTATATTACAGATTACAACTGCCCATGGGGTTTTCTTTTTTTTTTCTCTATAGATAACCCAGTCTAACACAATAAGCTAGCTAAGATATTTTCAAATGGAATCAGAAATAGATTGAATTATGCTCTAAAATACATGTGAGTATAATGGTCACTGAGAAACTATTGTTTTTATTATCTGTATATTATATAACCACTACTACTGCTAATATTGAGAATAAGGATTAAATAATGACAGAAAACATAAAAATAATAGCCAATACTCCTGAACATTATCTGTGGCAATCAATAGGTCAATATTTAACTAGAGATATTGTGTACAATCTTCCCAGCTAGGCTATGAGATAAATGCTACCATCTGTGTTGAATACGTGAAGTTCGGGGAGTTTAATACTTTGCCCAATATCATAAGACTTTTAATTGTTACCACCACCCATCTGTCAATATACAATACAACAATAATTTTCATGTTGCTATGATGCTGAAGGTTTTTCCCAGTATTTCAAATAATAGCAGTATCACTCATGGCAGGCAAGTTTAAGTAGAACTTCCAAACAAAGACAGACTAGGAAGAAAGTGCTAGTGACCTATTTATAAAAGATAGTTAGTGATAACCCTGTGGGTCATAACAGGATACGATCTTACACAGAGGTAGGCAGTGTTCTTTACTATTGTACCTGGGGTTGTCAAAGGTGACTAGGTGTTAGCTAATAATAACAACAATGATCTGAACCAGGATTCTAACTAAAGGTTTTCCATTTGCAGAGGTACACTCCTAATCATGATTGACCATCATGAACACACCAATATAATTTATTCAAATATATGTTGTATGTGTGTATGCTGTAGTGTAATGAAGAATAAGAAATTAGTATATGCAAAAATTTGGAATGACAAATCGTTGGCAATTTCTAGAATCTGATCTTAAGATCTTGAGTATGCTCCATAATTCTTATTGCATTATAGTTATTTCTTTATATGTGTTCATGCTTAGACAAGTACACTTTTTATGGGCAGTGAATTATATAATGTGCCTCTTCCAGCCACAGTTTCTGAAGCACACACCAAATGACCTCTTCCTAAATGGGTCTGGCTGAGAAGGTGGGGGAGCCACCGATGGGTTCACCTGTGAGTAACTGTGAAGCAGAGTCATTGCATTGCCATCCTGCTGGGTATGAAAGGAGTCACTTGAGAAGCAGGAGTGGGTAGGTCACTCCCAGCAAGAGGCCGGAGGGAGGCAGATGCTTTTGCACCTCCATGTGGTTTGCCTTTCTCTTCTGAACCCCAGGTTCCTGCACTGTCACCATCTCCCACCGCCTTGGGAATAAGATGGATTCTCCAGATAGACATCAGCTTTTGATTTGGGATTTACCAGCACAAGACACAAGCCATTTTCCTTTACATTGTGAGTTCTGAATGGCCATTGCAGCAAATTGCATAACCCTGGAACAACACGAAGTATATTAATGGGAGGTGTCATTAATGGTGAAGTGGTGCAACAGTTAGGATACAAATTCACTGCCCTTGAGTTGATTTCAACTCATAATGACCCCTATAGGACAGGGTAGAACTTCCCCGGTGGGTTTCCAAGACTATAATTTTTATGAAAGAAGAAAGCCTAATCTTTCTCCCACTGAGCACTTGCTTCTTTTGATCTACTAATGTTGCAGTAAGCTCAATGCATAAACCAGTGTGCCAGCAGGGCTCATAGTACTTTGGAGAGGGGATATATTTGGGATCTATTTAACTTCCACCTACTTTATACTTAATGTTAATTTTCATGAAGAAAATTATTCTAAAGATACTTGATATTTTAAAATAACATTTAAATCAAAACTTAGAACTTAAAAATATAATATATCCCATAGTCTCTATTTTGCTTACATTTTTGGAATGAGAGCTATTCACTGCGATTTATCTCCAAAAAACAACCCAGGGACAAGGGAACAAAAAGTGAATTAAAATCAATGGAAGGAAGATCGTAGGATGCCTAGTGGGGCT
>NW_022103898.1:37274013-37275276 GCF_000313985.2 Echinops telfairi | reverse complement strand
AGCTGATGGTGGCCGTCTATCAAAAGATAGAGCATCTGGGACCTTAAAGGCTTGAAGATAAACAAATGGCCATCTAGTTCAGAAGCAACAAAGCCCACATGGGAGAAGCACACCAGCCTGTGTGATCATGAGGTGTCGATGGGATCAGGTATCAGGCATCTAAGACTCAGAACAAAATCATACCCAAAGTGAATGGGGGGTGGGGGGTCATGGAGACCAAAGATGGAGACCTAATGCCCATCTTTAGACAATTGGACATCCCCTCAGAGAGGGGTCACAGGAAAGAGATGAGTCAGTTAGGGTGCAGTAAAGCACTGATGAACCACACAACTTTCCTCTAGTTCTTTGGTGCTTCCTTTACCCACTCCCCACCCCCCCTACCATGACCTTAATTCTACCTTACAAATCAGATTAGACCACAACACAGGGAATCCAGGATAGGTAAACCCCTCAGGGCCAACAATGAGAGTAGAGATACCAGAAGGGAGGGTTGAGGGAGAAAGGAGGAATTGATCACAAGCCCCTCCCAGGGGAATGAAAAATGGAAAAGTGGGTGAGGGGCAATGCAGGATGATGTAAGATATGGAAAAAACAATATTTAACTTACCAAGGGTTTGTAAGGAAGGGCGGGCAGTGGAGGAAGGTGGAAGAAATGGGAAACATATCAGGGGCTCAAGTGGGAAGAGAATTCTTTGAAAATGATGATGGTGGCATATGTGCAAAGGTGCTTGACACTGGATAAATGTACAGATTGTGATAAGAGATGTAAGTGTCCCCAATAAAAGTATCTTAAAAAAAAGAAGAAGAATCATGTACCAAGCATGTGACAAACTGGAGTTTTGTAAATACTTTATATACTTGTATAGAAGCTGAGCTTTTCAGCACATTTTTAATACAGTTTTTGTGTTAGATGCCTCCGCTGATATTCGGGTTGGCTTATACTCAAGTATATACGGCACTTACAATGCCATTTCCAGTGCAAAAAGAATCCTACAACCAGCTTCATAACGCTCTACTTTGCCATCCCACCGTATAGAGGCTTCTGTTTATAATGTCCTCTCCGACAACATTAAAAACCTTATTCTGAACTTAATATGTAAACATGTACATTTAAACTTATAGTAAATATGTGTTTTAAGTAAGCAAACGTGATGATTTTGTAAGGGCTTATCTAACAACATTAAGAATACTAGTGATAATGATGATCACCACCATTTTCTATTTACTAAGATCCTAGTCTATGGCAATGACTTATTTTTTTTT
>NW_022103898.1:37257299-37272745 GCF_000313985.2 Echinops telfairi | reverse complement strand
CAGGATTTCAGCACTTCCTCTTTGTTACGTTCCCTTTGATCCTGCCCTACCAGGTCTCCCACACCCACCTCCCCACCAATTAGGATCGCTTGTTGCTCCCTTGTCCCTGGGTTTGTTATCCCCTCTTCTTCCCTTCCCCCCTCCTCCCCCTCTCCCATGGGCAATGACTTATTTAGGACACCAGAGACCATCTCATGGAACCTTATAGAGTCTCGATTATGTAACTTTTATATACAGTGTTCTCTTCCCTCCAACATTAGATCAACTGCTCCTTTTGATATCCCTTCCTCATCAGCAAATTGTCACTCCTCTGAAATACTAGTCCTAGTCACCCAATTAAGCAAGCCCCATCTTTCTTTGCACCTTATTAGCTTTTTGTAATGTAATGTACAGTGTTGTCAATTTGTAATGTACTGTGTTTTCAGTTTGCTCACTTGTTCCTTGTTTGGCTGAAAGGTAGACATGGTATCTGTCGATTCATCATTGTATACCCGAGTCTAATGAAAACCTTCTCACTACTTGTTATGAACAGATTATATGTTAAGCATAGCTTACAATGTTGAGTGAATAATTATAAATATGTAGCATCATGTACGATGTCAAGGAAACTTCTAACATCTCAATTTATTGCATCTCCACAGGCAACTTCTCATTCTCTCAATCTTTCTTATCTTGAGACCCCTTCCAATAAGGACCAAAAGTCATTGCTATCACATGCTGGTACAACCATGTTAAATTGACATTGACATCACACTGAGACAGTTGGCACTGGGTCAAAACAATTATAGATGATGAAAAAATAAGTAAGGATGATTCATAAAATGGAAAAACGTTTGATTCCATAAATGCTGTTAAGATCCAATGAATCCCAGTGGGTGTGAAACAGGTGACAGATTTAAAATATTAAACAAGAGCACTCAAGAGAAGGCATCAAAGGAAACTTGTCAGGGCAAATTTGTTTTGTTCTCTTAATAAAGAGAAAGAAAATGTACAGTATATGGCATGGAGGTAGACATTGGTGACCTCCTCTGACTTCCTTCCCTATTGCCACAGGAAGATGTCAGACAAGCCTCTATGGTCCATCCTTCTTTCCCTAGTCTGCCAAAAACCATTCCTCCCACACTGCTCACATCGATGCTGGGATTTTTCATCAGATTCAATGGTCACACAGACCTCAGACACAGTACTCATGGTTGTGGAGTTTATTAGGAAAGGTAGGTTACCACACAAGTCAGGATCAATAAACAAGATACAATCATTGGTACACAGGAACACCTCCCCTCAGTTAGAAAGCAAGTCTCTCTCTGTTCCTGGGCATCTCAGTCATTTGGACCCTTGACCTGTGCTTCTGTGTGGAAGGAAGTCAGGCTGGCCAGAGTATTGATCAGATAAGGTACCCCTCAGTCTCAGAGCTGCTTCTAGGAGTCTCCTGGCCACAATCTCAGGTGC
Organism: Echinops telfairi; assembly: GCF_000313985.2. Lineage (NCBI taxonomy): Eukaryota > Metazoa > Chordata > Mammalia > Afrosoricida > Tenrecidae > Echinops > Echinops telfairi. The sequence goes on along the minus strand of NW_022103898.1, from coordinate 37,271,296 downwards.
ATATGGTCTCAGTGGCCTCCACCACTTCACACAGAGTTTGGGGGCATGTTCTCCAATAGTCCTTGGACTACTCGCTATGTCTCCATTGGCTCATATACACTGAAGAATGGCTTTACGTAGGAGTGGCAGAGGAAAGAGGAGGACTAGTGTCCACAGTGCATGTCATCCTATCCACTTAATTGTTAAAATCCTCCTCTTCAGAGGTAACCCTTTGATGAGCGTTCACATGAGACACAATTATCTTTACTTTCTTGGTCCATTCAGAGAGGTCTATCCACATATCTCTTCCCCACACCTCCTTGTCACCAATTTTCCAATTATGTTCCTTCCAATTCCCTGACCATCCAGCCAAGCCATTAGCCACAGCCCATGAATCAGTATACAGTCTCACATTTGGCCATTTTTCCTTCCAGGCAAACTGAACAGCCAGTTGCACTGTTCAAATTCTGCCCATTGGGAGGATTTCCCTTCATCGCTGTCCTTTAGGGAGATCCTAGAAAGGGGTGTAGTTCTGTTGTCCACTACGAGTGGCACCTGCATATCGTGCAGAACCATCAGAAAGCCAAGCATGAATTTTCTATTCTTAGTTAACTTATCATAAGGAACTCCCCAGGAGGCCATAGGGGCAGACTGGGAGAAGGAATGTACTGTGACAGGAGTGGAGACTGTGTGCATTTGGGCCACTGCTTCATGCAGCTTACTTGGACCTTCAGGTCCTGCTCTAGCCCAATCTTGTATATACCACTTCCATTTAATGATGGAGTGTTCCTGTTCATGTCCAACTTTATGACTCTGTGGGTCAGACAATACCCAGTTCATGATGGGCAGCTCAGGTCTCATGGTGACTTGGTGGCCCATGGTGAGGCGTTTAGTCTCCACTCAGGCCCAGTAACAGGCCAACAGCTGTTTTTCAAAAGGGGTGCCATTGTCTGCAGTAGATGGCAGAACTTTACTCCAAAATCCCAAGGGTCTACACTGTGATCCACCAATAGGGGCCTGCCAAAAACTCCACACTGCATCTCTATCTACAACTGACACCTATAGCACCATCGGGTCAGCTGGATCATATGGTCCCAGTGGCAAAGCAGCTTGCATGGCAGCCTGAAACTGTTGAAGAGTCTTTTCTTGTTCTGGGCCCCACTCAAAATTGGAGGCCTTTCATGTCACTTGATAACTAGGTCGAAGTAGAACACCAAGTAAGGGATATGTTGCCTCCAAAATCTGAAGAGGCCCACTAGGTGTTGTGCCTACTTTTTAGTTGTTGGGATTGGGAGTGGGGCAGATGCAATAGCTTATTCTTCATTTTAGTAGGAATGACTCGACATGTCCCATACCTCTGGATACCTAGTAATTTTATTGAGGTGGAGGGTGCCTGAATTTTTGTTGGGTTGATTTCCCAACCTCTTGCACAAAAATGTACCAATGCATCTAGAGTTTTGGATACATCTTTCTTAGTGGTTCCAATCAGCATAATGGCATCAATATAATGGACTAGTGTGACATTTTGTGGAATATAAAGTCAATCAAGGTCCCTTTGGACTAAATTATGGCACAGGATGGAAGGGTTGATGTACCCCTAGGGGGAGAGTTATTTAAGTGTATTGTTGTCCCTGCCAGCTGAAGGCAAACTGCTTCCGGTGGTCCTTAGAGACTGGTATTGAGAAGAAGGCATTGGCCAGATCAATAGCTGCATACCAAGTGCCAGGAGAAGAATTAATTTTCTCAAGCAATGAAACCACATCTGGAAGAGCAGCTGAAATTGGATTCACCACCTGGTTAAGTTTATGATAATCCACTGTCATTCCCCAGGATCCATCTGTCTTCTTTACAGGCCAAATTGGTGAGTTAAATGGGGATGTGGTAGGAATCCCCACCCTTGCGTCCTTCAAGTCTTTGATGGTGGCACTGATCTCTGCAATCCTTCCAGGAATGAGGCATTGCTTTGGGCTTACTATTTTCCTAGGCAATGGCAGTTCTAATAGTGTCCACTTGGCCTTTACTACCATGATAGCCCTTATTCCACACTTCAGGGATTCAGTATGGGGGTTCTGCCAGTTACTAAGTATGTCTATTCCAATTATGCATTCTGGAACTGGGGAAATAATGAAAGGATGGGTTCTGGGCCAACTGGACCCATAGTGAGGCATATTGAGCTAAAATTCCATTGATAACTTGACCTCCATATGCCACACTGACTGGCGGGCCTTCAACACATTTTTGGTCTGCTGGAACTAGTGTCAGTTTAGAGCGAGTTTCCAGTAATCCCTGAAGCGTTTGATTATTTCCTTTTCCCCAATGAACAGTCACTCTTGTGTAAGGCCGCAGGCCCCCTTTGGAGAAGGCTAGAAGAAAGACTAACAGTATAAACCTTTGGTGATGTAGCAGAATCTTTCTTCAAAGGAACCTGGCCTTCCCCTCATTTAAGGGGTTGTGGGTCTGTAAACTGGCTCAGGTCTGGGGATTGATTAAGCGATCATGACTGTCTATTCTGCTGTACACTGATCTAGCATTCTTCCACCTGTGTAGATCACGTAAATATTTAGTAGGTTTCCCATGTATTTCCCCCTAGGGACACCATGATAAGTAGCCAATGTCATAAATCCACATCAGACAGGTAGCTTTGATTAGTATGGAAACCTTGCTGTCCATTACAATAACCATGTCTACCTTGTCTCTATTGATTTAGTGATGACGCCTGCCCCCTACCACCCCAGGGCCTATTGTAGGCAAATGTCAGAGTTCACTTAGGGCAGTGCCCACTGTTAATCCCTGTGTACATAAAATGGCAATCACAGGGGTCTTCACATTGCTGGGCCCACTTCACAAACTTGTTCCTTATGGTTGTGGTGAAAGGTATATCCTCGGGCACTCCCTTTTTAGGTCTATGGGAATATTCTGATAGATCCATTCCAACATACCAATTTCTCTATGCTTTTTGATGCCTTCTTCTATAGCAGTGGTTCTCAAACTTCTAATGCCATGACCCTTTAATACAGTTCCTCATGTTGTCATGACCCCCCAACCATAAAATTATTTTTGTTGCTACTTCATAACTAAAATTTTGCTACTGTGAGGAATCGGGCGACCCATGTAAAAGGGTTGTTTGACCCCCAAAGGGGTTGCGTCCCACAGGTTTGGAACTACTGTTCTACAGTGTACCAAGGCAGGTCAGGTACCTCAAGTTGGTCTAATCTAGGCCATCAGCCCATGCTTCTGTGAGCCAACAAAATAAGCAATTAGATCCTCTCTTAACCTCTCTTGCTGAGACACTGAAGGAAGAAACTGTGTTTTGGGGCCCCATATCAGGAAACTCAGACTGCTGTGGTGTTACAATCCTTGCACTGGTAAACCACACCCTTAGTAACTATTCCCAAGGATATTCCCTAGACTTCTGCTTGTACAGTTATTAGAAAACTCGAGCAGATCATTATGAGTATAGTGCCCTTCTTCGTGAGTCATCATCTAAACCTCACCTTTAGGAACTTTCTGAGACTTAATTCTAGTTACAGGTCTAGAGGAAATAGTGGGTATTGGGAGCATTTCCTGGGAGCTCTCAGCAATATCTTGTAAGGCATCTCCCCCAGGCAATGGTACAGATGCAGCCCCACCTGGCATTTCAGCTTGAATCGTTTGGTTAATCTGCTCAAGTGTGAGTTGTTTAACTGATAGTGGATTAATCCTCTCAGGTGGGAGGAGTGGATCTATTGACTGGGGTGGCTCAATCGACTCTAAGGGCTCACTATCCTCCTCTTCTGGATCATCAGCCCATCTGTTCCTATCCCATGTTTCAGGGTCCCAATTCTTTCCAAATAATGCCCTCACTTTAATATCAGACACTGTTCTAGACCTGAGGTCCAACTCATGCTATAATTCAGCTACTCGTATGATAAGACTTTGGATTTGTTTTTTTTGGCATTGTCAGCTCTATTACTAGGGGAGAGAAGAGTCTCCTTTGTAGCACATGCAGAAGTTTTTAGGTCTGTTATTTGGTGCTTGAGATGTGCTTCTGAGGTCCTGAGATTATCCCTTTCCTTGACCATATTTTCTGTTGTAAAGAGGACTAGCCAACCAGCTTCCCTATACTTCTCATCCTGACAAAACTGATGGAAAATATCAAACACATGATCACCCAGAGCCTCTCCTCTCACCAGCACTTCCTCTATTGGTGGTGATACTGTGGATATTAGCTTTGCTACTTCACACCATGGATTAACATCACTCACTCTGGTAATAGTGGCAGACTTAGTCATGCTTTTAGATGTAGAGATAGCATTATCAGTGCTGTTAAGCCTAATTAGGATAGAGAGCCAATTTGAGAAACCCATATTTATGATCTTGTTTCTCTAGAACAGTGGTTCTCCACTTTCCTAATGCCATGACCTTTTAATACAGTTCCTCATGTTGTGGTCACCCCCCAACAATAAAATCATTTTGTTGCTACTTATGTTAGGCAGCATTCTCTAAAAGCAAAACAAAACCAGGGCACTTATGATTTTAGATAGATAGATAGATAGATTGATTGATTTATATAGCACGAAGGACAATAACAGCTAATTAGTCCACACAGTACTACAGAGGACTCAATTCAACTCACATGGCCTGATGGGTCCAAGGTCAAGGAAGCAGACAACTGAGTCTCCCCTCTGGCAAGTCAGGCAGTCTACCCATAGGCAGCAAACAGCAGGGCAGGTCACCAACAGTCAGCAGCTCAGGAGCGTTGTGAAGTAGGCCTGGGTGGGATATGCAAAACAGTAGAATCTACCAGCTTCAAGCTCAAGCGATGAATACATTAGCAGCTTCAGAAACAGGTCTTGAAAGAACCTCAAGATCTAGCAACATGACCCATGGTTGATACCACAGGTAGGGTAACTCACAAGTTGAGTCAGAGAACTAACTACAGCAGCCTCACGGCTGGCCCTGATCACAAGAGAGCAAGAGAGAGAGGGGCGGGCCTTGCCAAGTGAGATACTTAAAATTTATTTTGCCAACCTGGCTGATAAACACACGTGGGATCAATTGAAGGGCAGAATGATAAGTGGCTCAGTGAGGCTCACCTTTCTAGTTCTCGGGTGTCTTGCTTTGTGCTGGTTGGACCAGGGTGCAACTGCCTTAGCCAGTTCCCTGATTCAGCTGGCAAGGCTCACTTCCTGCAAGATATCCCAAAGGAGAAACTACATGGACCTACCCAGTCCTGGGTGCTGGAGCAGCTGTGTGGAGACCCCTGTCCGCTCTGAGATGCTTACAAGTTCACTGATTCGGCTTTCCTCCTACAGTTGGCATCATTGTGTCTGTTTTGTGAGATGGAGGAGGACTTTGTGGACTGATGTTGGACACATGGGTTAATGGGTTAATGTTAGACTTGTGGGTATGGAGAGCACTGGGTTGGGATGTTTTCTTGATGTGCACTTATCCTTTATATAAAACTCTCTCTTATGCATATGAGTTTCTGTGGATTTGTTTCTCTAATGTACACAGACTAACACACTGAGCCATTTATCTCTTTGCCCTCCAATCAAATTGCAACCTTATTAATACCACATGTTCCTATTGGCCAGATTGGCACAATAAACCTATCTATCACAACTTCCACAACTATCATGAGCTTCCAGATCTAGCTCGTTGTTGTCTTCTTACCTGTAATGTCACCTTATTCTGGTCTGAATGATTGCCTCATAGACTATGTATAGGTTTCATTTTAACACAATGAAGAGAATCCTTCAATATTGTACCTCCTCAATGCTCCAATGTTTTCTTCCATTCTTTCAGCTTGAGATATGCTAAGCATTTTCTTCCTTTTTGGTTCCTCGGGATATTTGCCCATTTCAGTATAGTGCTCTGTCTTCTTGAGCTGCCCTTTGATATTTTCTGTTCTGCTCTTTTAATACATCATTTCTTCCATTTGCATCAGTTATATGATGTTCAATAACAACATTCAGAGTCTCTTATGCCATCTCTTTTGATATTTTCTTTATTTTCTGCCTTTTTAATGACCTTTTGCTTTCTAAATGTGTGATGCTCTTGCTGTCATTCTATAACTTGTCTAGTCTTGAGTCATTCATGCACTCTGTGTCCTGCCCTTGAGGTGGTCTCTAAATTCAGATGTACTTGTTTTAACTTTGTTCAGTTCAATGTAAACTTGTATATGAGTAATAGATATTCAACAATTCCACAATTGTCCCTGGCCTTCTCCTGATGGATAATATTGACCTGGGTTATCATCTATTTGTACAAATATAGTTTATTTGATCTCTATGTATTCCAGGTGAATCGTAGGGAAGTATATGACAAATAGTAAATTAAAAGAATTTCTCTGTGTTTTGCCATTTGCTCTTGTGAATTTTCTATTATTCATTTACATAAATATATTTTTGTGGTACTGATTCTTATGATAGAGTACTTAGCAGTACTGTCATTTGGGTAAAAACATAATTCATTCTGTTAGCTTAAACTTGAAAATGAAGAATATACTGGCTACATATAGAATGTAACATATTTTAGTGGGAACTACTGTATCTCTTGTTTACTAAGCAATTTATACTTGAAACTACAACTAAATATATATGTTGAAATGCTGTGTCATGTTGAAGTGGAGATAAAAGCTTATGATATTTTATTTTCACTACTAATTGAAAGGGAACGTCCTGGGTAAATTTTGAAAACTTATTTAGGCCTGAAGAATTTCCATAAGGCCTGCAAACATCCTCAACTAATTCTGTCTTTGGATTGTCCCAGTATTTTACTAGTATTTCCTAGAGCCCTTGTTACAAGGAATGAAGGCAGGCAACTTCTAATGCAAATTATTTTCACACTAGAAAAATTCCAACAAAACAAAGTATTTACCTGAAATATGTACCTAGACAATTCAAAGCGAAGCATATTTTTATGATCTAGTCTCTTATAATAAAACGTTATATATTTGTGTTTTAGCATGTGTATGTTACATATATGTTTGTACATATGTGTGTAGGAAAATGTATTAATTCACCAATTCGATAACTATTTATTGAGTACCTAAAATATGCCAAGCAATGCTTAAAGTTCTAGAGATGGTGAAGGAAGAAAACAGAACATAATCATTAACTTATTTTCCATGAATGGTGTAGGAAGATTAAAACAAACAAATAAACTCACTTTGATTAAGTTAATGTTGACTCATAGTGACCCCTGTGGGGTTTCTGAGACTGTAACTGTGCACAGGAGTAAAAAGCTAGTCTTTCTCCCATGAAGATGCCGGTGGTTTCCACCTGCTGACCATGCAGACTGCAGCCCACCACAGAACCCTACACCACCAGGGCTCCTATAGGAAGATAAAACACAGGATAAATGTGTAAAATATGAAGTATTCTAGATGGTGATAAATACCAAGAGTAAGGCATAGAATAGAAAAGGAGAATATGAAATGTAGGTATAATGTGATTTTAAGTTGAATGGCCAGGGGAAATCTCACACACACAAATATATATCTATATATAAAACATTGAAAGCAGGACAAGGAGGATCTGGAAGTTTATCCTTTGGGAAAATCACTACAGGCAAAAGAAAGAATAAGTGCAGAGACCTGACATGAATATTCCTAAGAATTAACAAATCATCAAAGTAGTGATGGAGGTGGATCATATTGATTCCAACAGGCAGTCAAAGATGGAGGTGGGTGATATGAACCATGAGAGTTTTTTATATTGTAATAACAGTGAAATAGTAAATCATTGAAAAAAATTTGAACAAAAAGGACATATAATCTGATTCATCTTTTAAAAATTCTCTGGTATTTAAAGTGGACAACAGGCCCTACCTCAAACCATATACAAAGATTTATTCAAAATACATAAATGGCCTAAGTATAAGAACACGTGTCATAAAACATTTAGCAAAAACATAGGGGTAATATTCATAATCTTGGATTTGGCAATAGGTTCATAGGTATAATAACAAAAGTGCAAGGAGTAAATTGGGGAATAGGTAATTAAACAAGCAGTCATCTAGCAGGGAAGCAACAAAGTCCACATGGAAGAAGCACACCAGCCTGTGTGATCATGAGGTGTCCACGGGAAGAGGTATCAGAAATTCAAAAACAAGAAACCAAATTGATGTTAAGGGGCATGGGTGTTGTGGAGACCCAAAACCCATCTGTAAGATAATTGCACAGTCAGTCCCTCTCAGAAGGGTTGCACAGAAGGGATGACAAATCCAGCGTGTGGTATAGCACCGATGAAACAAATAAATGTCCTCTGGTTCTTTAATATTTCCTCCTTTTACAATTAAGGCTTCTCTTTTCCTTCATCAATATTGTTAAACCTATGTATGTTCATTTGTATAATTAAGATAGTTCAATGCAGGAATGCCAGAATGGATGACCCTTCAGAAGCAGCAATGGGAGTAATGATTCCCTGAGGTTTTAGGAAAGGGGGTGGTGGGGCAGGACTGATATCAATCATGACTGTATAATTCTACTCATAGTGAGCCAATAACAGAATTGTAGATGAATGGATATATTGAATAGGATAAGATATATATATATATATGCGTGTGTGTATGTGGGTTTATATATATATGGGTTTATAGGGGTAGGAGGGGAGAGGAGGGAGTAAAGGGGAGTTCAAAGAGTTCAAGAGGAAGGAAAATGTTTTGAAACTGATTGTAGTAGCAATTGTACAATTGGTATAGCACTGATATTTGATTCATTTGAATTATGGAATGTTATGACATCTGTAAGAGCTCTTAATAAAATAATAAAAACATTTAAAATTAACATGTTTAAAAGATCTTTAAAAAAAAACATTTTACACATGAGGGAAAAATTGCAAACCATATATCTGATAAGGGTTGAGTAACCAGACTATATAAAGGATTGTTAAAATGCAATAGCAAAAAAGACAAAGAACATATGTTTTTTTAAAATCATTTCATTGGGGGCTCATACAATTCTTATCACAATCTATACATACATCAATTGTGTAAAGTACATTTGTACATTCGTTGCCCTCATCATTCTCAAACATTTGCTCTCTACTTAAGCCCCTGGCATCAGTTCCTCATTTCCCCCCTCCCTCATGAACCCTTGATAATTTATAAACTATTATTTTGTCATACCTTACACTGTCCGACATCTCCCTTCACCCACTTTTCTGTTGTCCATCCCCCAGGGAGGAGGTTATATGTAGATCCCCACAATCGGTTCCCCCTTTCCACCCCACTGTCCCTCCACCCGCCTGGTATTGTCACTCCCATCACTTGTCCTGAAGGGATCATCTGTCCTGGATTCCCTGTGTTTCCATTTCCTATCTGTACCAGTGTATATCCTCTGGTCTAGCCAGATTTGTAAGGCAGAATTGGGATCATGATAGTAGGGGTGAGGGGGCCATTTAGGAACTAGAGGAAAGTTCTATGTTTCATTGTTGCTACACTGCACCCTGACTGACTCATCTCCTCCCCGTGCCCCTTCTGTAAGGGGTGTCCAGTTGCCTACAGATGGGTTTTGGGTCCCCAATCTGCACTCCCCCTCAATCACAATGATATAATTTTTTGTTCTTTGATGCCTGATACCTGATCCCATCGACACCTCATAGTCACACAGGCTGGTGTACTTCTTCCATTTGGGCTTTGTTGCTTCTGAGCTAGATGGCCATTTGTTTACCTTCAAGCCTTTAAGACCCCAGATGCTATGACTTTTGATCGCCAGGCACCATCAGCTTTCTTCACCACATTTGCTTATGAACCCATTTGTCTTCAGCGATCGTATCAGGGAGGTGAGCACACAATGATATGATTTTTTGTTCTTTGATGCCTGATAACTGATCCCTTCGGCACCTTGTGATCACACAGGCTGATGTGCTGAACACATATTTTTTAATGAGCAAAGAATTTGACTTGATGCTATTCCTAAAAAAATGATAAATGACCAACAAGAAGTTAAGATATTCAGTATCCACCATCATTAGAGAAAGGAAAATTAAAACCACAACGAGGTACAATTCCATATCCACTAGATAGTTTTAATTAAAATAAAAAACAAGTTTTGTCTAATTTGTGGATAAATTGGAGGCCCCCTCCCTGCCCCATATTGCTGCTAACAATGTTAAATGGAGAAATGATTGTGGAAAACAGCTTACAAATTCCTTACAAGGTTAGGTTTTTGCCATATTACCCAGCAATTCTACTCCTGGGTATATACCCACAATAACTAAAAACAGAAACACAAATGGAATTCTGTATTCTAATGTTTATTGCACTAGAGTAGCTGGGGGGTGGGGAGGGGGGTGGGAAGAGCATCAACAAATGAATGGGCAAAAAACCTGTGGCATATGTACCCAATGGAAAATTATTTAGCTATCAAAAAGAGTGAAGTACGGATACATGTTATGTACTGATGAAGGACTGATACAACTCGAATAACCTAGAAACATTCTGTTAAAGCAAAGAAGACCAAAAAATCATATATCACATGATTTGTTTATATGAAACTTCCATAATTGGCAAGTTTTTAAAGAAAGAACACAGATTATTTGCCACACTTTGGGGGATAAGGGGATGGGGAGTAACTAATTAATGGGTACAAGGCTTTTATGGTTATGGTGTGTTGATAAGAATGTTGACAAGGTTACAGTTAGTTATAGGAGCACAGAGTTCAGTAGAAAGGTCTGGACTGGAGAAATAAATGCTTAGGATCTAAATGGCACCCAAAGTCATAAGAATGGATGGAATCACCAAGGGGTGAATGCGGGCTGGAAAGAGAAGACACGATTAAGTCCCTGGCATGATCTTAGGTACTTCACCATTCAGAAAACAGGAAGATGGCGAGGAAGTACTGTAAGAGATTTGAGGAATTCTTTAAAGGCAGAAAAATAGAGTAAATATATCCCCCGACAGACTGCTCACTTGTTAAAATCCTGGATAGATAAGATGAGATCTGAGAAATGACCCTTGGATGCTATTTATTTAGATTATTATGAAAACAAACAAAACAAAATCCTGTGATGAGAGGTATAGCCAGTTCATTTTTATTGTGACTACTTCCATGGCTTGCCCAGTGGCATATAGGCTGGTTCATTAACATGAACTTCTCCTACCATCGAGAAAATGACCAAAGTTAGATCTTTCCCATAGTCTTCCTAAGGCTGTGAATAATCAGAAGCACACCACCACCCACATCGTTCTCTCATGGTGCAGTTGATAAGTTCAAACCAAAGAACTGTTGGCTTACAGTTAAGATACTTATTCACAACACAACCATGGCTCCTTAGATTAATATTAACATACATTAGAAAGTGGATTACTGCAAATGCTTTAGGCTAAAATTTAAAATATTATTATCTCTTTTACCTTTGGACACATTTAAAATTTTTTTTCTAGTTTCTATTAATCTTCTGTCTTTTGGATTGAGATTTTTCTGTGTTTTGTTGTTGCCATGGTTGGAGGTTATTTATATGAATCTCTTTATTTGAAATCTAGTCTAGGTAATCCGTGGAGACAGTGACTCCACCACTTGTCTGTCTCTTAGTCTTGCTTAGGATCCACAGTCTACATACACTCCTGAAAGCAGCAGTCAGGAGATAAAATTAATGCATTGAATTGGGCAAATTTGCTGCAGGAGACCTCTTTAAAGCATTGAAAGGCAAGGGTATTGCTTTGGGAATCAGGGCACACCTGATCAATCATTTCATATGCATGTTAAGTTTGACATTTAAGATAGTTAAGGTTTATTGTGCCAACCTGGCCAATGAACACATGTGGGATTAATTGAAGGGCAGAGAGATAAATAGCTCAGTGAGCCTCACCTTTCTGCTTCTGGGGTCTCTTGCTTTCTGATGGTCAGAGTAAGGTGCAGCTGCCTTAGCCAGGTCCCTGCTTTAGCTGGCAAGAATCACTCCTTGCGAGACAACCCTGAGGAGAAGCCACATGGACCTACCCTGATGCAGCCCTGGGTGCTGGAGCAGCTGTGTGGAGACCCCTGCCAGCACTGAGATGCTTACAAGCTCACTGATTTGGCTTCCCCCCTGCAGTCGGCGTCATTTGCATGTGTTTTGTGAGATTGAGGAGGACTTTGTAGATTGGTGTCAGACATATGGGTCAATGTTCGACTCATGGGCTTGGACAGCACTGGGTTGAGATGCTTTCTTAAAGTACACTTACCCTTTATATAAAACTGTCTTATATACATATGAGTTTCTGTGGCATTTTTCTCTAGTTTACCCAGACTAACACAACATTGAATAATGAAACCTGAAGAAAAAATGGTGCATTTGAATTATGCTGCTGGTGAAGGATATTAAAAGTATCATGGACTATCAAAAGAATAAGCAAATTTGAAATCTGACTTGAAGAGGTACAGCCAGAATATTCCTCAGAAGTAAGGGTGGTGAGACTTTATCTCACATACTTTGAACATGTTCTCAGGAGAGATCAGCCCCTGGAAAAGGACATCATGCTTGGTAAAGTAGAGAGGCAGCAAAAAAGAGGACGGTCTTCAATAAGATGGATTGACACAGTGGCTGCAACAATCAAGGAGCTCAAATATAAGAACAATTGTGAATATATCACAGGACCAATCTGTGCTTTGTTTTGTCGTTCTGATAACTATGAGTCAAAACTTACTTGATGATATCTAACAACAGCAACAACATAGAGACAGTAACTAAATTAATGGCACCTTATGGTCATAGTATGGTGGTTAGCCATTGGGCTGTGATTCTCATGGTCAGAAGTTCTAAACCACCAGTAGCTCCTTGGGAAAAAGACTGGGCATTATATTCCTGCAAATAGTTACAATCTCAGAACCCAGAGCAGGCCACTGGGTAATGACTGACTCAGTAGAAGTGAGTTTGCTGTTGATATGGCTGTGGTAGAAAAGGTTAGAGAGGAGTGGGAAGCTAATAACAATGGATACAAAAATAAGTAATATTTTCTAAAATTAATTGTGGTGATTTCACAACTCTTTTTAAATACATTTAAACCACTGAACTGTGTGGTAAGTGAATTATATGCCAATATAACTGCTGATTTTTTTGTACAAAGTAGTATCTTTAATATAAAGTATTGATATTTTATAGAATGTTTTAGGTTTATAATAGCTTACAGTTGAACATATAACATTCAACACATTATTGTTAATATTGTTATATATAATTGATATTATTATTAAGGTCACTCACACACATATACACATGGAGGGGCTTCAAAAAGTTCTATATCTTTTTTTTAGCTTGAACATTTAAAAAAATTTTTTTAAATCATTTTATTGGGGGTTCATACAACTCTTATCACAATCCATACATACATCAATTGTATAAAGCACATTTGTGCATTCGTTACCCTCATCATTCTCAAAACATTTGCACTCCACATAAGCCCCTGGCATCAGCTCATTTTTTCCCACTCCCTGGCCACTCCCACCTCCCTCATGAAGCCTTGATAATTTAAAAATTATTATTTTGTTAAATCATACACTTTGCGACGTCTCCCTTAACCCACTTTGATGTTGTCCGTCTCCCAGGGAGAAGGTTATATGTAGATCACTGTAATCAGTTCTCCCTCTCTACCTGACCCTCCCGGTATCACCACTCTCACCAGTGATCCTGAAAGGATCATCTGCCCTGGTTTCCCTGTGTTTCCAGTTGCTATCTGTATCAGTGTACATCCTCTGGTCTAGCTAGATTTGTAAGGTAGAATTGGGATCATGACAGTGGGCGGGGCGCGGGGTGGGGGAGCATTTAGGAACTACAGGAAAGTTGCATGTCTCATCAATCCTACACTGCACCCTGACTGGCTCATCTCCTCCCTGTAACCCTTCTGTAAGGAGATGTCCAGTTGCTTACAGGTGGGCTTTGGGTCCCCACTCCACACTCCCGCTCATCTGCAATGATAGATTTTTTGTTCTTTGATGCCTGATACCTGATACCTTCGACACCTCATGGCCACACAGGCTGGTGTGCTTCTTCCATGTGGGCTTTGTTGCTTCCAAGCTAGATGGCCGCTTGTTTACCTCTAAGCCTTTAAGACCC
>NW_022103898.1:37241095-37256058 GCF_000313985.2 Echinops telfairi | reverse complement strand
GCTTGAACATTTATAGAAATTTTGGCATTCCTACTTTTACAGTGGCTCCACCTGTTTAAGTTTTTATTGTTTTTGTTAGGTAAGATTTACACAGTTGAAAAGCACAAAACAAATGTATAATTTTGACAAATAGATTATACCTTTTTAACACATCTCTGACAATATATACTTAAACAAAATCAACTCAATGCCATTGTTAAATTTATTCCAACTCAAAGCAACACTACAGGACAAGGCAGAATTACCTTATGGATGTCCGAGATTGTAACTTCACAGGTATAGAAAACTTCACCTTTCTACCACAGAACCACTAGGAGTTTCAAACTAGTCATACATTTTTCATTACCTTCTAAAGTTTCCTTATTTATCTTCCCAGTTAAAAAACATTCTCTTCTTGCACCCCCAGGTCACCACTGTTCTACTTTGTGTGTTTTTTTACATTAAATGATATTCACTTATTTTAGAACGTCATATAAATAGATCTGTATAATATGCGCTTTTTTGTATCTTAATGATTTTGGCATAATAATATTTAAGATATTTCTGTGTTGTGGTATGTATTAGTAGTTCTTTTTTATTTTTTGAGTCATGTTCCATCAAATGAATATATCATAATTTATTTACTATCTCCTGTACAAGATCTTTTTAAAAATTTTGTTTCATTAGGGTTTTAAAATCTTATTTATTGGCATATAATTCTGTAATCACCACCATAATCAATTATAGAATATTTTCTTCTTTGTTTTAGTTTTTGTTGTTATCTCTCCATTTCCCTGAAAGCTCCTCTCCCAAGTCCCTAAGCAATTATTAATCTAGTTACTGTCTCTGTAGATGTACCTATCCTGGATTTCATATACAGAAAGACATACAAAACAACATCAGGATACAAAAAAAAACAAAACCCCTCAAAAACAATGACAAAATAAAACAGAGAAAAGTTTCAATCAAAAATAAAGACAATATTAGAAACTGAAGTAAATTAAAATGGAATAGAATTGAGGCCAATTGATAAGGAGTTGCATTTTAACCTAAGTCGATCTGCCTAATCCACTTTTCAACGCTCTCTGTCTGATAGCAAGGCCGCAGACATTCAGGTTTCTGGACTGTGGTCAGAGGGGAAAAGTCCCATTATCTTTCAATGCCATTCCCCACAAACTCACCGAAGTTCCCACACGCATATTGTGTATGTATTTATATGTGCGTTTACTTATACATGTGCATGGATGTGTATATGTTGTTGGTGTTAGATGCCATCGAGTTGGCATCCTATGTACAACAGAACAAAACACTGCCTGGAAGGACATGCTGGGCATAGGAGCGCGTGCATATGGAAATAGATATGCATGCACACACACATCTAAAGTGCCAGAGTGCTGGTGGTGCTGTCGCTTGAATGTCAGACCGTGAAGCATAAGGTCTACGATTCAACCCACCAGCCACTCCGTGCAGGAAGGAGAAAGCTATCTCCCCCCGGTAAGATTTATTTTACAGAATCTGAAAAAGATTTATTTTCAGAAACACTATTTAGGGTTCCTGTGAGTTAGAATTGACTCAAGGGTAGTAAGTTATATATATATACTTACTATATATACTAAGTATATATATATATAAATAAATATATACACATACACGCACATCTCTAATTTGTCATTGTGTCTCTTATTTTGCTTGTATCAATTCACACTTCCTTTGTCATTTTTCCCATGACCATGAGCAATAAGAGGGAGGCTTTGATCTCTATTAGAGCTCTGCAGTTTCTACCTGTGTGACATATTCTTAATCTCCTTGTATAAAAAGTAGTTAGTTATATCTAGTTTGAAAGGTATAACATAGTTAAGACATTCAATATGTAAAGTCTTCCACTAGCCATTGGCATGGGTCATCATTAGGAGTGCTGCCCTACAACCCGTACTTACCACTTATCACACTCTATTTTAATTATGTCTCCCACCTTATCATCTTAAGAACAATGACAAGTGTTTTCTCTATCATGCTCCAAGAATACAGTGATTGATATACATAGGAAGAATGAAGTTCAAGGTATATTGTAACTGCACAATGTGTCACATAATACTACTGCTACCACTGTATCCATATATACAAAAAATCAAACACATGACTTTGATCACATTGAAAAAGAAAATTGATTACTAGAACTTCACTGTCACTAAAACTTGACTTTCCATTTGGGTATTTTGTCAATCACATGTTCCTCTTATCCAATAATATCCTCAAAATAATTTAACAATGATGCTGGAATATGGAACATTCAAACTAGTCCTACATGTTGGAATACTAATAATTAAAGATATTTAATTTCAATGAGCCATTCGCTTATTCTTACTGTAAAACTTGTGCTCTCCAAATTTCTAGAAACATCTTTTCATTAGTTGTCAACAAGTCTTGATGTCTGTAGATCTTATCATAGAACTGAGTGCATTTTAATTGCTAAAAATATGCTGCTAAGGGAATAAAAGTATAAATGAATGAAAAAAATAATGTGATAGCGAGAACAATGATTAACAGAAACAAAGATTAAAAAATACAAATACTTTCCTAGGTCATCAAATTTCAGAAGAATGGAGGCCCTGTTTTTTTTCCCTACAAAGAGCATAAACTATTTTTTAAAGCTGGACATGCATGCTGTGATATGTTGTTTCTTTTATTAATTTCCTTTATTACATCTAGTTTTCAGACACTTAAAACTTATGAGTTTACAGAACGAGATGTACTTTCAGGTCTTGTTTTATGGCAGAATACTATGGCATATGTGATCATGAAAACAAGTCTACGCTGTGCTTTATTATATTATACTGTGCAGTTTATATTCAGAAGATACTATCAGCACCAGAGAACAGACACATTTAATAAAAGACACAATGTTCTTGTTGTCCTAGCAGTTATTAAAATGAAACTATTCCCAGAAGACAGTTTACAATGTGCTTTCAAAGACAGACTGCATTCATTGTTTGATAAATTTGAGTCTATAGATATGAATAGCAACATTATAGATCTTAGAAACATGCTGTACTAAACTATAAGAAGCTTTTAAAGTCTTTCAAGGCTAACACCTTCTTTCACAAGCGAGAACTCTGAGGGCAGGAGAGAATTTATGAAAACAAATTCTTGTTTACAATATGGCTGGAGTCATTCTCCAACACCCAATCTAGGATTCTTCTCCCTTTTATTGTCTTCTTTGGTAATACATTTTTTGGGAATATAGACATTACCAGATCTATCTGTATGGTCCCTAAATCAGCTCTACAGGAAGGCTATTCTCAGAACGGAATCTATGGTCTTGAGGGGATGACTACATTAGTTACTATTATTATCTTGGCTATCTCTCTGTTTATACATTTTGCCTGTTCCACAAGGAAAGGAAGCAGGTCCTTTTGGTATGTTGCTAAGTTCTCTTTACTTCAAATACCTTTTACATATATAATTCATCCAGCAAATATTTAAGTAAGTGAATATAGATTACTTAGATATGACAGGGGTACAAAATATATAAAAACTTAGGAATGATATCTAGAATTTATCAGCAACAGACATGTGTGCATATCTGTGTTCACATATGTAGAAAAATTCCATTGTCTTTCAATTCCATTTTCCATGAACATTTTGAAGGTCTCTCATATGTGACTTTCTATGGTCCTACCAAGAATCCAGTATCCTTTTCATCATGCTCCTCCAATGCTTGGGATGCTTCTTTTGAACTCCTCATTTCAAGCATTTGACCTATAATTCTTCCCATCCTGGTTACCATATGAACCACCCAAATCGTAAAAAGTCATGTGTGTCTCCTTGAACATGACAAGACAACCAGTTTGAAGCCCTATTTCAAAGTGATGGCAAATTTACATATATTAAAGGGCAAGTAAGAGTTGCTGAAAAGTCAGACATTCATAAGTTATCTATACACAGTCTTGTCTCTCTCCCCTTCCTCTTTTAGATGAGCACAGTCTTTTTCTAAGGTCTATAATGTGATGAAACCATGAGCCAGGTAAGCAACCAAATGGATAAAGTGCATGGATGTTGTGAAGACCCAAAACCCACCTGTTAGACAATTGGACAGTCCCTCTCAGAATGGCAACATGGAAGGGATGATAAATCCAGGGTGTGGTATCGCACTAATGAGTCATAAACTACCCTCTAGTTCTCTAATATTTCCTCTACTTGCTATTATGCCTTTAATTTTTTTACCTCATTAATCATGTAAGATTTGCATTATGTTGATTTGTATATTTAAGATTGTTCAGTACATGAAAACTAAAATAGATAACCCTTTAGAAACATTAACAGGAGCAATGATTCCCTGGGGGTAAGGGAAGAGAGGGACGGGAGGGGGAAATAGGGAGCTGATCGTGTTGATGGCTGTATAACCGGACTTGATGGAATCAAACAACAGAATTGTATGTGAATGGATATATTGGATTGTGTACGATATGGGGTAAAAACTAGTATAGGGGAAAAATAAAATAACATAAGGGTTTCTGGGAAGTAAGGTGGGAGAGGGAGGGAGAGGATAAAGATGAGCTAATATCAAGGAGGTCAAGAAGAAAATAAATGTTTTGAAACTGATTTTAGTAGCAATTTTACAATATTGCTTGATGAGATTGAACTATGGAATGTTATGATATCTGTAAGAGCTCCCAATGAAATGATTAAATTTTTTAAGTGGAAGCAACCAAAAATGTCCTTAAATAGATGAATGGATGAACAAGCTATGGCACATCCATACAGTGGAGTGATATTCAATTACAAAAACAGTGAACTGTAGGGACATAACAAGATGCGTAGAAGCCTTAAAGGCATGCTCCGAGTGAAAGAAGCCAGTCTTAACATAGGTACGTACTGTGTAATTACAAATGTTTGACCTTCTGGAAAACACAGAA
Organism: Echinops telfairi; assembly: GCF_000313985.2. NCBI lineage: Eukaryota > Metazoa > Chordata > Mammalia > Afrosoricida > Tenrecidae > Echinops > Echinops telfairi. The sequence continues at coordinate 37,251,163 of NW_022103898.1, read as the reverse complement.
CTACAGAGTTAGGAGAATGCTAGTTGCCAAGGGTTGGGAGGGGTTGAATAGGTAGATCCCAGGGTATTTTCAGGGCAGTGAAACTTTTCTGAATGGTGCTGTAAAGGTAGGTAGATGGCATTATACATTTGTCAAACCCACGGAGCTACACAGTATAAAGTGTGACTCCTAGGGTGCTTCACTGGGGCCTTCTACCAAGCCCTCCAAGAAGAGTTCACACCGAATCTGCACAGACTACCCCACAATAGAGACAAGGAGAGCAAACCCTAAAACTCATTTTATGAAGCAAGCATTACCCTAATTCCAAAACCAGGCCAAGACATTACCAAGACATAAAACTACAGACCAATATCCCTCATGAACTGAGATGCAAAAATTCTCAACAAAATACTTGAAAATAGAATCTAACAATATATCAACAGCAACAACAACAAAAAATACACCCTGATCAAGTGGGGTACATCCGGGTACACAAGGGTGGCTAAACATGAGAAACCAAGTTATGTACCTCAGCGCATAAAGCATAAGAACCTATGATCATGTCAGTAAGTCAGGACGGTAATTTCATAATTTTTGTCCACTTGAAGTATAGGAGTGGAGTCTAGCCTGGCAATCAGGTCACTGACTGATAGTACCTGTTTGTAAGTGTGACCTCCTCATAAGGAGGGTCCTGGGAACCTCCCCCTCTCTCTCTGCCCTCACCTCCATGCTGGCAAGCCACGCTGAGGCTTGTGGGAGCCCTAGAGATGCATCCATGGGATTTGGATCCATAGGACTTTGCAGCCAACAGCCTGTGATCTTCCTGCATCACTGAAAGTGGCATCGTGAGCCTGAAGAGGGATTTATGGATTAGAATTAGATTTATGGACTAGTATTTGACTTAAGGACTTGAATTGGACTAGGCTGGGATGTTTTCCTTTTATACAATTACTTCTTGGTACAAAGCTCTCTTATATAAAATAAACAAATCAACCTATGAGCCAGTTGCTGTAGAGTTGATTCCAACCCATGATGACTCCACGTTGTCAAGTACAATTTTTCCATAACTCTCCCAACTGCTCATAAGTAGTTCACTAGGTCTGTCTTTGAAGGGCCTCTAGGTAGACAAACCTCCCACCTTATTCTTTTGTACTACTCAGGGATTATATCTAAAATGCATAACAACAAACTAGCACCCCCTCCCTGGTGTGGCATTGATTCCATCTCACAGTGAGTCTACAGAGGGTTTCCAAGACTGTAAATAATTTTTGAGAGTAGACAACATCCTCAAGTCCCAATGAGGGTTGATGTATTTGAACTGCTTACATTGGGTTAGCTGCCCAACACCTACCTAACTCCACATCACTTCTCAGGATCCTTATTTTACACACACACACACACACACACACACACACACACACACACACACACACAATATATGGAAGAATATAATACATGACTCAAGACTGGTATATGTAACACAATTATGTCATTGGAGTTGGCATTGACCGATAGCAGTGAGTTTGGTTTTTTTTGTGTCTTATGTAACAAGGAGTTAGAATTTTGTTCAACAAGTGGCTAAAATAACGCATAGGAGATATAATGGCCATCATTTTGTGACACCTTCCAGCTATTCTAACCACCTGTGCACACTTAAGTATGCAGAATGATGAGGCGCCCATAGGGGAGCTAGGCCTATTTAGAGCCTGCTAAGTGAGTGGCATACTTGGTGGGCTGTGAGAGTGTTTTAGAGGCTAACCAAAAGCAGCCTAGAAAGAGTAAGATGTCTGAGAAACCAACATTTTTGCAGATGCAGAGAAAAAAATAGTGGGTCAATATAGAATAAGACACGAGGAGACTGATTATGATACATGGTTATGACTTTCTGGAGACATGGTGTGATGAATGAAGGGAAGGTCATATAAAGTTCAGGAAGGGTGGGGGAAGTTGAAAGAGGCAAAGATGGAGGTGGTAAGAAAGTGGAGTGGAAAGGAAGGTAGAAAGGAGATAAGTAGAATCAAGGAGGAATGAAACTACTGGGGCATACAGGTGTCCCACACTACCTAAAAGTAGAGCATGTTCCTACACCTTCCATCAGTCAAAATGACAGAAAGTGTGGCTGCAACTACCATTAATTCTTTTAAAAAAAAATCATTTTCTTGGGGGCTTATACAACTTTGATCACAATCCATACATACATCCATTGTGTCAAGCACATCTGTACATTTGAATTTTTTTTAGCATTCCCAGATTTAAAAAAATAGCCTACCAAGTCATATTGAGTAATACGGAAATGCTGAAAATACAGTAACATGGAGTAAAAGTAGAAATGAGTCTATATAAAATAGAAACAATGTCATTTCCAGGGAAGGAACCTAATGAAGCCATTCTCACCGCTTAGAGTGCACACGACCTTTTTTCACTGCTCAATACAAAGCAAGTGCTGAATGCTTCTTAGTGAAAACAGGTGTTCATACCGGTCTTCTGCAGAAGTGAAGTGGCCTAAAGCAAAGGTCTCAAAAGCGGGGAATGATTATGCCTGTTCTGCATTCAACACCGGATCCATGATTCTTTTACATCCTTACAACAAACCTTCATTTTTAGTCAAGAAAATGAATGTTCAGAGCAATCAAGGGAACATTCCTAACGTCCTCATAATGAAGTAGATGGAGTCTCCATTTCTGGTGGAGTCGCCAGTCTCCAAAGACATTTTTCCACTCATATATTTCGTCCATTTTGTCTACTTACTTTATGCAGTGCCACATGTTGTTTCTTCTTTTGCCCTGCTAGTTAGAGTGCTTTTCACATAATCATTTTGATTTGTGTTCATGTTAATCTCATCAAGGCATGTTCTTACCCTTATTTCACTGGTGAAAAAAACTGAGGACGGCAGAGGTAACTTAATTTTCAAAAACCACAGGCAGAATTGAGATGAAACTCACATCTTATGTCTCTCAGTTGATGATGCCTTCTGCCATGATGCGTAGTCTGTTTTACATCCACACACTGCGTCGATTATACACGGCCACAGTGGCCAGGAACCAGGCCCTGACTCTTTTATTTTCTCCTCACAAAAAAAACATGAGAAGTAAACATGTATTGCCACATTTCATATAGGACAAGAAAAGAAAGAATACATTTTAAAATGGAAAGGGAAAGAGCAAGGGAGACAAGAGAAATGCTGGGTGCGTAGGGTGCTATCTTTTACTTATAGAGAGATGGCACATTTCCATCATGGCTTCTTTCTGAGTTAACTATGGTATTACTTTAAAGCCTCCTCCATTCATCACAATAAGCCTTTAGCTATATTCAAGATATTAAAAAATAGTTAACAGTTCCTTCAGAAAAGTAGCATGCCCAGCATGTGTGAGAGAATATGAAGGTTTTTCACTAGCTCCTTCGATGACTTTGAGAAAGTTGATTGGCTTCTTTCTCTTTCACCAACTAGCTTCTTGCCAAGATGTCTGGGAAATACAAGTACCAAACATGAAGACTGGGAAATATTTATTTTACAAAATACTTTTAGAGGATACGTATTAATTCCAATGTTAGCATGGCATTGTTTGAAGAAATTATTTTCCAAAGTGAAGAGCAGAATCTAGGCTCAATTTGGAAAGTAAAAAAGAAATTCCTAATACACAAACAGAATTAATATTTTACCTCACTGGCATGGGAAGTTCAAAATACGAACATTGATCTGCAACTTCCTTACTCCCTATTCTGCCTCCGAGTATGTGCTTTCTCAACTCCCAGAGGTAAGCATTTCCCTCTCCAGCTTCCAGAGAATTTGGTATCCCTTTTGCCATATCATATAGAGTACATTCTGTATTTCTTTGTTTATAGACTTCAAACATCTTCAGTTTTACCAAGATAACGGTCGAAGGTTTTTTGTTTGTTTAACGATAGGAAGTTCTCAATGACTGTTGAATGAATGCACCAACCAGACTCTTACTTTATGTGGTGGAAAGAAGGAAAGAATTCTAGAAAAAGAAAGTAGAGAGGGTAAAATTAAAATTTTAAAACTGGTTACCGAAGTAAAAATTGCGAGAGGCACATATTAGCAAAAGGACATAACAAAAATTTATGAAAGTTTTGTTGACAATATAGGTAACACATTTTTACCTGTCACAGGGTAAAAAGTTAATAAGTGGTAACTCATTTGTTTCTTATAGAAACCTTTGATCCATAAACCTTATGTTATTATAATACTCATTGTACAGATGTAGGAAGTCAAGTCACAAGGGGTTAAGTACATCTCCCAAATTCACAGAAGAGCCAGCGCATTCATGAACCTTTCTGCTAAAGTGGCTAAGTGAACAGACTTTGAAGCCCACATATATGCAGTTCTCTCATTTTCCTACCACCCCCTGCCCTGCCCCCCACCCCCAGCCCCCACCCCGAGCAAGTGGGAACTAGCTCTTAGCTGTCTAGAGCATGTCTCTTGATTGACAAGAGAACAACAGTTCATTGAATTTAACTGGCAGAGTTCTTCAGTATTGTTAATTTTTTTATTGGCAAATGTTAAAAACAAAATTCTGACTACAGCTACAAGATGCTGGTCACATTTTATGTGTTTTTCTTGAGTATCCAATATTCTGTTTCATCCAGGGATTCTTGGGGCTGGATAAGGGAAAGACAGCACAGAGGAAAAGGTGAACAGACCTGTATTCCACCACAACAATTTAATATCAGTTTACCACTACTTCAACCTGCTGTCCCCCACTCCGAGGCCTTTGAAACTTGTATGTTCCTATTTTGACTTTGGGGAGTGGAAAACTAAAATTTAATTTCTTTTTACATGTACATAATAGAGAGAATAATATCGTAGCATTCATTCAGTTTTCATTCTATGCCTATACATTTAGCAAAGAGAATTTCTTGATAATTGGATAAGAACCTGGAGCTCCTGGCACTCTGTGTTCATTCATTTGATTAAGAATATTGATTCATTGTTGACTAAAAACATCAATTCTCTGAAAATATTGAGTCCATCAAGTTAATTAAATGCACAGGATTTACTATAAGTTTGCAATTTTGATTTTAGTATTTTTAAATACCTTACTGTCAGTTATCTATCTTGCTATAGCCACAATTGAGGACTTGATCAAACAGAAATGCATTTTCTCACAGTTCAGGAAGCGAGAAGTCTGAACTTAGGGCACCCGCTCTGGGGAGAAGCTTTCTCTAGGTGACGGCTCTGGAGAAGACTGTGCCTCCGTAGGGTCCTGATTCCTGGGAAAGCTCTGCGTGCTTTCAGTCGATGAAATTCTACGCTTTGGCTTCCAAAATGTACACCCTGGCCAAATGAAAAATACATCCATTCCAAAAGTCTTTAATCAACCTCAAATCCTAAATCTCATGTTCTGAATCAAATATGGGTGACATATTTAGGTGTATTATATTGGGGGGGGGTGGATTTTTTTCCCCCTCATATGTAAACCTATGAAATCTAAAATACAAGTCATCTGCTTCCAAAGACCATGGTGGGGCAGGCACAATTAGACCTTTCCATTTTAAATAACAGTAATTAGAGGAAAGGAGCAAGCCCACACCCCAACAGAACCGAGTGAATCAACATTTAGAACTTTAAAAATAATGCTCCATTTTTGAGACCAATATATGCCCTCCAGACTGGAGGCCACACACTCTGGACTCTGCATAGAAACCCTTTGGCCCTTTAGTCTCCTTGGCTCACCTTAATGGCAGCCCTACATTTGGAACGACTTTGGCGGAGATATGACCTGGATATGAACTCCTTAAAACCTTGGAGACAGTGGCCGTGCCCTTTGAAACCGGAAAGACTACGGTTCCGATGTTTCTTCCAACCATTTTCTGATGCCCAACTTGCTTCAAGGATGGCATTTTTCGATTGGTGAGTGCAACAGATCAAGTTCCCTTGACTGGTTTCACGCCTGTAAAATTCCAAGATAGAAGATTCTTCCCTTTCACTCTTTCACTGTTCTCTGTCTTTCTGCCGTGCTAATTGATTCGGACTATCAAACAAAGGCTTAATAATGTTAGTAAAATATTGTGTAGTCATGTTGTTGGTGAATGTCTTAGGGCATGTCTCTTTAGTTTATACAACAGAGTTTTCAAAATCTTCAAATGGATTCTATTTTGCACAGTTTATTTTAAAGCCTGTCTCTTCCATCCTATATTTTATTATAGCTGACAGGAAGAGCCATGTAGTTGCTTTATGGTCTTACCTAAAAATCTCATCAGCCAGATGTCCAAGTTTATCTCTAATGAATTCTACCTTCCACCAAACATTTAAACATAATTCAGACAAGTTTTCAGTCATTTCATAAAAAGCATCACCCTTCCTTCATGGCCCCAAAACACGTTCATCATTTTCTTTTAAATCTTCATTGGAAGCACATTTTACATCCACATTTCTAGCAACATTCTGCCTTAATTATTCTCTTCAAGGCAATATAGGTTTTACTCTCCATTCAAAACCCACTTGCATATTCTGACTCATAGAGAGATAGGGCAGAATAGAACTATCGCACAGAGCTTCCAAACCCATAAATCTTTGCAGAAGAAGATTTTTACCAATGGTAAAAACACACAAAAATATCATACATCAGATGTCATAACTCACTTGATTATAAAAGAACACATTCTTCATTAAAAATAAGTCATGTGCTTTATCTGTCCACTGATGTACAATGTCATTTAAGACATTCCATCATTCTCTGCTTGAGCACTCTTCTGTAATCTGATGAGGTGTCCGGGGAAGAGACAATGATAGCCAAGGCATTAAAATGTAATCAAGATATGCAAATTCATATCTAAATGTGATTTGCTGGGAAAAAGAAATTAATCTAGGCATGGTCAAATAAACAATGTGTAATGTGGATAATTAATCACCAAATTAGCAACTGCAGTCCCTGGAGAAGATTATGCAAATTGAAAAGGCCCCCATCCACTGACACAATTAGACCACTTAATGGCAAACTCTGAACAAAATAACACTGGGGAAGAAGACAAAGCAAATAATCCAATCAACCTTCGTGTCCCAAACTCCTTTTCAAAGTTTAATATTATTTAATATTTTTTCCTGTTTTGATTATATGTTGCTAGAAAATATTCTAAACTTCTGCATCATGGATGGCACATTGTGTGTTCTCCACAAAGTCTAGTATACCCATACTAATCAAATATCTTATTATTACAGTCTGAAATCTTGAAAATGATAAGCCTTCATTTATGAGGAAAGGCCAATTGCATATTTCCTGCTTGTAAGACCAAAATCAAAGGATTATTAATGTGCCATAAAAGTGCATGCTCTCTGTACCTAATATCACCCATTTATTTTATCAGCAGCAGGGAAAGGATCCCCTCATCTCCTTGAAAGGAAATACTATTATCAAGAGAGAGTATTTTGTCTCCAAAATACTGTGACCACCTAAACCAATTTGCCTCCACTATCTCGATTCCACTCATGAATGTGCATCTATTCAAGACTTCATTGATAAAGTTAACTCATGAGAACTCATGAGACCCTGTAGTCTGTTAAACAATATGGCCTCACCTCTAGAGATATCAAAGTTTCCCAGGTAGAAGTAAAATATGCCTCACCTCTAGAAAATTCGAACAAGTTATTTTATTATTAATGTAATTTTTTTTTCTGCTGAAAAGGCTCGTTGTTGAGAAGAAATTGAATTTGTGCAATTGCTACCAGTGATGTAGGTGCACCTGTCAGTTTGGGAATGGAATACAGTTGCCTCTGTGTTGACTGCAAAGGAAAAATTGCACCATTGTCATAAACATTGGTATGTTTGAATCTATGGCTGTAGATATTGTGTAATTCACCTGATTGAGAGTTTCCCTTGACTCCCTATTTTACCAACCATGATGTGTTTTTCTAGTGCTTGGTCTTTCCTGATGATCTGTCCAAAGTTAGTTAAGGAATTGCCATTTTCAATTCTAAGCAACATTCGGATTGTATTTCTTCTAAAACATGCGTTCAGTCTTCAGACAGTCCACACTGAGTCCTCAAACTTTTTAAACAGGGGGCCAGCTCACTGTCCCTGAGACCCATTGGAGGGCTGGACTATAGTTAAAAAAAAACAAAAAACTATGAACAAATTCCTATGCACACTGCACATATCTTATTTTGAAGTAAAAACAAATGGGACAAAGCCACCCAGCAGGCCGGTTAAACGTCCTCAGTGAGCCTCATGCGGCCCGCGGGCCATAGTTTGAGGACGCCTGGTCCAGAGTGTATTCAGTATTGTTCCTGCCCGTCATAGTTGAACTGCCTCATTCGTTCTTCGGTGCTCTCTTTTCATTGTCCAGCCTAATCCTGGCAACGTGGTTAGCACTGTCAGTTATCTCCTTAATTCCTCCAGTCCCCTAAATTGCCTACCGTCACAAAGCTAAGATATAACAAGCCTTGTCTGTAAAAGACTTTCAAACCTTGACTGCCAATTCCATACCTCCTAAATCTTTAGGTAGCTTGCTAATCACCACGCTAACCACTATTCAAGCCATGTGACCAAGATCTTGTATGTGGAGAGCAGTCAGTTTGGGAATGGAATACAGTCGTAGTGCTCACTCGACCTAGCTGCTCTTCCTCAAAGAAAGGCATGCCTGACGTGACAGCAGGTGACCCTTGAGCTCTCTGGAGAATGGAAGACAGGATTGTACCTCCCTGGAAGGTACAATTGTACCTCAGCTGCTTTGGGGAGAATTATAGGTTTTACATACATATTTTGTCTGCTTAACCCTTATATTCCGAATTTAAATCCCCCAGCAATAGCCAGATGAAGAGTGGAATCTGGCTCCATGTAGGCAAATTCTCTAAGAAGCCAAAGGTGAACATCAAAAACTAGAGCGATGACATTTGTCCTCTACCCTCATTGAAGAAATTTGAAATCCTACATCAAAAGCCACAGACACATAGTATGTTAAAAATGGAAATAGATGTTTAAAAGAGCTAATGATTTCCAAACAATGACACAAGAGATTCTGAATTGCAGCTTGGAGTGTCAAAGAGAAAAAAAAGAATGTCAAATATCTTACTTTGATGTTAGGGCTTTGCTTATTCAAGACATCAAATATTAACCATAAAAATTCCCGACCAGAACTTACTGGAGTCTTCCTTCACACAGTTGCTTTTTCCCCCTTCCTTGTTGAAATCCTGTCTTATTATATTTAAATTTCAAAATATGTCATGGGTACATGTAAGTGGATGGCCAAAGACCACCTTGTGGCCAAATTATCAGTTGGACTTAGTTAAAGGGAAGGGCAGGGTTCAATCACTCATTCATGTTAAGATTAGTCAATAGTTTAACTTGTGTCATTGTTCCTCTTTTTTTTTTTTTTTTAAGGTGTTTTTTTTTCTTTTATAAATCATTTTACTGGGGGCTCATACCACTCTTATCAGCATCTATACATCCATCCATTCTGTCAAGCACATTTATACATTTGTTGCCATCATCATTCTCAAAACATTTTCTTTCTACTTGAGCCCTTGGTATCAGCTCCTCATTTCTCCCCCTCGCTCAAGAACCCTTGATAATTTACAAATTATTATTATTTTGTCGTCTTACACTCTCCAATGTCTCCCTTCACCCACTTTTCTGTTGTCCATCCCCCAGGGAGGGGGTTATATGTAGATCTTTGTGATTGGTTCCCCCTTTCTAACCCACTTTCCCGCTACCCACTTAGTATCCCTACTCTCATTCTTGGTCCTGAGGGGTTTATCTGTCCTGGATTCTCTGTGTTTCTGGTTCTTATCTCTACCAGTGTACATCCTCTGGTCTAGTGGGATTTGTAAAATAAAATTGGGATCATGATAGTGGGGGTGGGGGGCAGGGGAGAAGCATTTAGGAACTAGAGGAAAGTTGTATGTTTATCATTACTATACTGCACCCTGACTGGGTCGTCTCCTCCCTGTGACCCTTCTGTAAAGGGATGTCCAGTTGCCTACAGATGGGCTTTTGGTCTCCATTCTGCACTCCCCCTCATTCACATTGAAATGATTTTTTTGTTCTTTGATGCCTGATACCTGATTTTATCGACACCTCGTATTCACACAGACTGGTCTGTTTCTTCCATGTGGGCTATGTTGCTTCTCAG
>NW_022103898.1:37233851-37240307 GCF_000313985.2 Echinops telfairi | reverse complement strand
TCTGATGGGGTGCCACTCCCTGTTCCCAAAGTCTATTTTTCATATTCCCTGGGGACTTCCTTGCTCTGCTCCCCTTGCTTTACTGTTGCACACCATTAATGTTTTGCCTTGGTGTGGTGGAGTCAGATCAGGTGCAATTCCCACACTGTGTCTCTAGTGTTGTCCCCCATAGGCTATGGGTCAGTGAGGGATGTCGTGTCTCATAGTGGGGCTGGCTCTACCATCTTCTCTGTGGATTGGCTGCTCTTAGTGGGAATATTGTCATCAAGGCTTGGTGGGCTATGATGTGCTCCACTCTCTCTTCCTCCCCCTTCATTTGCTCCCGTGTGCTCTGATCAGACATGTCCCTTTCCCTGAGCTGTTGCTTCAGTGCTGTCCTCTGAAGTAAATTCTTCTGGGGAAGAGGGGGCTGTCCACATAGTTGGGATTAGGGCCATCCTCTCAGACCTCTCTATTGGCATGAATGTAACATACCGACATGAAGCAGGGAACCAACAGAGAGTCTTCCTCTTTTTTTTATAAGCCTCATTATAACCAACTACTTCAAGTCATTTGCTTTATTTATTTATTTTTCTTTTAGGAATCAGAATGTCTTCCCTATTATTTGTGTAAAATAACCAGTCAGAATAAACCTCAAGTTTAAAGTTCCTTAAGTTTTGCTTATTTTTTACCAGGGTTACTTTGGAGAGAGGGGGATAGGATAGAACTTTTTCTCAGTATCCATCTTTCAACCAAAGCAACTTCTCTCTCCTGTATAGCTGGGTAATCCCACATGATAACCTTTGGAAAAAAGAGGCTTCATAGGTAGAAGTATTTTGTTAATGCCTTTCCTCGTCCAATTCTCTCAATTTATCTGAAAATCACTTGATATAAGTCAGTCACCCACAGTCACAGCTGAGTGGGTGTCGAGCACACCAGTGCACTTTCAGGAAGCAGAAGACGTCAGGATTAAGGCTTCTCTTGGACCCACAAGTGTCTGTGACTCTTCCTATACAAATCCCTCCCTAGTCACCACTGTATCTCATTTTATAACTTTTCTCTTTCATGATTTTGGAATTATTCTTGGTGAAGGATTGATTTAAGAAAGTTAAATGTTGATGATTAAATTCTCCTTCAATCTAGGAATTCTCTATAGAGAGTCAGAATCTCTGTAGAAATATTTTCTGTTGCAAAAAATAAGAAAGAAATTACTTATTCTCAGTCATTTTACGAGTTTTACTGATATAAAATTCACGTATGATCAAATTCAATTGTCTGAATATATTAAAAATTGTGCAACCATCACCACAATAAGTTTTCAAACATTTGCTTAATTCATGTACCCATTACTGTTAGCTCCCTATTGGCCCCAACCTCCCCTGCCATAACCCTAAGAAACTATTAGTCGGTTGCTGTCCCTAAAGCTTTACTCATCCTGGATTTCATACAGAGAAAATCATTTGAAAAGCATCAAGAATAAGCTAAAACATAGAAAATCCTCAAGCCATGAGAATGCAGACATTAATAAAAATTAGAACAAATTAAAAATGGGGCAAAGGGGGAAACTAATAATATGTTAACCTTCAACCTAACCATATCTGCAGTAATCTACTTTCCAAGGAACTTTGTCTGAAGGCAAGACTATTCACATCCCTGACAAAAGATATGAGGAAATCCAGTGGATACTTAATCTGCATGGGGATTTTGCAAATGGATTTTGGGCTTTTACTGTCTTGCATAGCCTTCTACAAACCTGGTGCTCAGAACTTAAGCTCTAATAAAATTCCCTCCTCCAATCTTTAACTTTATTTTTGGATCTCACGGGTGATGGATTCCTTCCTCGTGGATTTGGCTTACCCTTTACTTAGATGGCTGCTTGTTTTCTAAGCTCCAGAAGCTGTTCTTTCTGGTAGACAGGCCTCATCTGATTTCTTCATCACACTTTCCTGAAGCAACAAATCTTCAGTTATTCACTTCATGAGTGCAAGTATTGAATAGGGTCACATTATAAGAACTAATAGTTGTTAAATTAGGGGTGATGATAAAGTGCAGGTTCAAAATCTATTTGTATATGTATGGTTTATATAAATCCCAGGACCCAGTTTAAAGGCAATCTTATCCACTAATTGATGAATAATTTAAGTAACCACCATGAGATATTTAGTAATTCTAACAGTATCATTAATCTAGCCAATGACATAGAATTTAAACTGCACTTGAGAAAATGAAATATACACATATCGGGGAGCTTATTAGATTAAAATTAATAGGATGTTCGCTTATACAGGTTAAAACCTTAATTGAATACTATTTAAGAAAGTAATGAGTGTTAGATACAAGGCAAAATTTTTAATCATGCTCATTCACTAGGGCAAAACAATATCACAGGACTAAGACTGGTCACACAAAGCAAAGCAAGAATGAAAGTAGCAAGTATATGGTAGTCCTTTTCCCAACAGTTTAATTGGCACATAATTCACATAAGATACAATTGAACAGTTCAGTTATTCAATCACATCAAGGGTAGTTGTACAATCACCACCACATGTATCTTTGAGCCTCCGCCCCAAGATCATATGGCTTTCAAACTGAGCTGTGCAATTACTATCAATTCTAGAGCTCTCTTCCCACTCCCAACCTCACTGTTTGCTTCCGAAACCCCATTCCCTCCCCATTGCCCAACACCCCCCCACCCCACATTCCCTGCAACACCTTGTAACAATTATTATCATCATACATCCATTCCTCCTGTGCTTCACAGCTGGGAAACCCCACCAAAAATAGTGCAAGACAAATCACAGGGTGGTAATAAGGATAATATCATATTAGTATAAAGGCAAAAATACAAATGATGCATAAGAGGGAGAAGACCCCCCTGTCAGCATTCAAAAAGCCAAGGAAGAAATTCATGTCATGGAACATCTAAGAGATACTTGTACCCAGTACTAATTCAGGTTGTGTCTATCGGGAGGACCACTGGCCTGGTAGAGAGTTTGATCCTGCTTCATCAGGATTACAATGGTCAATGCCTGCTGGTAAGGTGGTTCGGAACTCTTGCCTTGGCTCGAGAGGATCTACCAGCAGCTTGCCCTGACTAGATACTCTGCAGATGGGTTTTGGTCTCCCACTGTCCTCCATAACTTTCTCCAAATTGGGTGTTCATAATTTTAGCTCTAATACTTTTCTCTTCACCATATTTGAAAAAAACAAAACAAAAAACTCACAGCCCTCTGAGAAGGTGGGCAAAAGACCTGAGCCCATGATTCACAAAGGACAATGCTCAGATGTTTAATAAACACAAGAGGAAATGCTCCCAGTCATTAACCATCTGGGAAATGCAAATCCAAACAACAATGGGATACCACCTAACTCCCATTACTGTAGCCAGTTTTAAAAACCTGGAAACAACAAATCTTGGAGAGGGTGTGGAGAGACAGGAACTCACTCAGTGCTGGTGGACCTGTAAATATCTACAGCCATGTGAACAGTGATATGGTGATACTCAAAGAGATTGTAAATGTTTAGAAAATTATGATGGCAACATTTGTACAAATATGCTTGATACCATTGATGTATGAATTGCTATAAGAGCTATAAGAGCCCCCAATTAAATGATCTTAAAAAATAAAAATGGAAATTGAACTAGTATATGATCCAGCAATACCATTGTTTGGCATATACCCCAAAGAAATAAGAAAGAGATCACAAGCAGATGTTTGCTCCTCCATGCTCATTCCAACACAATTCACAAAAGCAAGAAGCTGGAAACAGCCTAAATTCCCATCAATAGAAGAGTGGATAAACCAGTTCTGGTATATACACACAATGGAATACTATGCTTCCCTGAAAAGCAGCGAGGGAACCATGAAACATCTCAAGATGTGAAAGGATCAGGAAGACATTATGCTGAGTGCAGTCAGTCAAGCACAAAAGGACAAACACTATGTGAGTCCACTGCAGTAGGAACAGGTAGCGGAACAGGCACAAGCTCAAGGTTGCAAGCCATCCAGTCTCCTGACTGGGGACCAGAGAGCCTGGTAAAGAGCTGGTCCAGTGCCATGAACCACACTCATCCACTTCAGGTAAGTATAGTGTGGGTCACTTGGCTGGAGAGCACCTCATGACAGCTAGGATCAAATGGTCGGGGGAGAGGGGGTGATGCTTTCTTTAGAGTGGTAGCCATGAGGTCCTCCCGGGAGGTAGGTGACCCTGACAGAGGGGTGAGGCTTTCTGATGGAAGGGGAAGTGCAGGAAAAGGGAGAGGGAAGGGTCAAGTTTGGGCGAACATAGATGCATGTGTGTTGGGGGAAAAGAAGGGAGGGCTGACCTCCAGGTGAGGGATAGGAGAGACTGAGGATGCTCTTAGGATCATTAGTCTGGGATGGTCTTTAGTGGTGAACAGAAGGTGGGCAGTGGAATGCTCCAGAAGCTGGAAACACATGGTGTCAGAGGCAGCAGAAGACAGCTGTACCAAGCGGGGTGTCCTGTTGGTTGGTGGACAAACGAGATTTTGCTACAACGTCCTGTGTGCAGAGTTAAGATAGGAGCTATTCTGGCAGTCCTGTGACAGCCATTCTATTATATTTTGCTTGTGCTTATGTATAATAGTGTGTATCTCAGAGGTGCGCCACCATTGGGGCTTGCCCTCTTCAAGTTGTGCTACTTGTTTCTAGGTTTTTCAGTAAATAAAACCAAAGATATTTAGCCTATAGGAAAATCAAACATTACAAGAGCTTGGGGAGAGGGGTGATACAAAGGAACAGGGGAGATAAGAGGGAAGTGACATCAAGAAGTCCAGGAAAGAAAAGTATATCTGCAGAATGATTATGGAATGAATTGTACAATTATGTTTGACATGATTGAACGATGGAATGATAGATGCATTAATTTTCAAGTTACAGCAAATTAAAAAATCAGAAAAAACATAGATCCAAGAATGAGTTCTGGGTTCACACTAAACCCTATCTCCAACTTAAGAACATTTTGTTCTTACACTGTGGCCCTGTTCGATACTCACCTTCATGAATGGATCACTGAAGATAAGGATGCTACAGCAAAGTGTGGTGAAGAAACCATATGGTGTCTGGTCAATCAAAATAGTGCTTGGGCTCTTAAAGGCTTGTATTCAAACAAGCAGCCATCTAGGTGAGGAGCCAACTAAATCTACACGGAAGCATACCAGCTTCTTAGGAGTCTTGAGATGCCAATGTTTGGGCAACCTCAAAAGCAGGAGATTTGAATAAAAGCCCATTGAATTCCATATCCATAACCTTAAGATATTAGTCATCTGCTTCTTCTCACACTAAGGTGTTTTAGCTTTAAGTGCGGAAGAATATTTCAGTTCCTTAAATCATTCAATACGTGTGTTTATGAAGTCTGCTTCTGTTAGTGGTGCTTTCAAATCAAGTAATTCTGATGTGGTCTATGGAAAACACTATACACCTCAAAAAGGCAAAACTTAAATTCTAGGGTGCCTATAACTTTCAGATAGGGTCACTGAGAACTAAAACTATTATGGGCCCTTTTCAGAGTTAGTCAGAAAATATTGTTCCCAGGGTTTCAGTTCATACATGCACGGGTTTATTCTGAGCAAAACCTGTTTCAACACGTCTCTGCCATCACAGATGACTGCAAATAATTTCTATCAGTAATAAACTTATCTTATTCTCATTATGGTGCCTTCAAAAAAAGGTGAGTCAAAACCATCGCTTCAAGAGGCAGTTGAAAGAGTTCAAAACAGAAAGGTCAGTGAAGGAGGTTATGGTTGACGATCTTTTGGAATTTCTGAAGAGGTAATCATGATAGATGTTTTGAAGGCCATGGTTTGATCAATGAAGACTTATGAAGAAGTATTAAGAAAATTATACACTGAACTGATGAGAGAAAAGGCCGGAGCAGTTGCACCCAGGAATTATTTTCTACACAATGTCCTTGCTCAGTTTTCAAAAGTAGCAAGGGATTGCCTGCAAGACTTTTGCTGGGAAATCTTACCTTATTTATCTCACAACCCTGATCCTACCTCTGCAGCCTTCTTTTTATTTGCAAAAGTCAAAGATCATTGAAGGAACAAAATTTGATTCCATCTAGGATATCAAAAATGCTATTTCGATGTGGTGTAAATCAACAAAGAATTCTTTGAGGAATACTTAAGAGATGCAAATACTGTGTTTAGAAGTGTACAGACCTGGATTAAAGATATTTTGAAAACAATAGCTTCATATTTTTAAATAGTTTTATTTAATAAAGTTTGTGTAATTTTGAACCAATACATTTTTATTTGCCCTCATATATGTGAGGGGGTATGTAAAAAGAAACAGATTTTTTTCCCCCAAAGCTATGTTTTTTTTTTGTTTTTTTTTTACTAAATAGCCTTATCACCTCAAAACACTCTTCGCTGCACTTAATTAATTTGTCAAATCTGCAATTCTATTCTTAGAAACATTTTTCAAACTCATCTGTTTGGATGGCTGACCGCAC
>NW_022103898.1:37206296-37223958 GCF_000313985.2 Echinops telfairi | reverse complement strand
CCCTCCCCACTTCCTGCTCCCTCATGAACCCTTGATAATTTATAAATTATTATTATTTTATCATATCTCACACTTTCAGGCCTTTTTAGTCACACACTGTTCACAATCTTTTCAGAACCTCTAAATAGAAATTTTGATTAAGAGTCTGACCTGGTGGAATGAACTCCTCCAAATGCACAACCAGTCAACATTTTCATCCATTCAGGAAGCTGACGGACATCCAGAACAAGGTTTGTCATTAATAGACCTTTCACTATTTTGAAATAAGATAACCCTCAGACACTATTTTCCCCCCACAGCACTGTCCTTGTAAGCTGTGTTCAACATCACAACCACTTCTGTGACACTTTTCCCGAAGCAGGAAAAAAAATCTCACAGCTGCACGCTGTTCTCTTAAATCAGGCATCCCAAACAATGAGTTTCAAGCCAAATTACTTATATGAGAAACTTCACTGAAAACAACAACGACTTAACTGTGACCAGAGAACCTTCCCAGGAAGTGCCATTGGGTGCACTAACTCAGAGCAAATTTCTTGCTGTTTGCCTAAAGGGAAAAATGCATACACGAAAGTTCCACCCCGTCGAGCACAATTCCTCTTTTGGAGAGGTATCCCTTGTATTTTGCATGCACCCAAATCATGAGCCTATAAAATTTTTTGTATGTAATGAACCACAAGTATTCTCCTTATTTGAACCACTCTAGTTCTATTACTAAATCACTTATGACCAGTTGCCTCTCTTGACAATTCATGATTTCAGTTACTCTTTCGTAACTCATGCGTGTCTGGTTTTTTCAATTTTTGAATGTTCATACTCAAAATCTCTGACTAGAAATAACAGAGTCTCGGTTAAACTGTTTTCCAGTAATTTAGCTGCTATTTAAGCTCTCTGAACCTTAATTTCATTGTTGAAGAAATTAGAATATTACAGACACCACCTTTTACGTTAGGTCAACGCGTAACGCATAACATCAGAAGATACGTCTATATCCATATAGATGTACAGATAGACCAAGTCTTGTGACTTCTGTGCCTGGTATGAGTTATGCCATGGCTATTTAATACTATCAAGTTGTCAGAAACACCTAGTTACAGAGCATTGTATTTCTCAGAATTTCCTAAGCTTTATACTTTTGGATTTTCTGTACCTTAATATATAAAATCTCTAGGCTTTGTGGCATTTCTTTGATCTGGAAAGAGAAAATACAGAAGAAATCCTATCTAAAGAAGGAATCTGGAACATCAAAGCAGGTAAGTACAGACTGGAGAGAAATAGCTATACACCAAACATGTTGACTGAAACTGTATATTGCCATAAATTATTGATATCCACACTCTTTCAGAATAAAGTCTAAAATGGAGGGCTGCAAACTAGGGGGGTGGGGATTGGGGAAGCTAAGCAGAAAATCTGACAAAATCAGAATTGGAGATACTTTGGGTCTAATCTCAAACTAGTTTTTTCTTTTCATCAGACTCCAAACACACAATCCCATGCAAACACAGACAACTTCCAAAATATCTTTTTTTCCCCAAAAATATCTTAATAATCAAATATACAGCTTCAGTTTGCTTAACTAAAGAATGTGACATAAATAAGAATCAGGTGACTACTTAATATTCCCCTCAGGAAACATTCTATTAGAAGTTATGATCTGGGTCAAGGTCTAATTCTGAGCTAACTTAGTGGGAATATGTTAAATCAGAGTGCCTGCCAGTTTGTTGTTATAGATACATAACAAACATAAATCTAATTTTCTCATTTAACTAACTGAAGGCTATAGTTTTTCAGAGTTAAAGACTAACTTTTAGATTTGACTCCCGGTGAATGAATCAGTAAAGGAAGACCTGGGACACAATTGACTAACTGGTAAAAAAATCTTCTCTCCTTGTTTATTTTGTTTTGTTAACATACTTTAGGCAACGTGCTCCTATTGTTCTCTTTCCTGTCTTCCTTTTGTCTGAGGTTGGCATCCACTCTCTCCATTATGACCCTTTAGCAAATTGATTGTAGTATTATTACTTTTATAATTATTTAGTTATGTTTGGACTGGGAGAAAGATAAACAAGAAAAATTTGAGCACACTCAGAATTTGACTTAAAATTGGGTACAGCTTTAAGCTTTAAGGATAGAAGCAAGTCTGTTTCCTACAATACCATTTCTTTCTGTATACAGTCCGCCCCCCCGCAAAAAAATTTATTTATTTATTTTTTTTCTAGGGAGATGGATTAGTAGTATCTCACTCTATGATTAAATAAAGCCTTTAGTCCTCAAAAGATACTTGAATTAAAACCCATTATCCATGAGTAGATTCTGACTCATACTGACTCTGTAAGACAGAGTTGAAAGTCCTATTTGCAAGGCTACATTCTTGCAGACTATCTGTCACATTTGTGCCAATATAGTGGCTTTGAATCACTGAGTTCTTGGTTAGCAACTGAACTACTATACCACTCTACTATCATGGGTCATTGGTACTTGCACGAGTGTACTAGAAGAAGAACGTTCTGCTTCTCTACAACACATTTGAAATGACTACCCAATGGCCAATTTCACTGTGAATTTTCAGCTTGCTTAATGAATAATCTGGATAATTTAATAAAGTAATTATTACGGGAACTATTAGCATTTTTACAATAGTTTCTTTTGAATTGACTCGGAAGTGAGTATCTTTGTTAATGTGAAAGTGCCTAAAACTCCCTACAGAAATGCATTATAGACATCTGTGTGTATGCGTGTAGGCAGGACTAGGTCCAGTAGGAGAATCATTTATAACTAAGGCATACAAGCATAGGCCCAAAGAACATAGGATGGAATTTCAAATAAAAACATTCTCTTAAATGGTCCCAAATTGAAAGTTTCTATTTGGCTTTTAACTTTGGTATAATTCATTTTCATGGTCTTATGTATACATATCTATATTCTTAATTTAAAAATCAGTCACCATATTAGAGAAGTAGAGAACTCAGCCAATATTCCAAGTGTTCTACTCTATTTACAAGACCTGAAACAAAGTTAAAGCACATATGGCTAGTTTGGGCTACAAAAACTGGTGTCACTTCTGGTATGAGGCAGACAAGAGCTGGTGTGTGCCTCCTCTTTTGCACCTTTTCTTGATATCTGTTTTGTGTGGTGTAACTCAAACCGAAGATGCCCAACCAGTACCCGACTTTTCCTGAGTGCAAATCAAACTCTAATATCCCAAAACACTGAAACAGCTACCATTAAGTATTATAAAGCAAAAAAAAAAAAAATCAGAGATTCCATTTTACTACCTGTGTCCAGAATTGTGTGTTGGTTACACATTGGACCGCTAACCATAAGGTCATCAGTTCAAAACCATCAATCGCTCTTCAGGAGAAAGATGAGACCCTCTGCTGCCATGTAGACTTACAGCCTCAGAAACCCACAGGGGCAGTTCTACCCTGTCCCACAGGGTCACTATGAATCAGCATCTACTCGATGGCAGTGGGTCTGGGTTTTTTGGTATGTACAGAGAAGACGTTTTTCTAACACTTTTATTGACATAATTGACATATCATACAGTTACACATATTGAAAAGTTACACAATCATCACCAAAATCAACTTTAGAACATGTTCTTGTACTCATTATTATTAGTTCCTCATTTTCCCCAACCTCCCTTTCACTACCCCCAGGAAATTACCAATCCAGTTACTCTCTCTATAGATTTACCTATCCCAGATTTCATTTAAACAAAAATATACAAAATAGTTACATGCTCACTCCTGAACACCAGCAAGTTCTTTTGATGATTCTCTGTAGTCCTTGTACCCTCTTTTGATACTTTCTTCCTTGGTCTCTAAGAAGCTGTGGTAACAACATGGATTACGAGTTGAGCTGTTAACTGCAAGGTCAACAGTTGGAAACCACCATCTACTGTTCAGGACAAAAATGATGCCTTCTGCTCCAGTCTCAGAAACCCACAGAGGTTGGTTCACTATGCGTCAGAATGAACTCATTAGACTTGAGGTGAGGATATTGTTCTCTATTTTGCACATGGTTTTAGTTGCCTTCAAGTCGGTTCTAACCCAGAGGAACCCTGTGCACAAGGCACAGTCCTGCGTCACCTCACCTTTGTCCCTATGCTTGAGCCCAGATTTTGCAGCCACTGTGTCGATCCATCTTCTTGAGAGCCTTCCTCTTTTTTTGCCACACACACACACACACACACACACACTTTATCAAGCATAATGTGCTTCTCGAGGGACTGGTCTCTCCTGACAACCTGTCCAAAGTATGTAAGATGAAGATTTCCTTCCTTGCCTCTAAGGAGTGATCTAGCCTTACTTCTTCGAAGAAAGATACCTTTGTCCTTGCGAGAAAGCTAGGCCATCCATGGTACTTTCAGTGTTCCTCTCCAGCACCACATTTCAAATGCACCGATACTTCTTGGGTCTTCTTTATTCAGAAGCCCATACGAGGAAAGGGTCATGCTTTTTAAAAATAAAAAGTCTCAAGGGAAAACACCCATGAATGAGTGGATAGAAGCCTAGACAAGTAGCAATATCAGTTATCATTCTAGGTTCATTTCAGACAAAAGCCAGTGCATATGTAAAGTGAACATCTGCTTAGGTACTATGGGGGTATTTGTAGCAAATGGTGCAAAGAAAAATATGATTCTACTTTAATAGTAATATAGAGCAGTGAAAATAACAAAGGCTATGCTACCAATATTTATGTAAGAAACAAATGATGTTGTTACAAAGGACACTCTAGGTTAGGCAGATGTGATTTGGGGCTTATGAGCCCATGTGAGTTATACCCAGTCCTTGTTCTGTGTACTTCTCAACAATAGCAGCCAATTGTCTCAAATGCTGTGTCTCTAGATTCATAGAGAGGCAATTGGGGTGGATCTAATATCTAATTCCGATCCTTTCTCTATCCATCAAAGGCATCCTCGATTTTATAATACATAGCACTTCCATAGACAGAAAACTAGAGTCTGCTAAAGCATCAGATCTTGTGATGGAGTCCTTTCTTTGTAGACAACCTTAAGCAATCTGTGTTTCCCAAAAACGTACTAGTATTTGAGAGAAGACTCGGCAGGATAAAATATCAATTTAGAAAGGCACACCCCTACCTGTCTTAAGGAAACTCCGGTGTCCTTTCAAGTCTTTCCTGGTTTGAGAAATTGTATCTGGATTTATTCTTATTTGAACACTTCTCACAGTGAATTGAAATTGCCACTCTTTAAGATGTCTCCTATTAGGTTGTAAGTTCTTGACGGAGCTGTATCCAATTTGATTTCCTTTTACCGCTTAAACTCTAAATTCAATTCATAGAACAAGTAGAGTTACATCAGCTCTACTTCTAAAATGTATCTCTTTTCCAATTCCTGCTCAGCAATTCCATCAGCGAAATCCTACTCCACGGGAGCGTCATCTTTTGCTTAGATTCTTGCAATAGCATCCCAAGTGGCCTCTGATTCTATTCTTGTCCAGGTACCCTACAGAAAGAAGAGAGATGGCTCTAAAGATACTATTCAAATCATTCCTCTTATATAGCTCTCAAAAACTTCCAATGAGGATTTATTTATTAAAAAAAAAATCTCCTTCCCTGCTGACTTTTTAAATCCTATTTATTTTTAATTTTCCCTTACTCTATATACTTTATGGAATAGGGATCGTTCTCTTTTGTGAACACTCTGGATTTATTACTGATACCTTTGTCCTTGGACGATCTTCTGCTTGGAGAATCTCTTTCCAATCTCTGTATGCCTGCTTCCTTCTGATCACTCCAGTCTCAACTCAAATGTCACTCTCTCCAGGAAGTTCTTGCCCGATTCCTTAATAATCAGATTGCCAACCCTGCTTCAATCACTCTTTTTCCATATTTCTCTACTTGGTTGTTTTGGACTTTTTTAGTATATCATTTTGCTCTCAGAAATGATTACATTGGTTAATGAGATTGTCTGTCTTGTCTCATTTGAAGATACGCTTGATGAATAGACTTTCATTCCTTATTTATAATTGTTTTCTTAGCACTGACCCACTGTCTGGAGTCATGGTGGTAGAGTGGGTACTAAGGTGGGCTGTTACCCACGAGGTAAGCAGCTCCGACGCACCAGTTGCTACATAGGACAATGTGGAGGCTTACTTATCCTGTGAAGACGTATTTTTCAGGTGCTGGCAAGTCAGTGGTAACTCAAAAGAACCCTATGTAACATAGGTAGAAACACTGCACTGTCTTGCACAGCCTCACAATCCTTGTGTTCAATATCATTATCGCATCGACTGTGTTCATCCATTTCCTTGGCAGTCTTTGTCTTTAGTGATGATCTTCTACATTACCAAACACGTGCCCTTCTCCAAGGACTGATAACATGTCCAATGTACATGAGACAAATTTTCACCATCCTCGTTTCGGAAGAGCATTCTAAAAATATTGAAGAAAAAAAAACCCTAGCGTTATTACTATAGAGATTTGCTTGTTCTTCTGGAAGTCCATGAGACTTTCAATATTTTTCACAAGCATCATAATTCATATGCATCCATTCTGCATCATTCTCCTAGTCAATGTTCAATTTTCACATGAATCAGAGATTAATGACAATATCATGGAATGGATGGGGCACACCATAGTCTTCAAAGTGCCATTTTTGCTCTGCAACACTTTAAAGAGGTCTTGGGCAGTAGATTGGCTTTATGGAATGTCCGTTGATTTCGTGAATGCTGCTTCCATAAGCACTGAGTATGGATCTAAGAAAAATTAAATCCTTGACAACTTTAAACTTTTATCCTTTTATCATGTTTTTATTTATTTGTCCAGGTGTGAGGATTTTAGATTTGTTTACATTGAATTGCAAACCAAACAGATTGCCGCAATCCTTGATCTTTGTCAACAAGTGCTTCAAGTCCTCCTCACTTTCAGCAAGCAAGGCTGTGTTATTGAGAAAGCCTAGGTTGTTCATAAATAGGCCTTTTTCCAAATCGGAGTCAGAGTTCTTCTTTGTATAGTCCAGCTCTTCAAAACGTTTTTTTTTTTCTCAGCATACATATGGAATAAGTGTGTGAAAGGACACCACCAGGAAGCACACTTTTCCTGATTTTAAGCAATTTAGTGTTCCTTTGTGTCTTTGCCACCTGTTCAAGGTGAAAGTTCTATAGGCGCACAAGGCAATGCTCCAGAACTCCCATTCTTCTCCCTGTCATCCACGATGTGCTATGCTCCACCAGTAGAAAAGAATAGTTCTACTCTGTTCTTCTGGTTCGTTATGAACAGGAATTGATTTGATGGAAAGGAGTTGTAATTTGTTTTGTTTGGGCCACTACCTAATAATAAATACTTAATAGTTATTTCTGATTCATTAATAATTGTTTCCAAGTTTGATTATTCATTGTTTCCTTCTTAACTACTCCAGCTCTAGACTTAATATAAAAATGTTCATGTTGCAGATGCATGAAAATATTTATTGATTGAATAATTTTGGAGAATTCATTTTCTTGTCAACCCTGGAGAAAAAAATGATAGCTAAAAATGAGTAAATGATCAAAATATGAGGTGCCAAATCCTTTTGCTATAATTAGCATAATGATATATAAGAAATTTCCAGCAGTCATTTTTACTAGTTGTGTGACATTGGATGTACCTTTTACTTTTCTAAGCCAGTTTTCTCAATTTTGAAATAGAGCTTAAAATGCCCATTTCATAAATTGATGGTGATATTAAAATAATTAACTTATTTAAACAATGTAGGTCAATATCTACACATTATGTAGTAAATACTCAATAAATGTTAGCTATCGACTAACATTTTGGCACATTAGCACTTACAATTTCTTTCAGAGTTAAACCAGGAGCTGAAGTAGCTGCCACCATGAGTAAATATTCAAGCTATACTCATTAGCTATGTAAATGTTGCATTTCATGAACTAATTTTTTTCATTCAGTGTATACTTACTATTAAATCCCAAGTATTATTTAACTTTGTCCCATATGACAGTTTGAACATTTTAGCAAAGTTTCTTCAGTATTTTTTCTTTTGAAGAAATTGTAATTCTGAAGTCATATTTCAGCTAAATATAAAGCTCAATATAATACACTAAGAGTTATTTCTGTCTAAACTTGACAGACATACTCAGATAATGGCTTGCCTGAGTCTCTGTGACCATTTGTCAGGATACAGATGAGATTCATAAATAGATCTGGTAAAGCAGGCACATTATCATTCGTAATGAATATGGTGATATGAATCCCCACCTTCTGTGACTGCTTCCAGATGGCAGTCCACTCTGGGAGTGGCTCGTGTCTGAAGAGCCATGCCCTTTTGTAGGAGGGAGCCTAGATGCAAGATTAGTCAATATGGATAAAGAGATGCAGTCTCTTATTCACACTCAGCATAGCACTGAAAGGCCATACCACTTTAGATTTCTCTTTAGGATTAGCTGAGATCTTTCTGGAGTCTGATTAAGGTCAGCTTCCCTTTTGACAGTACTATTTCATTCTCTTGCCCCACATGTTTTAATCTGGATTGCTTCTTAATAGACGCCCTTTCCTTGTCTCAAAGCCTTATACAAGGGAAACCGCAGCAAACCAAGCAATCGACATAAAATTATTTAGATCACATGAACTTTCAGAAATTAATTATTGGCCACACGAGATGTGAAAGTTTATATGTATATAAACTTTCACATCATATATATATATATATATATATATATATATGAATAAGGTGAGTTTATTTGCTGCAAGAAGAACAAATGAATGGTGTGGTTGTATGGGGGGGTGTCAATAGCTTAGTCATACAAATCTAAAATATTAATGTACGTCCTTTCATCAGTTCACTTGATAATTATAATTGAAAAGTGGAACCTACAGGAAAAATTTTGCTTGGTATATTGATAGATACATACAAAGTGGCAATAGACAGGAAGCAGAAAGCCTCACATAACCCATGCTAATGTCACCTTAACATTTCTTTGGCACATTAGCACTTATAAAGTCTTTTATATACCTAATTTTATTTCCACATGCTAACATGGAGTGAAGATCAGGCATTATTACCTTTTCAGAAATAATAAAATTGAACTTCCAAGGGTTTTTTCCTTCAAATTCCAATGAAAGAGTTAAGAATCCACACTGGTCTTCTAACCAAGATTCTGTTACACCTTCCACTACCCCACAATACCTAACACAATCAAAACTTCAGAAACAGCATATAAAGGAAGTAAATAATTCAGGAACAATTAAAAGGTTTCTCTTGCATGACCTAGATACCTGTTAAATGATTCTGGATTCATCGTTAGTAGGTGTTGTGAAGGTAGTTTTGAACAGGAGTTTTTGAAACCCTAAAAATTGCCTGACATAAACTAACTGTCTACCTAGTCATTTGGTCATTGCTTCTATTGAATCCAGGCACTAAAACTAACATGTACTTTCAGGCATTTGGGTCATGTATTTCACATGCATAATATAGATTCATTCTAGGAATGCGTTTAACTAGGTGCAAATAATCACACTGTTGTAATAAGATTAAGGTTAAACACTGCGGAGGGCTTGCTTTCAAATCGTACCTCCTACATTAGTGTGAGCCAGGGCATCACTTGACATCTATAAGCATCGTTCACTCCCCTGAGATGAGAAGGCTTGCGGTATTATTATGTCTGTGAGGCATTAGCGCTTCAATGGTCAGATTCTGGCCTTCCATCAGAAACACCTGGTCTCGTTCCCAGCCAATTGACCTCAAGTTCTGTGACCACCTGTTTCATCGATGGCTATGATGTCAAAGGGGTGCCAGTGAAGGTTCCAGACTAAAGCAGATTAGGCAATCTACTTCCCATAAAGAAACCAATAAAACTGCATGGCTTATACCATGAGTACCATGCCATTGCCTTGTAATGGTATCTCCAGGAGCTGGGGTCAACTCAGTGGCAGCCAACAATAATTCATAATTTTGCCTGCTTCATGATGTTCTTGTGAAGCTTAAGAGAGGTAAAGCATGGAAAGTGGTAATAAAACATGATAGTCTCAATTTGCATGTATTTTTTAAATGAAAATATAAAGACACAGATCATAAACCTTGCTAGTGGCAGTATGTTTATAAGACCATTGCAACTCCTTAGTTTATTGTCTCTTTTGAGACAATATTTACTGTGAAGCCATTTTCCTCATAATGTTAACTGGAACATAATTGGGACACGCTGGAGGTGGCCCCCGTGGCCACATAATAACGGACTCAGCTCCACTGGAAGTAGCAGAAGGGCCCTTCTGCTGTAAATTTCTCCTGTAACGTAGCAGAATCCTTTATCCCCAAGGCTTCTCTCCCCTAGGCTGCTCCAGGGCTCTGGTTGGCAGCCACTTTACCTAGTGATGTAACAAATAGACGCAGTCCAGTGGAAGTCTGGGAGGGGAGTGCAGGGTCCTTTGTGGATTGACAGATGGATTCAAATTCAGAAAATGACAACTTCAATTTGTAAAGGATGGTTTGTTTAGAAAGTGTTTCATGTCCAGTGCATTCCCTTTCTAAGGGCCCTCACTTTCAGAATAGAACCGTGGAGCTAGAATTATTTTTCAATCCTCCAGAACTCTGCTATTAAACTGAGTAATTAGCACATATTCTATTAACTAAAATAACCTGAGATCCTGAATCCAACATGCATGAAATGAAAAGAATTGTACTGCATGCTGAAGCTATGCACATTTCAATGTTGTATATTTGCCTAGATCACCTTCAAACAATTAGGTGGTGAGTGCGTGGGTAAATTACCACACAGACTTCTCTGTTTAATTTCAAGGTTGAAGTGTCTTTCCATTACAAATGTGAGTAAATCCCTGTAATGCTAGGGGACAGAATGAGAATTAATGGCTCTTTCTGTTGTTTTGATTTCTGCAAATTTGATGGCTTGGTGTAATTTGAATAATTGGAAGCTTCCAGCATGCAGATAAGGTTCATCTACATTATTCATTTGCATGAACTGCTGATCAATTAAATGGTCTCTTTAAATTTATATATATGTACATATATATATGCACACACACATATATATACTTTTAATTTTCATCATGAAGAAACTTAGGCTACTATGAGTTGTTTCTATTCTCTTTTACAAAGAATTTCATCAATAAATCCTTACCAATCTTCTCTTTGTACATCTTGTATATTGAATTACTCTGTATTTCTAGATCTGATTTATACTTAATACATCTAGACCTAGCCTACTCTCATTAACCTTGTTCTTGTTCACACGACAACGACTACTCCTACTACAACTAGCCTTGTTTGGAGTACTATACCTTTAACAGTTATTCTACCAATATCTTGAATAAATAATATAATTTTTAGGAGAGGGTGGATGACTCCATACTTGCTTATCTGCTTTCAATACTAGTAGTGCATATGAGTCATCCAAGATGAAATTTGGAAACATTTATTAAAATTAAAAAGCTGGCATTCTTCTTTTGCCTTGTTCTGTAAGAACAATGAACAACAGTGAAATGCTATATTTAATTTACAACTGGAGATAGAGAAATTGGTTGACTTTAAGGATTAGGATAGCTTTCACAAGAAGACAAAACAAACATTTCATGTAAAAAGTGTGTGCTCTTTTGGGGCAATTGTGAATAAAATTTTAAAAATAAATCCTGTGTTCTTTACGGTAGAAGTAAACAATGTTAAAGGAGCAAGGTGAACTAGGTGTACTGGGAGAGTTGGAGTGATTATTCTAGGGAGGGAAACTATTACACAAATGTCAAAGGGAGCAAATTAAGTTGTAAGTTGGTAGAGCTTGTATTGACATAGTCACTCTAGACCCCAGAAGAGCAGCCTAACTCGTGGTACACATTTTTAATACCCTTCAGGAGTTCCCCATTGCAATTAGAATATACTCCATACCCCCTCTGTGGTCCATGAGAGCTTCTTACAGCCTTCTTCTGTAACCTTTCATCCAATTTGGTTCATTTTTGGACTTGCTTTCTGTACCTCAAATATTCCAAACTTATGCACACTTCACAGTATATGTATTTCTCCTCTGTAGGCTCTTCCACTAGATCAGCAGTTCTCAACCTGTGGGTCGTGACCCTTTGGGAGTCGAATGGCCCTTTCACAGGGGTCGCCTAAGACCATCAGAAAACACATATTTCTGATGGTTTTGGAACCCAAACACCGCTCCTTTTTCCGTCTCCAGGCAGGTCAGCCCACATGGAGATACGCCCACATAGGAGGACCCGCGTGAAGACTGTTACCCATGTTACACCATGCTTCAAGACAAAATTTCATTTATTTGTCATTAGAAATAAATATTTCACAATATATAATGACATTGTTTTTGTGGTGAATCACTATGTTTTAATTGTGTTCAATTTGTAACAATGAAAATGCATCCTGCGTATCAGATATTTACATTATGATTCATATTAGTAGCAAAATTATAGTTATGAAATAGCAATGAAAGTAATGTTATGGTTGGGGTCACCACACATGAGGAACTGTATGAAAGGGTCGTGGCATTAGGAAGGTGGAGAACCCCTGCTCTAGATCATCTCATTGTGGGTTCCTGTATATTAGTCAAGATTTTCCTTCTCAAAGAGATCTTGCCTGTCCAACAGGCCTCTTTCCTCTCTTTAATACAAGAGGTCTTAAGATTTAATTGAAAATATGTATTATTAAAACATACATTGTTTCCATTTTTACATTGAAATAAACTCAAAATATGTATTTAACATATCAAAGGGTATAGTTTGGTACACTTAGAAGAAAGAATAAGTCATTGGTTTGAAAATGTCGACTATCAGAATAAAATGAATGCTTCTAAAACTGAAACAAAAGCGATCCTCAAATCTATGCTGGTTTGGGTGAAGAATGGTGAAAACATTTCTATTTTATGAAAAGTTTATGGGGGTATGCCCCCAATAAAATCAGCATTTTACAAAAGGATAATTAGTTTAAAGAAATAATTAAACTAATTGTTGATTACAGAATTCATTCTCTGAGATGTAAACTCCCACCAAATTCAAAACAAAAAAATTTTCAAAAAAAAGTTTTAAAGAAAATATACAAAAATGTTGAAGATTAATCCACAGCAGCAGATAATCCACATTAACTTGGGGTGGGGGATGTAATCTTATTTGTTTCCTAATTGAATAAAAGCAACCACCAGCAGCAAAAACAATAGCCAACACCATAGACAAGTCAACGCGTTCAGTTTGCACAATTCTGATGGAAACATTAAAGGTGAGCAAGAAAAAAATTAATTAAAGATGTACCAAAATGTTGATGCTCAGATCAGCTGTTGACTAGAGCAGAGGTTTCCATGGAGATACTAAAAAGTGGGATCAAAATCCTGAAGCATTTCTTTGAAGAATTGTGATAGGAAATGAAACACGGCTTTAACAGTACAATCCTGAAAACAATTCCAATCAAAATAACTGCTACTGAGAGGAAATGATCCAGTAAAGCAAAATGAAGGTAAAGGTCATGGCAATTGGTTTGTCCTTTTCTTTTTGTTGTTTTGAATCTCAGTGCATTTCCCACCACTTGTGTGTCTGTCTGCCATAATGTGGTTGTTTGCATGTTGCTGTGATGCTGAAAGTTGTGCTACTGATATTTCAAATACCAGCAGGGTCATCAAAAGGGAAAAGGTTCCAAAAGAGTTTCCAGATGAGGAACAGACTTCAAAGAACAAATAGGCTGTCCCTGTCTAACAAATCAGTCATGGGAAACCTTGTTTCCCTAGCAGCAGAATATTATCAGGTATTGAAAAATGCATGAAAAACAGACAAAATGCCTTGTTGCTGGTAGGTGCAGTCAATTCAAATCTTGTGTAAAACAGAACAAAATATTGCCCTGTCCTATTCTATCTTTACAATTGTGATATTTGAGCCCATTTTTACACCACTGAGCCTTCCTACTGTTTGCTTCCCTCTGCTTCCCAAGCATGGTGTCTTTTTCCAGGACTGGTCTTTCCTGATAACATCGCAAAATGTATGCGATGAACTCTGGCTCTCCTCCCTTCTAAGGAGCATTTGGCTATACTTTTTCAAATAAATTTGTTTGTTCTTCTGGAAGACAATCATACTTTCACTATTCTTCACCAGAATCATAATTCAAATGCATTCATTCTTCTAAAGTCTTCTTTATTTAACTGCTAGCTTTCACAAGCATAAGAGGCAACTGAAAAGATTGTGGTTTGGGTCACACTTCATTCATCAAAGTGGCAAACTTGCTTTTTCACACTTCTTCACTCTCAGCAAGCAAGGTTGTGTCATCTATACATTATAGATTCTTAATAAGCCTCCATACAATCAAAATGTCACATTCTTCTTAATGTACTCCAGCTCTTGAATTATTCACCCATATTGTATAGGGAATAGTTGTGTCAGAGGATAGAACTCTGACACACATCTTTCCTGGTTCTAAAACACTCAGAACTCCCTTCTTCTGTTTGAATATCTGCCGCTTGGGACATGCACAGGTTCTGCAGAAGCACAAACAGTGTTCTGGAATGCCTAGTATTCTCACTGTTATTCACAGTGTGTTACAATCCACAGAGTCTACGGCCTTTTCAGAGTCGATAAAACACAATGCAAATATTTCCATAACTGATGATCACTGGAAGCATTCATTTGTCTATCCCAAGAAATCTGGCCAGCTGAAGAGATCCACATTTGTACTAATTTCAAATAATTTGAAGAAAATGTGAAAATTACAGAACAATATCATTGATATCACATGAAAGCAAAATTTTGCTGAAGATCATTCCACAACAGTTGTGGCAATACATTGATAGAGAATTGCAAAAGAGTCAGGCTGAATTCTAAAAAGGACGTGGAACATGGTATTCTTGTTAATGTCCAATGGATCTTGGCTGAAAGCAGAAGATACCAGAAAGATGTCTCAAAAAACAAACAAACAAACGCATTGCTATTGAATTGATTGTAGGAAGATTTATTAACAACCTGTTATTAAAAGATGACACAACTTTGCTTGCTGCAAATGAGAAAAACTTGACATACTTGCTAATGACGATCAAGAATTGCAGCCTTCAGTATGGATTACAACTCAATGTAAAGAAAATAACAATCTACACAACTGGACCAATAGGTAACATCATGATAAATGGAGAAAAGATTGAACCTGTCAATTATTTCACAGTACTTGGATCCACAATCAATACTCATGGAAGCAACAGTCAAGAGATGAAATGATGACTTGCATTGGGTGAATCTGCTCCACAATAGCTCTTTAAAGTGTTGAAAAGCAATAAGGTTACTTTGAAGACTAAAGATCCCCTAACCCAAGTCATGGTATTTTCAATTGCCTCAGAGTTATATGAAAGTTGGACACGGGGTAAAGAAGAACCAAGAAAAATCAATGCATTTGAATTACGGTGCTGGTGAAGAATCTGGAAAATACCACAGACTGTCAAAAGCACAAGGAGATCTGGCTTGGATGAAGGGCAGCCTGAGTGCTCCTTGGAAGCAAGGATGGTGAGACTTAGTCTCACACGCCTGGAACATCTTATCAGGAGTGAGCACACCCTGGAAAGGACATCATACTTCCACACCAAGGCTTGCAACAAACAGCAGCAGCAACATTGGGCTCACATGTTACAATAATTGTGAGGCACAGGACTGGACAGCATTTCCTTCTGTTGTACATACATTCGCTAAGATTTTTAACAGACTAGGTAGTACCTAACAAAAATGAAATTATACCAGTCCATTTTTGCTCACTAATGCCTAGGATATCAATCTTTGTGTATTCCATTATGTTTTTGACACCCTCTAGTTTTCTTAGAATTTTACCTTTTGCATTCCATAAATTAATAGATGTTTACATCTGTTTCTTCTCATTTTCAGTCATGCCCAGCAGTAAATAAAGGTCCTGAAGGCTTTACTCCATCCACGGCATTATGGTCAGTTCAACCTTGAGAAGACCACTCTTGCTCAGTCATACTTTGAGGCCATTTCAACCTGAGGAGCTTATGTTCCAGCACTCTTCCTGAGGGAGTTCTTTTGCTGTTCAGGATTCTTCCACTATATTCAGCAATATTCAACTGCTATTCAAAAGGTTTTCATGACTAATCCCTCCAAAGCAGTCTGTTCTTTTTACAGTCTATCCTTAGTTCAGGACCTCTGCTGAAGCCTTTTTACCCTGATCCCTACTTGAAATAATTGGGTATTCCTAAAAAACTGAAATTGTACCGGGTGGCGTGGAGCTTCCATAATACACATTTTTCAGCTTTCATAATATGCATTTTTCACATTAGACAAACATCGAGGAACGTGCTCTGAATTAGTGCACCCAGTGGTGGGGCCTGGGAAATTTCTCTCTTATCACAGTGAAGTTTTTCATAAAAGTAGTTTCAAGTGAACCTCATTTTTAGTGATGGCTTATTTAAGAGAACAGTGTATGGCTGTAAAATTTTGCTTCCTGCTCAGGTAAAATGCTGCAGAAACTGTTGTAATGTTGAACACAGCTTACACGGAGAGTGCTGTGGAAAAACTCAAGTGTGTGAATGGTTTTGCCATTTCAAAAAAGGTGACAAACATTCTTCTGGACATCCATCAAATTCTTGAATGGATGAAAATGTCGCTCCAGAAGAATTTATTTCAGAGGACAGCACTGAATCTGAAGATCCAGGAAAGGGACATGTCTGATCAGAGCACATGGGAGCAAATGAAGGGGGAAGAAGAGAGGGTGGAGCACATCCTGGACCACCAAGCCTTGAGGATGATATTCCCGCTCAGAGCAGCCAATCCACAGAGAAGACCACATGGCCAGCCCCACTATGAGATGTGACATCCCTCACTGACCCAAAGCCATACAGGGGACAACACTGGAGACACAGTGTGGGAATTCCGCCCAATCTGATCGCACCACACCAAGGCAAAACACTAAGGGTATGGAACAGAACAGCGAGAGGAATGGAGCAACAAAATCCCCAGGGAATACCAAAAAAGAGACTTTGGGGCCAGGACTTGGCGCCTCATCAGACTCGACCAGAAAACACTCCTAAAGGCCAACAAACAGTCCTTGAACTAACTACAAGCTTTTCTTTCTTGTTGTTGGGTTTTGTTTTGTTTTTTGTCATTGGCTTGTTGTTGTTTTGCTTTATTTTGTTCCTTAGTTTTGCTCTGTCTTGTTTTTGTGCATGTTATTATGTCCACAGATCTGTCTAAATAAGATAGGCTGAATGAACAATCTGGAGGAGAAAGAAACGGGACCAACAGTTCTTGGGGACATGATACAGGGGGAGGTTGGGGGATAGGAAGTGGTGTTAACAAACCCAGGGACAAGGGAACAACAAGAGATCCAAATCAGTGGTGAGGAGGATGTAGGAGGCCTGGTAGGGCGTGACCAAGGGTAATGTAACCGAGAGGAATTACTGAAAACCTAAATGAAGGCTGAACATGACAGTGGGACATGAGGAAAGCAAAAGGAAATAGAGGTAAGAGCTAGGAGGCAAAGGGCATTTATAGAGGTCTAAATGAAGGCATGTACATATGTAAATACATGTATATATGAGGATGTGGAAACAGATCTATGTGCATGTATGTATAGGTTTAGTATTAAGGTAGCAGATGGACATTGGGCCTCTATTCAAGTACTCCCTCAATGCAAGAATACTTTGTTCTAATAATGTGGCATTCTGTGATACTCACCTTCCCAACACAGTAGCTGAAGACAAAGCAGGTGCATAAG
>NW_022103898.1:37197916-37205594 GCF_000313985.2 Echinops telfairi | reverse complement strand
AATGTACAAATGTGCTTTACAGAATTGGTGTATGTATGGATTGGGATAAGAGTTGTATGAGCCCCTAATAAAATGATTAAAAATAATGTTGAATCATATTGCATTTAGTATTTCTTCCACCAGGTTAGACTGTTAATCAAGCTGTCTATTCAGAGATTCTGAAAAGATTGCCTAACAGTGTGTGGCAAAAAAGGCCTTATTTGTGGCAGATGGGGGACTAGTTTTGCCACCATAACAGTGCACCTGCTCATGAAGCCATTTCAGTGCACCAGTTTATGGCAAAACACAGCATGCCTCTCTTGCTCCACACACCTCACTCACCTGACCTCACTCGATGCAACTTCTTTTTGTTTCTGTGGATACAGAGAAACATGAAAGGACAGCAATTTGAAGATGTAGAAGAGATGAAGACAAAAATGAGGGAGGTGCTGCCAGCCATCCAAACATATGAGTTTGAAACATGTTTCCAAGATTGGAATCACAGATTTAACAAATGTATTAAGTGTAATGGAGAGTGCTTTGAAGGTTATAAGGGTGTTTTGTAAAAAAAATAAATAAATACATACATAGCTTTGAAAAAAAATCTGTTTTTTGGGTGGTTACTCCCTTGTAGTTTCCTGTAAAATAGCAATATGGAAGTCACCACAGTATAACAAACTTATAGAGATGATTATTTTAAACTTAAGAATACAATACTATATTATAGGACATACTATAACATGGGCAAACCAAAAAGAAAATTAATAAACCTTATAAACAAATGATTAAAAAAAGAAAACTAAAGTGTGATTTCCATTAGTCCATTGAACTAATTGTTTCCATGTGTCTTTGATTTTTACCACTTGTGTTTCCTGTAGTGGTGCAACCTGTGATGATTGCTTTTGAGATTTTAAGGCCTCAGTCACTAAAGTAGTATGCACAAGAGTCATTGATTTTTAGAATACATTAGGACAATTGATGTAGGTCTCCAGACCCAGTGTCTTATTTCCACTAGTAAGAAAGCAACCCACAAAAGCAGGATATTAATTTTAATATATGACAAATTGTATGTCTGAGTCTCTGATGAAGTAGACATAAAGGCAAACAAAGATTGAAAAGCAAAGTGTAGTGTACGATGATTAGACCATCCATCCAATGTGAGTCCATAACCATGATTTATAACTGTGCACCCAATGAAATGAGCATCAGAAAGAAAAAGAGATGCCTCCTCAGTAATAGCAGAGACCTCCAACATGTCACTTCTGATGATGGACAGTACTAGAAAGTATTAACAAAGACACAGAAGATCTATGAGCACAATCAACTAAGTATACACCATAGACATATGAACAGCACCAAATAACAACGCAATATCGATTCTTTTCTATTACACGTGGCTCATTCTCCAGAATAAACTGTAAGTTGAGCCTCGAAGCAAGTGTCAATAAATTGGAAAACACTGTATTACTACAGATCTTCCTATCTAATCACAGTAGCATACAATTATAAATCAACAATAAGAATAATCAAATAGAAATAAAACACATGGAAACTAAATAGCATCCTGCTTAAAACTATTGATCAATAGAAGTTAAAAATGAAATTTAAAAAATCTCTATCTTCAAACTAGAATAAAACAAGAATGTAGCAAACTATTGGGAATCAGCAAAAGCAATACTCAGATGGTGTTATAGAAATAAACACACACATCTAAAAGAAGAACCAAAATCAACATCTTAACCTCATAACTTCAATAACTAGGAAAAATCTAAAAAGCAGAAAGTCTTCAGAAGAGAGAAAACAATAAAAATTAGTGCAGAATTAAATGAAATAGAACACAGAACAATAAAGAAAATAGTAAACAAGATGATGTGAATAACCCCAAATAAGAAATGAAACAGGGGCACCACAACAAAATCAAGTAAAATAAAGAGGGTCATAGAATTTTGAGGAACTATTATAAATTTGAAAACTTAAAAGAAGTGAACACACTATATAAACTAAAACGGTTGAGGTAGAAATCATAACACACCCATAACAAAAGAAGAAATTTTTAAAAGAAGAAATTGAATAAGTCATAACCAAATTCACAACAAAATAATTCCTGTCCCATATTGGAATTCTACCAAATACTGAGAGATGATCTAACACCAGTTTTATAGATCACACATAACAACAACATCCCAGAGGTTGAACTGCATGGTCTTTTAAATTTTTCACTTTTGTGATTCTATTTTAAAAACAGGTAGTTGATTGCAACTCTGTAATTCAGGACTGCTTCTCTTATTTGTCCTACTTTTGCACTTTAGGCAGTGATTGCATAAGAGGTAACATTTATGATTTTTACAATTACACAGGTAAGTTTCCATATTTAGGGATGTGATTATAACAGACATCACAAAAGGAGTAAGGCAACCATGCAGCTGAAATGAACAGATGTAGATCCCTGTGAGAGTCAAGGGCAACTGCTAGCTCTTGGGTGACTTGGTGATGAAGTCTATCAGTCAGGTCCTCTCTTTGGGGTAGAAAATTGATGGGCCTTCCAAAAATACAGGGCCCTCCAATAGAATCAGTGATGATATAGAAGGCCTTAGTTTCATAAAGAAGGAATCACCTGGTAGCAGTTTTCTGTGGGTGCACCAGGCTACAGGTCCTAAATTTTGCTACAATTAAGAGGCTAAGAGACCTGGAGTCCATCTTTCCAGCCACCATCAAAATAGGTCCAACAATATGTGCTGGGTGTTACTGTTCCTAGGATTATGATGAATATTTGATGGATCTTCTGCATAGTGTCTTCCACAGTGTCCTCAGGACCCACCTCCATTATTACAGGTGAATTTTTTCTTATCCTTCTTTTTGAAAGTTGAACCCTGTTGGAGCTGGATTATAGATGTGCTAAGCCTGATAAGGCAGGAGCTTTATTCAACATGCAGACCCCTTTCAGACAAAAAACAGATATGTTTATCACATGCTTTGCCAGACATACTCAAGAATTTTCATCTCAACCAAGGAGGGTGAAGTCAGTGTTCAGCCCATGGCAACAAGAAGAGGTGAACAGCTCTCATTGCAGCTTGAGATTGGAGGAAGCCTGTGTGGACCACTGCTCTCCGGGATATGTTTCATGACTCCCACGTGGCGAATCTGGGTCTTAAAATCCACTAGTTTTAGAGTGGTGGGAGTGGTCACCAGAACCTCTGAAATTGCATTCTACTTTTCCACTAATTTGGAGTTGAGTCCTTCTTTCCACATCTTGAGCAAGCTGACATTTCCAGGCTGGAAGGGGTGCAGGTTATCTGTAGGGAAGTAAACAAACCTGAAAAGAGGAAATGTTCGAACAATAGAGTGGCTGGTATAAGTGGAGCACATACTGCTGTCCTTCAAGTCTTGACTGAGGACCAGGAAGAAGACTGAGGGAAACTTTCTCGAAAGGCTTAATGCAGACAATTTCTTAGGGACTCAAGTTAAGCCCATTTCTGGACCTTCTTGAATTTGGAACATGTCTAAAGGCAATACCTGATCCCAATGTAGACGTATTTCCTGACAGAACGGTGTCATTTATTTTTTAATGTGTGATTAATTTTCCCCATGATCCCCAGAGATGGGGGTCTCCATGCTGATTAGATCTCCATTTTATTTGTAGACATTTGATGACTGGTTGGGTAATATTGGCAACAAATGGTGCTCCATTATCACTCAGGGAATTATTTGGAAGTATGGATATAGGGATAATTTCTGTGAGAAGAATCTTTCTATTTCTGGAGCTCACTCTGTTCCCATGGGGAAAGATTCTACCCAAAAAAGTATCTACCAAAACCAGCATGTATTTGAGTCTCTGATCCGGGTACATATGTGTGATGTTGATCTACTAATCTTCAAAGAGTTATTCACCTGATATTAGTGAAAGCCAGAGTTTTGTCCTGGGTCTTTCTTGGGGTTGTTTTTTTTAAACAGGTTAATAGTCAGAGGTAACATACTGCATTATTTTTGTAGGTCCCTTTTCCTTGAGCCAAAGCCGAGAAAATTTGGGCAACACCTCTTTCCGCAAGGGATCTTGGCTTCTGTCAGGTGGTTGGCTTTTGGACTTCAGACAGACATTGAAGGAGGATTGATGCTTGCTTGGCTCTCCCCACAGTTCCAGTAGCTCACATGAGGGAATTTACCTTAATGTTGATCTCCTTGGGCAACCCCAGGTTGGTTTCCAGAGTTTAAAATAGTAATTGTCAGTCACATTCATGAGAAACCTCCATCTTCCATCTCTTCGTTTCAGAAAGAAAGTTTATTTGAGCATGTAATTTTGAAAGTAGATCCCAGCCCAGGGCAAGGCAACCAGGCATCTACAGGAAGCAATGCCTCATTTTCTTTTCCCCAATGGAGCAGTCTAGCGGCTTCTGGAAGAGGTAGTCTTCCAGCCTCACTGAGACCTCAGTTAGTCACCAAACAGGAAGGTGTGGCAGCCAGAGGTATATTGACAAATAAATAAGTGGTCCTGTTATCCATTAAAAAATCCATAATCTGCCCTACCTCCACTCCCCCATTGTTATTTTTACCTGTTGCTCCTTGTCGGCAATGAGGATGGCAGAGGTTGATGCCAAATCATGCTGGTGCCTGGGGCACTCTCTGTCTTTGTCAGACAAGACAACTTGCTCAGTCACCTGTTGAGCTGGAGGGTGGCTTTATCCTGTCAGATGCTCCTGTGCAACCTGAGCAATCATTCCTCCAGTGTCGAGGCTTTTCACAATAGTCACATCAATGTTGCAAAGTACTTTGTCCTCTTGAGGGTCCCCTGCAGGTTTCAGAGACATATCCTGAATGGTCTCCAGGAAGACGGGAAAATAACGACCTGAGACATCTTGTGTGCTTGCAGTTGTGTTTGCAGGTGGTGTGGATGGCCCCATCAAGTTTCTGTAGTTTCTTCCTAATATCATTTGGGGAAATAAAAATAGTCACTATTTGGACATTAGCTAAATCCAAGGAGTCAAGGTGAATGCTCAAAGAATTCACGAGGATCCTCAAGAAATCACAAGGACCCTCGGCTCTCATCCACTGAACTACCTGTACCACATTCAGGCTTTAAAAAAAAATTCTTTTAGAGAATCCATTCTTCAGATCCTTGAGAACGCACTTTAAAAAAATCATTTTATTGGGGGCTCTTACAACTCATCACATTCCATACTCACCATACTTACAACTCACCACATTCCATTGTGTCAAGCATATTTGTACATATGTTGCCACAATCATTTTCAAACATTTTCTTCTACTTGAGCCCTTGGTATCAGCTCATTTCACACCCCCACCTTCATCATGAACCCTTGATAATTTATAAATTATTATTTTTTTCATGTCTAACACAAACTGCGGTCTCCCTTCACCCACTTACTGTTGTTCATCCCCCTGGGAGGGGTTTATATGTCATTCTTTGTGATTCATTCCCCTTTTTTACCCCCACCTTCCCCATCCCCTCTTGGTATTGCTACTTACATTATTGATCCTGAGGGGTTTATCCTGTCCTGGATTCCCTGTGTTTCCAGCTCTTATTTGTACCACATGCTCTGGTCTAGCTGAATTTGTAAGGTAGAATTAGGGTCATAATAGTGTGGGATAGGAAGCATTAAAGAACTAGAGGAAAGTTGTGTGTTTCATCAGTGCTACACTGCACCCTGACTGGCTCCTCTCTTCCTTGTGACCCTTTTGTAAGGGGATGTCCAATTGTCTACAGATGGGCTTTGGGTCCCCACTCCGCACTTTTCCTCATTCACATTCATATGATTATTTGTTCTGGGTTTTTCATGCCTGATACTTGATCACATTGACACCTCATGATCACACAGGCTGGTGTGCTTCTTCCATGTGGGCTTTGTTACTTCTCAGATAGATGGCCACTTGTTTATCTTCAAGCCTTTAAGACCCCAGACATAATATCTTTTGATAGATGGACAGCATCAGCTTTCTTCACCACATTT
The DNA here is from genome assembly GCF_000313985.2 of Echinops telfairi. Lineage (NCBI taxonomy): Eukaryota > Metazoa > Chordata > Mammalia > Afrosoricida > Tenrecidae > Echinops > Echinops telfairi. Next base: position 37,199,652 of record NW_022103898.1, on the reverse strand, counting down.
GCTTATGCACCCATTTTGTCTTCAGCTACTATGTTGGGAAGGTGAGTATCACAAAATGCCAGGTTATTAGAACAAAGTATTCTTGCATTGAGGGGGTACTTGAGTAGAGGCCCAATGTCCATCTGCTACCTTAATACTTAACATAGATATGTATATAGATCTATTTCCCTATCATTATATATAACTGTATTTACATATGTAAATGCCTGTATTTAGACCTCTATAAATGTCTTTTGCCTCCTAGTTCTTCCCTCTACTTCCTTTTACTTTCCATTTGACCCACTACCATGTTCCCAGAGGATGAGATTCCTGCTCAGAGCAGCCAATGCACAGAGAGGACTGTAGGGCTGGCTCCACCTAGAGACATGACATCCCTCATTGATCCATAGGGCTATGGGGGACAACACTGGAGACAATGTGAGGGAACTGTGCCTCATCTGACCCCACCACACCAGGGCGAAGCACAGAGGGTGTGCAACAGAGCAGCCAAAGGAGTAAGGAATGAAGTCCCTGAGGATACCAAAAATAGACTTTGGGGCTGGGCCATGGCACCCCATCAGACTCAACCAGAAAACAGATAGACCTGGAACTATTTATAGGCTTTTCTTTTTTGTTATTTTTTGATGTTGTTTTTTCGATTTTTGTTTTCTTTGGTTGTCTTGTTTTTCATTATTTGGTTTTTGTGCTTATTATTGTGTTTGCATGTCTATCTAAATAAGAAAGGCAAGATAAATGATCTGGAGAAGAAAACAACAAAACGACGGTTACAGGGGGACACGAGAAAGGGGGAGGTGGAGTAAAAGGAAGGAGGTTGCCAACAAACCCAGGGACAAGGGAACAACAAGTGATCTAAAATTGATGACAAGCAGGCTGTAGGATGGCTGGTGGGGCTTAGTCAAGTGCAAGGTAGCTGAGAGGAATTAGTGAAACCTGAATGAAGGCCGACCACGATAATTGGACAAGAGGAATGCACCTTTCTTAGTGGTTCAGCCAGTGTCATTTGGGTTCCAATTTGGCTCACTTAGAGAAATTGCCTCAACCAGAATCAAGTTCCCATTTAGATTTCTTTGTAGAAACCCCAATCTTCATCTTATGCCTTACCTAAGACCAGCCTCTTCCCATTGCTGGTCAGGAACAAGATCAACAGAGTGTTAACATCTGCCCAATTAGAGAGATGGCTAACAAAAACTGTAGTTATTTAATGTGTCCTTTGGGCAAGGTCATTTTGATAGGAGGAATTTGAAATTTTTCTATTTAACATGTCTGAAGCAGAGAAAGGAATATGCACTCAATAATATCTGATAAATTTCCATCCAGATTCAACCCTAAGGACAACTGCTAGAGGAAGTGTTATCCTGCCTCTGTGCTAGGTGAGCCTCAAGCAAAATGGGTCCCCCTTAGGGTTTAGGACAGAACAACCCTGTCCAAGCTGCCTCCCTCAGTGTTTGAATATGGTGGGGCTGGTTCACTGGATCTGCCCCGGTTTCTGCTCCTAGGTGCTTGCACAATAAGGGCAATAGGCAAAACTAGGGTATTAACAATCAGAAAGTCTCAGAAGCAACAAAACCCACATGGAAGAAGCACACCAGCCTGTGCAATCACGAGGTGTCGAAGGGATCAAGTATCAGGCATCATCAGAACCAAAAATCTTACCATAGTGAATGAGGCAGGGAGTGTGGGGTAGAGACCCAAAGCCCATTTGTAGGCCACTGGATATCCCCTTACAGAAGGGTCTC
>NW_022103898.1:37188969-37196496 GCF_000313985.2 Echinops telfairi | reverse complement strand
TAATGGGAGTAGCGATCCATGAGGGTAGGGTAAAGTGGGGGAGAGGGGGATGGGAGAAATGGGGAACCAACTACAATGATCTTATAACCATAGAAATGTGAGCAAAGGGAGACTGCAGATGGTGTAAGATATTAAAATAATAATCATTTATCAGGGTTCCAAGAATGTTGGAGTGTGGAGAAGGAGGGGAAAAAAGAGGAGCTAACACTAAGGGTTCAAGCAGAAAGAAAATGTTTTGAAAATGATGATGGCAACATATGTATAAATGTGTTTGAGACAATGGATGGTTTGATTGTTATAAGAGCTATAAGAACCCCCAATAAAATAATTTATTAATAAAAAAAGAAGAGACTGCTCCCATCTTTATGGTAATGAATCTAAAAAGACCAGATAAAGACACAAAAATGTAAAGCATTCCTAGGGCCCAAGAGAAGTTTTTCCAGGTGTGCATTTCCCAGATAAAACACAAATTCAGCAGAAAGTGAAAGCAATGCGAGATGTCCAGAGCCATACCTCCAGAGCTCTTTGAGACAATAGATTTCCTTGGCACCACTTGGGCTGTCTGGAGTGTGTGCTGCTGGGTCTCTGCCCTCGCACAGTGTCCAGAAAAGCAAGAATGACGGATGACTTTACTTACCAAGAGAGTCTGAAGAGTCTTTGCTGCAGCTACTAAAATGAAACTGAACTAAGTTCTAGTCACTAGTTGCTGCAGCAGAGATGGCCTGAGAATCAGCATGTGTTTTAGTGACAGGTCTGGAAGACACTGAAACCCCTCTTAAAGATTGCCTTGCTTTCTCCCATATGACTGGAGCTTTTCTACCTTTCTGGGGATCTGCGTCCATATTGTTACATACTTTCTCAGAGGTTAATGGCTGTCCCATCTGGTAGTACAATCTACATTTCCCTGAGTCCTGAGATTTACATCTTGGGAAGTAGCTGCCCCTGCCCCTTCATCCAATATTAATGTTCTTAAAGGAAACTTCCATCCAAATACTATATTGTTTCCTTTAATATGTGAGATTATCACTTTCTATTTTTTCTTCATCGACAGTTTCTTTATAGTAAATTTGAATTAAGAATACAGTAATACAGTAATACATCACGTAGCCTATACATTCTGGGAGCATGTACACATGGGGAAAGTTGTTCAGAGATGTAATAATTAGGAATAATGATTAAAGGGTTTATCAATTTCATCTTCTTAGATAATATTTGATTTAAAAATGTAAACAAGTGACCATCCAGCAGAGAAGCAACAAGCCCACATGGAAAAAGGACACCGGCTGATGTGATCATGAGGTGTCATCGGAACCGGGTAACAGGCATCAGAAGACCATAACAAACAAAGAAACAAACAAACAAAAACATATTATTGAGAAGGAGAGGGGTCGGAGCAGAGACCCAAAGCCCATCTGTAGACAATAGAACATCCCCCCACCGAAGGATCACAGGCAAGGGATGAGTCAACCAAGGTGCAGTAAAGCACCGATGAAACACAATATTCCTCTGGTTCCTTGAGGCTTCCTTACCCCCCCTCCCACCACCACAATCATGACCCCAGGGTGGATTCTCACTTTGGACTAGACAAGAGCATGTGCATAGGGTTAGATGAGATGAAAGCTCATGACACATGGAATCCAGGAACAGGAATAGGAATCACAATACCAGAATGTTAGGAGGAAGAGGGGGAGAGAACATCAGAAACCATGGGGGAAGGGAGACAGCGGTTGGTGTGAGATATGAAAATAATATGACTTTATAATCTACCAAGGGGTCACAAGGGTGGGGCAAGGAGGGGGCAAAAAATGAGCAGATACCAAGGGCTCAATAGAAAATACATGTCTAGAAAAGAATGATGGCAACATATGTATAAATATGTCTGGTATAATTGATATATGGATTGTAATGAGTTGTAAGAGCACCCAATAAAATAATCTTTTAATTAAAAAAAGAAGTAAAAAATCATTCTCTCAAAGTTCTTCTTTCAGGATCCTAAAATTTGCCACTTCCTGGGTCCCATGCCCACAAATTTTATTTCCAACCCAATAATCTGCATTTTAACAAGCACTCCTGTCTTTTTGAAGCAGAGTGCCAAACTAAAAAATATTTCTCTTCAGAACTCAGCAGCAATTTGAGAGCTAGCTATGCAATGAGGACTATACGCATCAAGTTATGAGTGTTGAGTCTCTTTTGCATCAGTGGCCCACATCTTTCTCTTCTCTTAGTCGTACCTGCTTATCCTCCCACTTTTTTGGTTCTTTCAATAATATTTCATCCCACCACACATCTTGACATCACCAAGGCAGGTAGCACATCTTCAGTCCTTCCAGCTGGCTTTACCTTGCTCAACAAATCAACAGAGTCACAAAGACAGAAGAATCATTATTACTGGGAGTGGGGGGGGAGTCTATTTCATGAGCTCCATGGCCTCCAGCTGACTCTGGAGGAAACGATATTAGAAAACTTTGAATTCAGGAGCGCCTGTGTTTCCAAAGTCTGGACCAAACCCGGATAACCCGAGATAATTGTTCAGCTGCCCTGCACAGCTGCTCTGAAGAACCATGTGTGGATTATCAGTGGGGCACGGCTCAAAAAGCTAATAAGGTTAATATCTACTTTGGGGAAAAATATAAGGAGACGGAAGGCAAAAAGAACCATAATTAGAGGCTGGGGGGTGGGGGCTCTTTTCTTTCCCCATGACATAATCTAAAACTACTTAGTGATTCCTTGACAAATGAAGGCTGAGCTGCTGGATTTGGAGTGGTTTCTCACAGAAGATAAAAGAGGGTGAAGATAGCCTTCTCTTTGACCCCACCCCCTTTGTGGAGGCTTGTTCACCTCCTTCAAGTCCTCCCAGAAGGTCTGAGAAAGCCTCTTTATACGCACACATACCATCCTGAGGGCTGCAGTCGCAAAACAGCCAGAGAAAACAACACCTTGCATCCACTATGCTCATTGTTTTGATTGAGATATTGCTGTTTGAAATGCATTTATTTCTGAATCTCGTAAATACTCCTCCACAGTATTAAAAAAAAGAAAGAAAAGAAAAATAACAAATGCCTTGTAAATAAAGGCGCAGACATCTTACACTTAAATTACAGTCACGTCATCCCAGTCCTATCCGATCTTTCAATTATAGTCATTAATTGAGGATGTAACCCAGAAACAATTACATCCATGAAATTCTAATGAGTCTCCTGTAGTTAATATAAAAAGAAAACAATGGGAAATGTATGCTGATGCTGGAGTCTAATCCAATTCTGTCTATTTAAATAAAGAACAGCATTTTGTAATATGTAAATCTGATTCTTTTCCTCCACCACGTTTTCATTTCTGAGGAAGTGACAGACTCTCTGCATAGATTTGCTTATCTAACAAGTTTACCAAGCTGCCCTCTCTCAATTAGGTCCAAAGCAGATCTGGAAAAATCACCAGGGGGATATATTTTGTTCAGGAACTGAGCATTTTGAAAGTCTTATATTTATTTCCAAGTGAAAAATCCATCATTCTTTATCTACTAGCCTTAAGTGCTAATATCAAAATAATTAAATTATATTAATTATGATTTCTGAAGGAATATGGTGGAGACTTAATTATAAGTCTTTCCATATCTACAGAAATAGAGCAATAAGATAATGAAGAGAAAGGGGTGTGTGTGAAATCTCAAATACGATTTTAAGCTCAAATAGTAAGCAAAGAAAAGCCCACACATGTTAAATTATGTATGCAAGTAACAAAAGCCACCGATAACAGCAGAGCTAGACAAGGACGCCAATTGCAGACATGAGGCAAATTTCAGAAACCAATAGCAGACACTCACTCTCAGAAAGTGAGAGTCCCGAGAGGAAATTAGGCACAACCACTGTGGGAGAGGGTATGCCACTTCCTTTAAAGTTTGGAAATAGAAATGGCGTATGATTTAGCAATCGCTCAACATATATATTCATATACATATATATATTATATAGAACATGAATATGCACATCCGTGATCATTGTAACATTACTCACAATAGCAACATGAATGGGAAAAAACTAAATGCCCATCAATGGAATGATGAATTAAAAAAAAAACTAGGATACATGCATAGTAGAATATACTATGTTAAAAATAGTGATATATCTGTTAAAGATCTCATAACATAACTGAATCTGAAAGACACTATGATGAATGAAATAAACCAATTATCCAGAGATAGGAGTAGTTCATTAAACCACTATTATGAAAGACAAGGAAAGGTTTTTCACACTAAAACCAGCATTTGTTGACAAATACCCGGGGTGGGAGAACAAGCAAGGATAAATTACAAATGAGAAGGTATACGCATATTAAAACCTAATTGAAGGGGAAGGTAATGTACAATAAGAAGGTCAATGGAAAATGGTAGAGGCAGGTAAAGACGCCGGGGGGGGGGGGGGGGCATATATGAGTTGAAGGTCACAGGGGTAAGTATTGCCTTATACATAATTATGCAATATTGGCAATCTACTACTGGGTGCATAGATAGACATGAATGCTGAACAAGTGAAGGTTCAAAACAAGTGGGGGGGCAGTGAGACCAAAAGAGAAAAGGAGTGAGTCATACTTAAAAAGGGGATGATGAGCAGCAAGGTTACAACATTGTAAAGCATCATAGAATTTGACATTCTGAAAGTACGTGTATACATACAGCTTGCTGACTAGCAACTAGGTTGTCAGCAGCTCCTGAGCAGGTATCTGAGGTGTGACCATTGGTCACTCCATGTCTGGAGGAAATAAGAGTGAGGAAAACTGAAGATCCATGGAAACAATTAATCCAATGGATTAGTAGACCACACATCCATCAGTCTCCATGATTTTGAGGCAAAGGCATAATAAATAAGATGGTGGCCAGAATACCACTATCGACTGCTGTGAAAAGGACCCCACTAGGAGGTCTTATATAGAATGGGAGAAAAACTTAGAAAGTAACTCAAACTCATAAAAATAGTCCAGGTTTACTGATTGGATAGACACTGGTGGAACATTTGAGCTTATGGCTCTCATTCAAATTTATGCACCAGCCACTAAAGCTAGTGATGCAGAAATTGAATTCGACCAACATCTTCAGTCTGAAATTGACCAAACATGCAAACAAGCTGCATTGATAACTATTGGTGATTTGATGGCAGAAGTTGGAAACAGAGAGGAAGGAACAATAGTTGGAAATATGATTTTAATGATAGAAACAAAGCTGGATAGATAGAATTTTGCAAGACAATAACTTGTTCATATCAAACACTTTTTTCAACAAACAAAAAGGGACTATACACAGAGTCACTGTACCAAAAGGAAGTAGTAGACGTTCAACCATTTCAAGAGGCAGCATGTGAGGAAGAACCAATGGCACTGAAGGAAGGAATCCAAGCTGCACTGAAGGCCTATGTGAAAAACACAGCTCCAGGAATTGACAGAGTACCAAGTGAAATCGTTCAACAAGCTGATGAGGGACTATGCCACTCACCTGTCTATGCCAGGAAATTTGGAAGATAACTAGTTGGCCAACAGACTGGAAGAAATCTAAAATTGTGCCAATTCAAAGGAATGGTGGCCCAGTAGAATGTTCACCCCATAGAACGGCATCATGGATACTACACGCAAGTAAAATTTTGCTGAAGCTCATCCCAGAAGGTTTGCCGTAGTACATAGACAAGCAGCTGCCAGAGGTTTAGGCCATTTTTGGAAGAGGACATGGAAGAAGGGATATCATTACTGATGTCAAATAGATTCTTGGCTGAGAGCAAAGAATACCAGAATGATGTTTACTTGTATTTTATTGACTATGCCATTATTCAATTGTGTGGATCATAACAAACAATGGATAACCTTGAGAAGAATAAGAATTCCAGAACATTTCATTGTGCTCATATGGAACCTGTACATGGATCAAGAGGCAGTTGTGCAAACACAACAAGGAAATACTATATGGTTTAAATATCAAGAAATGTGTGCATCAGGGTTGTAGCCTTTTGCCATACGATTCAAACTGTATGCTGAACAAAGGATCACAGAAGTTGGAATATGTAAAGAAAAATTCTGTATCAGGATTGGAGGAATGTTAATTAAAATCCTGTGATATGCAGATGACACAATTTGCTTGTTAATAGTGAGAAGGTCTTGCAGCCCTTGCTGATGAAGATCAAGATTATAGTTCTTCTGTACACGTCTGCACCTCTTACCAACTGTGCCAATAGTCATAGCTCTCTCTCTTGTCATCACCCAATCTGTCCTGCGGCCATTTAGCCTCTGAATTGCTTAAGCCCTACCACTCTACTCTGTCTCATGGCCTTGCTTCTAATGCCACTTCTTTGCCACTTTCTGGTTTTTGTTTCAGGTTTTTTTCCAGCCTTTTTGTCCCCTTCTATCAAATAGACTCAGTATAGGAATCTTAGGGTCCAAGTATGTACTATACTCCTCATTCCTCCTCATAGTGAGAGCTCTCCATTTCACTTCTAAAGTGGCTCATTTAAAACTCAGTGGGATGGAAAAAACGTCCATCCCAATCTTCACACTGGCATTACATACACTTTATTTGCATGCTCCCATCCAATTACATGGTGGCAGTTTCAAAACACATGGCTAAAAGGGTCGTATAAGTAAATTCACTTTAAGGCAATAGCTTATATTAAATTATAAATAAACATTTATGAAGTAAATGGAAACAAAGGACACCATTTCTAAAACTGAATACAATAACTTAAGTACCCAATAAAAATATTATAACCACTGAGTAATTCCATCTCAAAGCAACCCTACATGATAGATTAAAATTGCCCTTTGTAATATTTCTGGAAGAAGACAGCCATGCTCATCAGTACAAGCCAAAATCCAAGCCCAGTGAAGTAAATTAGGACCAACACTGACCCTCCATAGGATAGGGTCCAATTTCCCTATAGGCAATGGTATCACTGCAGTTGTTGGTATCCAGTTAAGTAATTCATGGTGGCACATTCTCTTCCACTCACTATGGACCTTCTGCCATAAAAGATTGTACAAAATATCCTGGAAACCAGTGAATATAATGGAATTGTAGTGACATAAACGACAGGTGATTTTACTGTTGTTGTTAGGTGCAATTGAGTAAGTTCTGCTTCTTAAGACCTTATGTCCAACGAAACACTATGCAGGCTGACATGGGAAGAAGGATTTGGCTGCTCGCTTCTGAGGAATTAGTTATTGAAAACCTTGTAAATAGTAGTAGATAAAAACAACTACAAAAAATAAAATTACATCATTAAATTACAAAGTCATATGCACAACCTGAATGTATTTACATTTATATAGTTTCCTGTAGTTAAGGTGAAAATTAAAGTGAAATGTGGCTAAAGCAAATAGAAGAAATGATGATGCAAAAAAGCTGAACAGAATTTTTTTTAAATCATTTTATTAGGGGCCCATACATCTGTTATCACAATCCATACATACATCAATTGTGTAAAGCACATTTGTACATTCATTGCCTTCATCATTCTCAAAACATTTGCTCACCACTTAAGGCCCTGGCATCAG
>NW_022103898.1:37158019-37187664 GCF_000313985.2 Echinops telfairi | reverse complement strand
TTATTCCCTTGTCCCTGGGTTTGTTAACACCACTGCCTTTCACCCCACCTCCCCCTCTCCCATATCCCCCTAGAACTGTTGGTCCCATTGTTTTCTCCTCCAGATCGTTCATCCAGCCTGTCTTATTTAGACAGACCTGCAGAGATAATAACACTCACAAAAACAGGACAGAGCAAAACCAAGCAACAAAAGAAAATGAAACAACAACAACCAGCCAATGACCAAAAAAACAAAAAACAAAACAGCAACAAGAAAGAAAAGCTTACAGTTAGTTCAAGGACTGTTTGAGGCCTTTAGGAGTGTTTTCCAGTAGTCTGTTGAGGCGCCAAGCCCTGGCCCCAAAGTCTATTTCTGCTCTTCCCTGGTGACTTCGTTGCTCTGCTCCTCTTGCTGTTCTATTCCACACCCTTAGTGTTTTGCCTCTGTGTGGTGGGAGTAGATCGGGCGGAATTCCCTCACTGTCTCTCCAGTGTTGTCCCCTGTAGGGCTGTGGGTCAGTGAGGGATGCTGTGTCTTATAGTGGAGCCGGCCATGTGCTCTTCTCTGTGGATTGGCTGCTCTGAGCAGGAATATCGTCCTCAAGGCTTGGTGGTCCAGGATGTGCTCCACACTCTCCTCCTCCCCCTTAATCTGCTCCCGTGTGCTCTGATCAGACATGTCCCTCTTCCGGAGCTGCAGATTCAGTGTTGTCCTCTGAAATAAATCCTTCTGTGGGGAGGGGCAGCTGTACAAGTAGTTGGGATTGGGGCCAGCCACTCAGACCTCTCCACAGGTTCCCTACTCCATGTCTGCATGTTGAATTCACATCTTGGAGCACTAGGGTGAAGTCTGGTTACACTTTCGCTGTGGAAATATAAACAATACCCACCCCTTGAGTGGGTGAGTGCCCTGTGGCCCTGCTACCCATTTCTTTTTTATTTTGTTCCTTTCCCTCCCTCCTTTTTAGTTAGCTGCCATATGAATCCCTGGATTTGGTCTGGCCCCTGCCATACTACCTGGTCCTCACCTCAGGAATGTTTGTATACAGTCGCTTTTTCCCTATTCCTCTTTTGCATTTTTTTTTAAAGTTTACTTCAGCGGACTCGTGTTTTACTTGTCCTTTTGTGCTTGGCTTACTTTTCTTAGCATGATTTCCTCCAGTTCTTCCCATGCAGCAATATGCTTCATACGTTCATCACTGCTTTTTAGCGATGCGTAGTACTCCATTGTATGTATGTACAATACAACAGTTTTTTAATCCACTCGTCAGTTGATGGGAATTTGGGTTGTTTCCAAATCCTTGCATTTGTGAACTATGCCACAATGAACATTGGAGCACAGATGTCTGGCCATGGTTTTTTTTCTTTCCTCTCCTGGGTAAATACCCAGCAGGGGGATTGCTGGGTCCTATGGTAACTTGATTTCCATCTCTTTTAGATATCACCAAATTGATTTCCATAGTAGCTGTACGTACCTACGGGTCTACCAGCAGTGGATGAGAGCTCCTCTCTCCTCACAGTCCCTCCAACACTTGTTGCTTTCTGATTTTTTGAATTGAGCAATCTTTCAGGGTGTTAAGTAGTACCACATTGTTGTTTTAATTTGCATTTCTCTTCTGGCTAAAGATCAGGAACATTTCCTCATATGTTTATTGGCCATTCAGATTTCTGCCCCTGTGAAACTTCTGTTCAAGTTCTTTGCTCAGTGCCTCAATGGGCAATTAGTTTGTTTTTTTTTCTTTTTGGAAGCTAGCAGTGTATGGTAGATTTGAGTAATAAGGTCTTTGTCTGACATGTCATTGCTAAAGATGTTTTCCTAGTCCATGGACTCTCTTATTACTCCCTTGGTGAATTCTTTCAATGTACACAGGTGTTTTATCTTCAGTATATCCCTTTTGTCAATTTGTGCCTCCTCTGTGTTAATGTCCTTCCCTATTTCTAATAGTCTATGTATTCCCTATGCCAAAGTTCTCAAGTTGGTCCCAATTCCTTCATTAATGGCCCTAACAGTTTGGTGTTTAACTTCAAGGTCTGTGATCCACCTTGAGTTTATTCTTGTGCATGGAGTGAGCTAAGGATATTGTTTCATTTTTCTGCAGGTAGATATCCATTTTTTTCCAGCACAATTTGTTGAAGAGGGCATCTGCTTCCCATTGGATATTTTTTTTGGCCCCTATCAAAGATCAGTTGTCTATATTCTGATCATTTTATTTCTGGTTTTTCAGTTCTTTTCCATTGGTCTGAGTATCTGTCATTATACCAATATCATGCAGTTTTAACAACTGTGGCTGTATAGTACGTGCTAAAATCAGGTAATGCAAGCCCTCCAACTGTGTCCTTTTTCTTGAGGATTTCTCTGCTAATTCTGTGCTTCTTCCCTCTCCATATGGAGTTGGTAAACAGTTTTTCCATTTCTTTGAAGAAAGATGAAGTCAATTGTATCAGGATTGCATTAAACTTATATAGTGCCTTAGGCAGAACTGACATCCTTACTATATTGAGTCTTCCAATCCACGAGCATCATCTTGTTGAGGTCACTCTTGGTTTCTTGTAATAGTGTTCTGTAGTTTTCCTCATATAGCTCTTTTGTTCTTTTAGTCAGGTATATCCCTAGATATTTCAATATTTGCTTGGCTTTTGTGAAGGGTACCTCCTTTTATATCTCCTCTTCTGTAGTATTATCCGATGTTTACAGCAGTCCAATGGACTTCTGTTTGTTGATCTTGTATCCTGCCACTCTGCCAAACTCCTCTATTGCTTCCAGTACTCCCCTTGTGGAGCTTTTGGGATTTTCCATATATAAAATCGTATCATCTGCAAATAACAATAGTTTCAACTCTTCCTTCACCAGATGAATACATCTGATATCTTTTCTTCTTTGCCTTACGCTGTTAGCTAAAACCTCCAGTATGATATTAAATAAGAGTGGGGAGAAGGGGTATCCTTGTCTGGTCTCCTTTTTCAGTGGGATATGTTAGTCTTTTCTCCATTGACTACCATGTTGGCTGTAGGTTTTTGATATATAGCTTGTATTGTCTTGAGGAGCTTTCCTATCTTCTCAAGTGTCTTAAACAGGAATTGGTTATTAGATGTTGTCAAATGCTTTTTCTGCATCTATTGATATTATCATGTGGTTCTTATAGTTTTTCTTATCAATGTGGCAAATGATACTAATGGTCTTCCATATGTCGAATGATCCTTGTATCTTTAGCATGAAACCCACATGGTTATGGTGAATTATTTATCTTATATACTTTTGTTTTCTATTGGTTAGTATTTTGTTAAAGATTTTTGCATCGATGTTCATTGGGGTTTTGGGTCTGTAGTTCTCGACTCTTGTGGGATCCTTGCCTGTTTTGGGTATCAGAGTTATACTGGCTTCATAGAAGGAGTTTGGGAGTTTGCCGTTTTTTTCTATGTTCTGGAAGAGTTTGTGTAGGTTGGTGTTAGTTTTTTCCTAAATGCTTGGTAGAATTCTCATGTGAAGCCATCTGGTCCAGGGGAATTTTTTGTTGGCAATTCCTTGATGAACTTGTCTATTTCTTCTATAGCTATGGATCTGTTGAGATTCTTGACATCCATTGGAGATAGTCTAGGGAGGGATTGCTTTTCCAAGAATTTGTCCATGTGTTCCAAATTGCTGAATTCATTGGAGTACAATCCTTCATAATACTGTGTAATTGTCCTTTTTGATTTTATTAGGGTCTGTTGTAATGTCCCCTCTTTCATCCTTCATTCTTGCTGTTGAAATTTGGTCCCTGCTCTCTTTGGTTAGGTTTGCCAGAGGTCTGTCGATTCTGTTTATCCTTTTCAAAGAACCAACTTTTAGCATTAATTTTTTTGCATAATTTTTTTATATTCCCTCTCCTGAATTTCAGCCCTGGTTTTTATTATTTCTTTTATTTTGCTGTTAGTGGGATTGTCCTGGAATTCTGCTCTAGTTGTTGTAAATTTTGTGCCAGCATATCAATCATGAGTTTCTCTACTTGAAAAACAGGTGTCCACATATTGCTATGAAACTTCCTCTGATAACTGCCTTTGACGTGTCCCATAAGTTTTGGTACGTCGTGTTCTCATTTTCGTTGGGTTCTAGAAATTTCCTAATTTCATCTCTGACCTGTGCCAGCATGCACTCTTTTTGCAATAGAGTTACTCATCCTCCAACATTTTGCTTCTGTTTTCTTCGTCTTCCTTTTGTTGATTTCCAGCCTTATGGCACAGTAGTTAGAGAGAGAGGTCTGTATGCTATCAATGTGCTTAAATTTATGTAGATTTGCCTTATGCTGCAGAAAGTGGTCTATCTTCAAATATGTGCCTTGCGGGTTTGAAAAGAATGTGAATTTTTTTGTATTTGGATGAAAAGCTCTGTAAACATCTATTAGATCAAACTGTCTAATTGCAGTATTTAGATCTCTAGCCTCCTTGTTGAGTTTCTTATCCTGTTATCTATCCTTCTTAGAGAGCAGTGGATTGAAGTCACCCACTATAATTGTTGAGGCTGTGATTTCTTTTTTCGTCTTTTGGAGTGTTTGGTTGACCTATTCAGTGGGTCTCTCATTCGGGGAATATATGTTTACAATGCTTAGTGGTTCTTTGTCTACCATGCCCTTGAGCATTATATAGTGTCCCTCCTTATCGCTTTATGGTTTTCACTTTGAGGTCAATTTTATCTGAGATTAGGATTGCAATCTCTCCTCTTCTACATAGTTTCTGCTGATAGGTCTGTGCATATTCTTATTTGGGAACCTTTATATGTGATTGCTGGTTTTTCCCTAGCTACTTTCATGATTTTCTCCTTTTCATCTAAGTTGGAGAGTTTAACTATTATGTGCCTTGGTGACTTATTCTTGGGATTCAGTCTAGTTGGTGTCCTTTCAGCCTCCTGAATGGTTGCCTGGTTTTCATTCATTAAGCTGGGGAAGTTTTACCAGCCGTGTGAGCCACTAAGGTAGGTGGGAGGAAGTTCCCTCAGTCATGTGGGCCCACAGAAGAAAAATAGGATCTCCCTCAGCCACACAGGCAGGAATTCCCTGGGAAGAAGTTGGGCAGAGTATCCCCTGGTGGAGTTCAGCTGGGTTTTCCCCATCCTCAGGCTAGCTGCACAGGGTGGAGCTCACCTAAGTGGGTATGAAGCAGGCATAAATGCCCTAGGCTAAGGGGAGTGGTCTGGAGGTCAGCAGTGGAGTGTTAGAGAAGAGTGAAGAAACAAAGAGTAGAAAAGCAAAAAAAAACAAACAAACAAAGCTGCTGAGACTGTTAGGGAATAGAGAGAAGAGTGGGGAAACAAAAGTAACAATGTAGCTGAGTCCCAATCCCTGCCCATGGTGCTGCAGGGGTTTAATCCCTGCCCTGAGGTGATGGCAAGCTGTGGCTGTGTTGAGATAAAGCCCCTACGCTGGCTCCAAATGGCCCCGGCTCCTGCCAAGATAGTGGTGGAGCTAAGGTCAAACCCTAGCCAGCCTCCACTGTGGCAACACAAAAGCTCCCGGCCCCTCAAAAACGTGTGGATCTGTGCCTACCTATCTTTATCATGCTCCTCCTGTGATTCAGCAGGCTGATTTCTGCGGAGTCCCTCTGGTATGTGTTACTCAGTTACCATCTTCCCAGAAGTCTCGCTGAACAGAATTTTTAATAGGAATTTTGTGGAGACAAATAGAGTGTTGTAATGTAATGTGAAAAAGGCCTGGAATTAGAAAACCAAAAAGGAAGAACATGCTAAGCATATCTCAAGTTGAAAGTGATGATGGAAATATTCAAGCCTTGAGTTATAATATTAAATAAGTTGATGGGCAAAATATTGCAGATGCCAAAATCATCTAAAGAAGATGGGAGGAATACACAGAAGCACGTACCTAAAAGAATCATTAAAGTTCAATCATCTCAAGAGGGAGTATATGATCAAGAACCAACACTATTGAAGGAAGAACTGCAAGCTGCAATGAAGGCATATGTTAAAAAATATAGCTCCGTGAATTGGAGGAATAGCGATTAGAATGTGTCAACAAGCAGATGGATGAATCAATTGAAAGCACTCACTCATATATTCCAAGAAATCTGAAAGACAACTGCCTGCCCCATCTATTGAAAAAAATCCATTTTTGAGCCCTATCTAAAGAAAGGTGACCACATAGAATGGGGAAGTTATCAAACAAGATTATTAGTATCGCATGCAAGAAAAATGTTACTGAAGATCATGCAAAAGCAATTGCAGTAATACATGGACAAGGAACATTGCCCAAAAATTCAAGACAGATTCAGAAGAAGACAGAGCTTGAGGGAAATTGTTGTTGATTTTGAATGGATCTTGGATAAAAGAAAAAATAAACCCAAAATACATTTACTTGTGTTTTATTGACTGTGTAATAGCATTCAACTATGTGGACTGCAGGAAACTGTGGTAGTTACATAATCTGTCAACTTGCAAAGAGGTGGAGTCTAGCCTGTCAATCAGGTTGCAGCATGATGACCCCATTTGGAAGCACAAAGGAGATAAATAGCTCACTGGAGAGCAGACACACTCTGTGCTTCAACTCTCTCTCTGCTTTTTCCTCCTGCTGACAAGGTGTGTGGAGCTATACTGATGGCAGCCAGGGTCTTGGAACTGGAGGAGCCACATGGAGACTGACACCAGCATTGAGATGCTTCCACCGCCACTGGATCCACAAGACTTTCCACCCACTGACCTGTGATGTTTCTTCCTGCATTTGGTGTCATTGCATGTGATGCATGACTCTGAAGAGGAATTTACAGATGGGTATTAGATATATAGGCTAATATCAGTCTTATGGACTAGATCTGGACTGGGCTGGGATGTTTTCTTAATATAAAATTACTCTTTATATAAAGTACCTTCTTATATACTTATGAGTGTCTATTAATTTGTTTCTCTACTCAACCCAGACTAACACAGAAACTATAGATAACATTGAGAAGTATAGGAACTCCAGAATCCTTCTTTTTGTTCAAGTAGAACCTGTACATGGACCAAGAAGCAACAATTTGAACAGAACAAGGGAAGACTACATGGTTTAAAATCAGGAAAGTTATGCTTCAGAACTGTATCATTTCATCATACTTATTCAATCTGTATATCAAAGAAATACTCCAAGAAGCCAGATTATATGAAGAAAAATTTGGCATCAGAATTGAAGGAAGGCTTATTAGTAACCTCTGATATGTGGATTTCACAAACTTGCTTGTTGAATGTGGAAAGGATTTAGTGTAGTTGGTAATGAAAATTGAAGGCCACAGCTTTCAGAAAGGATTACAACTCACTATAAAGAAATGCAAAATCCCTCACAACTGTGTCAATAAACAACATCTTGATAACCTGAGAAGAGACTAAAGTTGTTATCAACCTCATTTTGTTTCAATCCATAATCAATGTACCTGGAAGTAGCAGTCCTAAACCCGAATGTCATGTTGCATTGGGAGAATTTGCTGTGCAAGACATCTTTAAAGTGTTGCAGGGCAATAATGTCACTTTGAGGGTGAAGGTGTGCCTGACAAAAGCCCCGGTGTTTTCATTCACCTCCTATGCATGGGAAAATTGTATAGACAATGAAAAAGAAAACATAAGAATCAATGTGTTTCAATTATGCCACTGGCAAAGAATATTGAAAGGACCCCACCTGCCAGAAGAAGAAACAACTTTCTCTTGGAAGTCGGACAGTCATAATATACCCTAGAAGTGAGGTTGGCGAAATTTCACTTCACAGATTTGGGACATGTTCTTCAGAAAAGACCGTCCCTGTGCAAAGACATCATGCTTAGTAAAAGTTTGCATCAGTGGAATAGAGGGATGTTCTTAAAAAGATGGACTGACACAGTGGCTGCAATTATGGGCCCCAACGTAAGGATCCTGAGTATGCCAGCAGGCTGTACAGTGTTTCATTAGATGGTCCACTGCGGGTGCTATGAATTAGCAGTGACTTGATGGTACCAGCAGCAATATTAGAGTGAAAATTTGGCTAAAAAATAGAATTCAAAATAGAAATCCTGAGTAATTACATAAAATTATGTTCATTTAATGCTGATTCCCCATTACAGGAGATACATTAATGGGTAATGAATTAAGTTTTCAAAATCAGTAACAGTGCAAATAACAGAAATGGTAGATAAATGCATAAGGAAATATATTCATAAATAAAATAATAACATAAAGTAAACAGGAAAAAATACATAAGCATTTCAGCACTGACTAAATTAGAACTTTCCTTCCCTGGCCGTTAAAAGTTTGAATTTATGAATCACTTCATTGAAATAAAAGTCTTTCACCAACTCAGTTTCAATTGATGATATCACAAGACTGGAAAGAAAGCCTTGAAGGTCCCATGGTAGATTACTATTATTTTTAGTTTGCTCACATGAACCTGCAGGCACTCAGATGGTCAGAACTGAGTTTAGGCTTAGTGAAAGAGTTGAGAGAGATGCTACAAAATCCCATTCAGCTAGACCTATTAAGACATCTAATGTTGCTCAGTCTTTGGCTTTCCACGTCAATCTGTGCTGCTTTCAGGCTATCTTCTCAGTCTTGATGCTTCTATTAAAAGTTCACTCTCAGATGTCTTTTATAGAGAGTGGTCAATTATGGAATGGACGGCTTTACTCTTCTTCAGTGGCACATTTGAGACTCTTCACTTGCACACTTTCAAACATGGCTGCTCCCTGTTTGATGGCTCTTGATCTGATGGGGAGTTCAGAATGAAAGCGATACCGGCACTCAAGCATGGCCCTCATGTTTTCCTCTTGCAGATAGTGCAGCATCATTTGGCTGCTCTCATTCCTACCACCCTCTTCTTGACCCCAGCAGCTCTTCTCGCTACTCTGATTCCACATTCATTTGATTTTAAAAGTGCCTGTCCAATTGCATGCTCCTCATGTAGAAAAACTCTCGCCCCTCTAGCTTTATCACCAGCTTGTTGAGAGTCAAGCCCATAGCCTACAAGTAAGACTGTCTGAGATTAGCTTCCTGAATAGAGCACAACAGAATCCAAGTAGTCCTAAAAAGTAAAATCACAGATAGTAGGCAAAAGAGCTTATGCTACTCCTATGTCAAAAATGTATGTGTATGAATCATCCCTTCTGTGTGATGGCCACATTTGTACAAATTAGCTTGATAGAAAACAAACAAACAAACAAAAGCTTGTCTTAAGTGTTCCCCAAAACATCACCCAGGATGCATTGTCAGAAAAAGTATGCTGACCATACAAGTTAAGCAAATGTCCACACATCCAGTAGAGGCACCTTTCTTTCTTACACTCGCTTGCAAGATCTCCGTGAATTGCAGCCATAGGGGTAGCATTATTGTAGCCTTGATTGCAACATATTATTATGTCCAATCCCTCACTTTCGGGTTTTTAAAGAAGATAATAAGAAGAATCACTATGGACATCAACCTGCTAGGTAGCTAGAGACAGGGGTTGACTCCCATGCCCGTGAAGACCCCCCTAGAGGAGGCTGGGAAGGAAATTGAGCAAGCATTAAAAACCTAGGAGGACCCCTTAACTGAACATGCTCCAATTCAAGCCCCCAGCCAGATGGGCAGTACACTTGGGCGGCCCGAACTAGGCCCAGGTGGGCTTAATTCAGCCAATGGGGCAACCAATACCTTCACCCATTCCTCCCCAGTCAGAGGTTTGAAATACCCTGGTGGAAGAAAGGCCATTCTCTTCTTACCCAGTGCCTGTGCCCACTCATGCTATACTGCAGGCTCTCTCCCTCTCTGGCCTCAGTTCTGCATGGGCACTGCGCAGTTCCACAAGGTTGCTTGTGTCCAGTTGTGAACTTCTGCACAGCTACTGTGCAGGCTGGCACGCTTCCCTGAAATAGAGTGTATTCATTTGAGACTGTAAAACCTGAAACTTCTTCCATCCTTCATAAAAACTCACTTGGATTTCAAACTAGGCCTCAGCGTGAATGCTTTCTCATGCAAAGCCAATATCTGAGGTAATTCCCACTGGAGAAACCTCACAAACCCAAGCCTGATACCCAGGACACTGAGGTCAGATATACTTGCATCCTCCAAACATTCTACTTATGCTGATACCAACTGTCCATCCCCTGGCAATCTTTCCATCTCTGTTGGGTCCAATCATTCATTGCATAGTCTCTTAGAGCCCACAGACAATATCCACAGTCATGGGGTTTATTTGGAAAGCAAACGGTTACAATTCAGGTCAGTCAGGACTGTTCCCTCTCAGTCATCCTCACAGGGCTAGCTCTCCCTGCTTGGCCTCTTGGCCACTGTCCTGGAAAGAGAGTATATGCAGACAAACTTTCAACATTCATACGTTAAGGAGTCTGGGAGGCCAAGACTCTGGTGGAGGAAACCTTCACGTTCGAAAGTTGGAGATGTGTCCCATTCACATTCTCCTAATAAACATTATTCCCACAATGTCTCCTCATAATAGTGCCAAATTTAAGGTGCTGTCTGCAAACACATGGTCACTCACTATACTCTTGAGGGTTGACTACTGGAAGGTTATCTGCCTGAAGGTTGTCAGCATCTAAGGCAATCAGATCCTATTGTCTGTCCCACAATAAATAAGGTCCACTCCCTTCTGATAAAGATAATAGATTGTTCACCTGGAGGAGAACTCAAAGACATCTAAGGTCAAGCCAACTCAGAGATGATCAAGATTAGACTGCCATCTACTCTATAAAGTTCACCCATCTGCTACATATTTGCCTTCCTGTCACATGTATGCTTCTAGTACAACTTCTTCCTGTTATGTGTATGCTTATTGTGGCCTGCATGCCTGAGATTATATAAACTTGTGAGATTACACTGCATACTCTCTCTCTGCTTGGACCTGACTCCTGAAGTCATGACTGAGAGTTGAGCCCTTGCATGCTTTATCTTGTCTGATGGCTCTTTAACTTACTCCTCAATTATACAACGACCCCTTAGACCCATTCAGTTGTGGGGAGGCTGGTCCCCTACATCCTTGTTCTGGACAGAAGCACTTCCCCTTTTGATGATTTCAACTTGAAAAAGAAGCCTGAAACTTCTGACTCCCAGAAATAAACATCACACCAAATTGTCAAAACTTTCTGCTAATGGCACTCATTTAACTTACAGTATCCTGACTATACGCACTTTCAGCATTCTCTTCTGCTTCAAATTCTACCATTTCCACATTTTCCTCTTCTGCAGAGCATGCTAACACCAGAAGAATCCGCTTGATCAATTGCAGACTGCAAAGCAGTCTTTGGATAACCTGTAGCTGTTATCCCATTGATGGACAACCTGAAACATGGATCTAACAAGTGTTTTCACTCACTTCATTTTTGCATCTTTTGCTTTCCTTTGCTGGTATCCATTTGGCTTGTTTGGTTAATGCACTCCATGTGACATGATAGAATGTCCCTGCATGATGTAAAAGAGATAGATTAGCAATACTGGGGGGAGGAAGGAAAATGTAAAATATAAATCGATTGGATATGCTCATTTTAGCAAATGCAAATTTTAATGTTACTACTTTTTAAACCATGATTCAAAAATCAATCCTGAGAATTTTGTTAGAATTTGATATACATTTGAAAGACTTAAGTGAAGAAAATAATTACTTTATGTTTCTAAACATGTATCAAGAAATCGCATTTCCCCCACTTCATGTGCAAAACTGTCAATATCTCGATTTAGTTTGAAAAGTTATTCAATAAATAACTGTTACACGTGTAAGTTTATTATCGATTTCAGTTATATGTTAGTTCATGATATACTTTGAAATTGCTTCAATGTTATATATTTTAATACTAACATAAGTACTAACAACAAAATTGTTTTGTAAAATTTTTGTACACTGGATGACATTTTTAGTGATAGCATTAGTAATAAGTGGAAACCTTTGAATTTTTTATCCTTTCCCAACAATTATAATTTTATTTTCCCAAATGTTATTGATATAGGTGCACAAATACTATTTACCACAATATTGTAGCTAAATCACTAAAATTTTTGAAAAAATCAGTAGCAATAACAATATTGGTAGCAACAAAAACAACTGCATGCTTATAACCTGTGCAAACAAACCGACCTGATTCCAAGCATCACCATGGCTGGTAATAATGACAGTTCTCACAGGTGCACTTTTGAAGGTTCAAAAGGTAAATGAGCATAGACTGTGTGCTTTGTAGATATGCAAATTAAAGTGCAACACGATGTCATGTCATACATAACAGTCTGACAAAAATTCACCACATTTTCTGTGTGAAGTGGAAGACAAGTAATTGTGCATTCTGAGGATGTGAGTGCATAATGTTAAAATCCATATGGATGGATTATTATTGGTGTTATCTCTTGAAATAGAAATTGTCTTTAAATAGAGTTTATCTTATAAGTACACTTCCATGCATAGGGCAAGAGATTACAGGAGAGAAAGAGAGAGAGAGAGAGAGAGAGAGACTCACCGAATATAATGGGTGTGTTAGTCTGGGTAGTCTAGAGAAACAAATTCATAAACACACAAGTGTATATAAGGGAGAGCTTTATATTCAAGAGCAATTGAACATTGAGAAAACATCCCATCCCAGTCCAGACCAAGTCCATAAGTTTGATATTAGCCCATATGTCTGATACCAATCTATAAAGTCCTCTTCAGACTCATGAAACACATGCCATGATGCCAAATGTAGAAGATCACAGGCCAATGGGTAGAAAGTCCTTGGATCCAGTGGCAGTGGAAACATCTCAGCACTGGCAGGGGTCTTTGCATGGCATCTCCAGCACCCAGGGCTGCATCAGGGTGGGTTCATGTGCCTTGTCAGCTGCTATGTCTCCCAGGGAGTGAGCAGAGAGTCTCCCACCTCCGCGGAGGAAAATCCCAGATTACCCAGAATTCTCAGGAGAAGGCCATGTCCACACAGAAGCCTCATTGGCTATGATCCGATTGACAGACTATACTCCACCCCTTCACTCATAATCCTCTCAAATTGACAATTATGTAATTACCACAATGGAAAAAGACTACTTGAATACTATATAGCCATAAAAACTTATAAGAAGGCATGGAAATTCTACCAGGATAGATTTAGATAAAAAGATAAGAGTCAGAACAGTAAATATTTCATATTGCCTTTTGTGTAAGACAAGAAAATAGAACAAATGAAAACAACTATCTAAATGGAATATCGGAATTGGGTGTATGAGAACAGAGGCAAACATGATATTTCTTAATGTCTATCTTTTTAATATTATTTTGATTTTTGAACAGAATTTTTTCTTGTTTTTATGTGCTGCTGAGTCCATTGCAGCTCACGGGAACCCCGGGCACAACTGAACTAAGCACTGCCAGGTCCTGCAGTGCCCTCAGGCCCTGCCCTGTTGGGATCCATTGTTGACACCCCTGTTTTACTATCCAGCCTATTGAGGACCTTTTTCTCTTTCACTGACCTGCTCCTTTACCAACACTGTGCTCTCTGACGGATCCCTCCTGTTAACTACATCTCCCAGCACATCTTTCTCCCTCTGCAAAAGTAGCTGGGAATCTTGCGTACAAGGGAAATTTTAAAAAAATCAGCAACAACAACAAAAAACTGATGTGTTGTATTACAGAATGGACCTTATTTTTCTCTAACTTTTTATTGTAGTTTGGGTGAAGGTTTAGAGAGCAGATTATCAGTTATACCTTCAACCAACGTTAGACTGGGTTCTCTAGAGAAACAAAACCAGAATGCTAATAATTTTATATATATTTATACAGATAGATATATAACATAAGAAATAAAGTTAATTAAATTATAAAGCAGTACAAATGGCTCAGTGTAACTCACTCCCGTGAGACAGCTAATACACTGGCAGTCCTTCAAATCTTGAGGGCCACCGGGTAGTCCTCTGTAGAGCAATTCAGGCTATCTGGCCACGGGCAGCAAACAGCAAGGCTGGTCACCAGCAATCAGCCAGATGACAGGGTCCGACAGTCCCCAGCTCAAGAGATGTAAATTCCAATTGTGTGACAAAGCAGGTCTTGAAGGAACCTCAAATTACAGCAACACAGTCCACGGGTTCGGTGTCGCACAGGGAGTGTAGCTTGCAAATGGAGACACAGAACAAGCAAGGCAGCCGCACACTGGTCCAATGATCAAAGAGCAAGAGACAACAGAGGCGACGTTCATGGAACCATTTTTCTCTCTGCCCTTCAATTAATCCCACATGTGTTTATCGGCCAGGTTAGCACAATAAAATAACTACCTCAACCTTCAACCAACCCTTTATACATATTTTGTTCGACACATCCATTGCAATTTCCTTAATGTACCACCACTTATCCCACTTCCTCTTTGTGTTTTCCTGTTCATTCCTTCATCTTTCTTAACCCTCTGAGCTTTGTCCTTGAGTAAATTCTGCCATTTTTGATCTAATGGCTGATTACTATTGTACACATTTAGGGAGGAGTTTAATTCCAGATCTGAAAGGTGACTAAGGGCCATAGTCTTGGTGTTTCCACTGTTCTCTGACCGATAAATCTAGATATGTTTTCAGCAAAAATAAATACACATATACAAATATTCTCCATCAAACAAATTCACAAATACACTCATACTCTCCCTCCCATTCCTGTTCTTCTGGTGTTTCTAACCTAGCATCTACTCATAGATCATAGTTATTCTTTAAAATTATTTTATTGGGGGCTCGTACAACTCTTAACACAATCCATACATCCATCCATTGTGTCAAGCACATTTGTTGCCCTCATCATTCTCAAAATATATTCTTTCTACTTAGGCCCCTCATTTTTCCTCCTCCCTCCCTCCCTTACATCATGAACCCTTGATAATTTATAAATTATTATTATTTTGTAGATCAGAGTTTACAGGATTGTGTATATGCCAGTATTTGCCTGCATTGCCTTCAAATCTCAAAATGTTCTTTTTGGCCACAAATGTAATGCTTTTCCTCTTCAATTTATTATTCCAAGCAAGTTAGATCCTATAATTGTTCTGTGATATATTTTTTAGAGCTGGGACTTAGGGGGAGGGAACCGATACTGGGAATGAGAAATAACCAGCAAAGCAATCCCAAAGAAACTGGGGCAATTATATCTGGAAAATGAGCAGCAAAACCATCTCTAAGGAGCGAGGCTGAAAACATCTAAGGGTTCAGAAGCAAAACCCCAAAGAAGCTGACTTACGGGTTAAGGCAGGTAAAAAAGGATTATATAACGACTGGATACCCACCAGGCTGGCAGGGCACTCAGACCTCTTTCCTGAGCTTCCTGCTTGAACTGGTTCAGTGTTCTAAAACTTCATTATGCTTTTGCCAAGCCTCTTTTTTATTATTAGTATTTTCAATAAAACTTTCCTATGCTTTGCTTCATGCTGTGTCTCTTGATCGAATTATCTCTTGCAAGAAGACCACACACTGATGATTAGACCAGCCTGGGATCCATTTGTCATAGTTTGAATCAAATTGATCTGATACCAGTTTATTTCAGCTTACGAAAGTCTAGGACACTCATACTTATACATTCCTCTTAATTTTTTATGACTTCCAATTTTGTTAGATTCATACTTCTACCATTCCACATTCAAATTATGAATGGATGTCTGCAACTGTTTCTTTTCATTTTGAATAATGCCCCATCAACAAATGAAGGTCCTAAGAAAATCACTACATCTAAATCAATAAGGTTGACTCCATTTTATACAGCCAGCTCTTCTTGTACTTTGAACACTTATCAATTCTGAGGGCTCATATTTCAGCTCTGGACCAAAGCATGTTCTGTTTCTAGGCACTAAGCCTTAGTCTACAATGAAACCTGTCTTCCCTGAGTGATCATGCTGGTATCTGATTTGCCAGTGGCCTTAGCTTTCAGCATCACAACAAGAAAGCCACTGATGTATGACAAACTGACCAATGAGTAGTGGTGTGATGTATTATCCATTAAACAATTGTATTTATTACATAATCGCCATCCGGTATTCAACATTTATTCAGTGCTGCTTTCACTGGCACTCATTTAACTCATTCACCTCCACTCACTACCACCAAGTCAATGCTGACTCACAGAGACCCCTGCTATGAGTTTCTAAGATTGTAACTGTTTAGCACAGTAGAAAGCCTGGTCTTCTTCTGTAGTGCTGCTCATGTTTTGGGGTTTTTTGTTTTTAAATTTGTGTTAAAATTTAGGTTATTTTACTGGGGGCTCTTACAGCTCTTGTTACAATCCATAGGTCAATCGTATCTGACATAATAGTACATATATTGCCATCGTTCTTTTCTAGACATTTGCTTTCCATTGAGCCCTTAGGATCAGCTCTGCTTTTATCCTCCCCCATCCCCACCCACGTGGCCCCTTGATAGATTATAGATTGTTATGATTTTCGTATCTCACACCAACCACTGTCTCCCTTCCACTGTGGTTTCTGTTGTTCTTCCCCCTGGATAAAGGTATATGGTTATGTGCCCTTCATTGGGGTTGATTTGCCCTCCCACCCCACCTCTCCCCCTCTTCCCCTACTCTTTTGGTATTGATATTCCCATTCCTGTTCTGGGTTCCATGTGTCATGAGAGGAAGTACTAAGAGATGGAAGAAGGGAGAAAGTGATGGTGGGGCAGGAGGAGGCAGAAGGAAACAGATGTAAGCTCTAGAAAGCAAAGGTATAGATAGGGTTATTAACAGTGTTGTGTATTTATGTAAATACATTAATCCTTAAAAATAGAGGTATTGGCCTATGTATATATAGTTATAAGGGAATACACCACTGAGGCTGCAGATGGGCCTTGGGCTTCAGCTCATACCTTCCCTCAATACAAGAACACTTTGTTCTAACAAATTGGCATTTTGTGATGCTTACCACCACCAGCCCCACACATGATTGCTAAAGGCAAAATGGGTACATAAGCAGATGTGGTGAAGACTGAGGATGGTGCCCGGCTATTAGAAGATACAGCTTCTGGGGGTCTTAAAGGCTTGAAGTTAAACAAGCAGCCATCCAACAGTGAAGCAACAAGTTCACATGGAAGAAGCACGCCAGCCGGTGGGATCACAAGGTGTCATCAGGACCAGGCAATGGGCATCATAAGATTCACAACAAACAAATAAAACTGCATTGGTGAGAATGAGAGGGGTTGGAGTGGAGACCCAAAGCCCATCTGTGGACAATGGGACATCCCCCCACAGAGGGGTTACAGGGAGGGAATGGGTTATTCAGGGTGCAGTATGGAACTAATGGTCACGCAATATACCTTTGATCCCTTGAGGCCTCCTCAACCCCCACTATCATGACCTCATTGCTGCCCCACACGCTGGACTAGATGGGAACATGTACATAGGTATAGGCAAGAGCTGCTCGTGGTTTTTAACTGCCAACTCAGGCTATGTGAATCTCAGCCTAAACGCATAACCACTATACTGCCAGGGCTCCACATATTGACTAGAAGTGTTCAGAAATTCAGGAACATACTTTCTGTTAATAACTATGAAAATTGTAAGAGGAAAAGAAAAGTCTACATAGTTTCCTACCTGAAATTATAACCAATATTTTGACGATCTTTTTTTTTTTTAATTTAAGCAACTCTTCCTCCATTTGTCTGTCAGATTGTCGGACTGTGGTGGCTTGTGTGTTGCTGTGATGCCAGTAGCCATGTCACTGGTGTTTCAGAGGCCAGCCAGGTCACGTGAAGTGAACAGATTTCAGTGGAGCTTCCAGACAAAGAACAGAAAAATGAAGAAGGTATTGGCTACCCACTTTGAGGAGAGAAGCTGCTGAAAACCTTATGTCTAGCTTTGAAGCACTGTCAACCACTATGAGGCGAAGCAGAGGAAGCAGATGACTGTCCGACATACTGCCAGTGGATCGGGCTCCACGGAGCTGAAGATGCTTGAAACGTGAACGAGAAGGAGCTGCTTTCTTAGAGTCGAGTTGACTAGGAGGACCTGAAAGGAAACGAGTAAAGAAGCTTGGGGTTGTAGAGACTTGTAGACCTTTGTTTGCTGATGGGGAACAATTCAAGGAGAGAAGAAACAGGTGCAAATATCTAATAACTTTAAATCTGCAAAGTATAAATAGCGGAAAATCTGAATTGACCAAAAATGAAATGGAATGCATACAGATCCTTGCCATTAGTGAGCTAGCACTGGCCATTTTGAATCTGTAAATCACATGAAGTACTCTGCCCGGAATGACACAATCCAGAGAAATGGCATTGCACTCATTGTCCAAAAGGACATTGCAAAAATCAATCTCCAAGGCAGTGATGTCTGTAATAGGATTACATGTATCTATCTTTAGAAAAACCCAATCAATACAATTATTATTCAAATCTATGTAGTGACCTCAAAACCTAGTGAAGGAAAAATGGAAGAATGCTACCAAGGACTTCAATTGGAAATGGACCAAACAAGCAATCAAGGTGCATTGATAATTCTTGATAATTAAAATGCAAACGTTTTACACAAAGAGGAATGTAGACTCTTGATGATGTAATCTGGGTGATAAAAATGAAGCTGGAGGGCTCGGTAGAGTTTTACAAGGCCAACAGCTTATTCATAGCAAATATTAGTTTTGTAGTTTGTTTGTTTTAAATCAGGCTAGCTACCTTTTCTCCCAGGCATTACTTTATTCGGGGTCTTTGAGCAGGCAAGCACATGCACAGAGCAACTAAGGAACTTGAGTCTCCTGATGAAATTAATGAAGTTTGTCTACATTACTAATACAGTGAGTGGTTAAGCCAACTTTTTAGGACACAATGATATGATTATAAAATAATGATGTATGTTCCAAGTACATAAGTTTAAAATAAATTAAAATAGTAAATAAATGTAAAAGCTTAAGCAAAATTATTTTTAAAATTCTCCTACATCCTGTATAGATTTGACTTTGTACACTTGGTGGAATAGGTGTTTGTCGATTATCCCATGTCCCTCTTACCTTTGCGTTTACACTTGACACAGTTGTGCATAAGTATATAGGGCAATGGCTTGATGGAAAAAGCCAGAGGCAATGAACTAAAGGATGTCAGGCATCTAAGATATATTCCCACTATAAGTTTTGGCCTTCTGTTCACACTTGAGAGATTTTCAGATGGAGGTTAACAAGAGGAAGATGACTTTAAACCTTGGAGTGGTCAAAGAAGTGTTAACAAAATGTTAATTTATTTTTGTCTCCAATTAAAATTATATTTTTAGAAATATGTACATGTGTTTGCTGTTTTCAACATGAAATCCTCCCTTCCCTTCCTTATCTTAAAGCAACACAAACAAAAAATAGTGTAAAGAGAATAAAAGACTGCATTCTAGAATATAAAGATACAATACAGACTATTATAACTTCAATTAGGAATAAATTTTTTTAATGATCATGGTTGCCTATAGGTCTTATTTACACTTTCATCAGAAACTGTTTTATCATGTTCCCAATTCCCAAGTCACACTAAAAGAGTGATTGTAATTAATGTAAGTAATGCAATTCAAGGAAACATGCTCAAAAGGAAAATGTTAGCTATTTGATTTTGTACAGGGAACTGTAAGTTTCAAAATATAAAACTTTTTCATTATGTTCTTAAAGTAAGTCATTTAAGTGATTGGAATGAGCCTTCAGAAATATGTCTTTTAAATGTGCTAATTGATGTATTGTGAGGTTATCTATGATTTACTTTGCTCTCTTAAGTACTGGAAATCATCCACGGCCCAACCCAACCTCCCAATAAAGTGGGATCAATGCCAGAGAATAACCAGCACCCTGACCTCAGTCAAGCTTGCCAACCACTTCTCGAGGTGCAACTGAATTGCTGTGCTCTCGACATATCAGCTCAGGGACACCGTACTGTCAGGTATCCCGTTAGTTAGCTGGCACCGGGCTAACCTACAATACCCTTTTTGTGCATAAGTAGATGGAGCATTGTTCTACTGAATACAATTCGAAGTTGGAAGTTTTGTCTTCAAAGCCACCCTCAAATCATCATCTCGTAGGATCCTCCCTGTAGCACCAACTAGGTTAAATCTTACCTGTCCTATGGGCCAGTTCTCAGGAGCTTTGTTACTGTTTCTAGAGTCTCAATTAGTTATTTTGGCTTTAGATAGATCATTTGAAGGTGATCTTACTCTTTGGGACAATCCTCAAATTTGTGTCTGTTTGGAATCTGTTATTTCCTATTTAGAACACGCGGCTGTTGTTCGTCACTGTCAAGGTGATTCCGGTCGGTCCGTGGAGCTTTTGCATGTGGATGACAGAATGGAGCCTGTCTAATCCTGGTTGCAGCTTTGTGCCAATCCATTTCACCAAGGGTTTTCCACATCTTTTTTGATCCTCTGCTCACTAAAATTGATGTTTGCATTGGCCAGTTGTTAGCAGGTAATATGTTGGGATACTTAAAACGTTGAGAACATGGGAAGCCACTTACCATACTAGCAACATACTTGGAGACATTTTATAATTTGCAACTTTCCCATACACTTCACATGGTTTTGTTTTTTGTGTGTTTTTTTTCCAAAGCAACCCACTAAATAACAGTCTTGAGTCATATTATTTGTCTTTTTGATACCGACAAGCCAAGGATTCATATTCATGGAGTAAGACACTAGGTAGGAAAAACAATATATCATTTTATTTTGGGGTTTAAAAAAATCAAACTGGAAGCAACAACAGGCTTCTCAGAAATTGCACGATCCAGCCCTGAGCACATCTATTTTCAGAGTATTTTCACTCCTGGAAAATAAGCTGCCTTTCTTTGGTAATCTCTGAGAATGGACATTATAAATATAACAGAATGACACTGATGATTCCTACAAAAAGGAAAATAAATAAACCCCATTCAGCTAAAAAGGGTGTGTGTGGGAGTGCTCTGTAAGTAAACAGTTCACATAAAATTATGTGCAATTATAGCTCTGTTGGCATTTTGGAACTCAGTTCAATGTTTATATTCTTGCAGAGGTCACGAGTTGAGCAGGAATTGCATATGCTGTCCTACTATATAATCGCATTGAGGCAGCGTGATTTCGAATGTGGTCCTATGGCTTGGTGAAATGTGGAGGCAAACCATCTGTCTTATTTTTCTAGTGCTGCTAGAACAGAAATATCACAAGTGGGTGGCTTTAACAAACAACATAAATATTTTCTCACAGTATAGGAGGCTAGAGGTCTGATTCCAGGTGCCAGCTTAGGGGAAAAGGCTTGCTTTCTCTGTCAGCTCTGGAGGAAGGCCCTTGGTCGTCTGAGCCTAGGAAACTGTATTAGTCTGGGTACTTTGGAGAAACAAATCCACAGCAACTCATGTATAAGAGAGAGTTTTATGCAAAGAAAATGTGCATCACGAAAACATCCCAACCCAATGCTGCCCAAGCCCACAAGTCCAACATTAACCCATACCCAACACCAGTCCACAAAGTCCTTCACCTCACAAAACAGAGGCAATAATGCCGACTGCAGGAGGAAAGCTGAGTCAGTGAACGTGTAAGCATCTCAGCACTAGCAGGGGTCTCCACACGGCTGCTCCAGCACCCAGGGCTGCATCGGGATAGGTCCATGTAGCTTCTCCTTGGGGATGTCTTGTAGTAAGTCAATCTTGCAAGCTGAAGCAGTGAACTGCTAAGGCAGCTGCACCCGATGAAACCATCACAAAACAAGAGACCCGAGAACTAGAAAGGCGAGGCTTCACCACCCATTTATCCCTCCGCCTTTCAACCAGCACCACATGTGATTATCGGCCAGGCTGGCACAATTAACTAACTCAGAAACCTTCACGTGGTTTGGCAGCTGTCGTCCCTGCATCGGTTTTTCTTTCCATAGCTTGTTTAATCTCTCCTCTATCTCCAAAGAGATGATTCAAAATACACCCACTGCTAATTCTTTCTCATTAATTTAACAGAAACAAGTCATTCTCAAATGGGATTGTAACCCTAGGCAGAGAGGTTAGAATTTACAATACACCATTTTAGGGGGATACAATTCAACCCATAACAGCATCTGTCAGCAATCATGCTGTTGAGAAGGTTTGGAAAGGGTCTGGGGAAACTGCCATCTGTTAAAATATTGTCAGAGGCAAACCTGGGGAGTTCTGATACAGCCACAGGAGGCACACCTGTCTCAGCACGTGGGCAGCCAGGCAATTGGACGGCAGAGGGTTTTATTTGGCAATGGCACAGATTTCAGTGCAAGTCAATCAAGATAGTAAAGCCCTTCTGTGTTTGTATATTAAAACATATATGCTAGGTTCCACAGTACAGCACTTTCTGGCACTATGAAGAAAAAAAATCGAGGGGAGGCGGAGCATCACTGGATTCATTAAGGGAAACTTTTGTACTGAAGGATAAGCTGGAACACAAGAGAGACGGACTGATTGAAACCAAGATTTCCTGAAACAGAGATGCTGATGGTTGTTGTTGTTGTGGTTGTGGTTGTGGTTGTGGTTGTTAGGGGTCCTTAAGCTGGTGCCTACTCATAGTGACATGTTACACAATTGACCAAAACACTACCTGGGATTTCCTCATCCTCACATTTGTTATTTTTGAAGCCCATTATTGCAGCCACTGTGTTAATCCTGCTTGTCAAGGGTCTTCCTCTTTCTTGCTGCCCCTCTATTTTATCAAGTAGGATGTCTTTTTCCTGGGATTGGTCTCTGCTGATAACTTGTCCAATGTAGAGAAGATGAAGCCTGACGGTCCTTGCCTCTAAGAAGCATTCTGCCTGTCTACTTCTTCCAAGATAGGTTTGTTGCTTGTTTGGGCAGTCCATGGTACTTTCAATATTCTTTGCCAGCACCATCATTCAAATGCATCCATTCTTCTAACCAAGTCTTCCTTATTCAATGTCCAACTTCCCAGGCATAGGAGGTGATTGGAGATACCATGGCTTGGTTCAGGGGAAGCTTAGTCCTCAAAGTCACAACCTTGCTTATCAACACTGGTGCAGCAGATTTACCCCACGCAATATGAGCTCTTGACTGCTGCTTCCATGAGTATTGAGACTGGATCCAAGCAAGCAGAGAGATAGGTAATAACTACACATTGAAATGAAAGAGGTTTCATAAATATATGCCACTTTACACCTTAAGGTGTTAATATTTTGTCAGAAGAGAAGGTTTTTAAAAATAAAGGTGTGGTTAGGATGGAGGTAAAAGCAGGGATATAGGATTAAGAGGCCATTTATTAAAAGGACTTAACAAAACTATCAGGGGATATTTTTCATCCCAGGATCCAGAAAGTGACCAGGCCCAGCTGAACATGCATGGACACTCAACAACCACCTCAGGATCGAGTGGGTTCAGTTTTCAAATAGTTTGTTTTTTAAGCATCTAGAAGCTTACCAGCTGCCTCAACCTTAGGACGAAAGGCAATTGAATTCCCAAGTACATAGATTCCAAACCAAATTAATGGTTTATTATCATATGCTGATAATGAAGGCCTAAATTAATGATGGTTACCAGATTGTATCCATGAAGTGTCATTGTAAGCAATTTTTATTGAAACATTTGAGAAATATTTTTTATTGAAAAGATAAGGTATTAGAAACAAAAATTGTACCACCTGGAGGTTTCTTCTGTTCATAATGGCTTTGTAAGAAATCATTTCATCTTTTAAAAATATCTTTAATTAATGAGCAAGAAGAAAGAAATGAATTTTTGATGCAATGTAAACAAATCTGTACTTTCCACTTTCACTTTTCTTATCTGTAAAATGGAGATGACAATATTGAGTTCAAAATACTCTAGTGAAGATGTCTTATGTGAAGTTAAAGAGAAGGAACTATGTATGCAAAGTCGAATCAAATTAAAACTTAATTGCAATTTTTAAAGTAGCAGATATGATATATGCATATAAATTCATCTACAGATAATGATTGCCCCTTAAATGAGGAATCTTCCTTCCTGGAAATTTACAAGAAAGATAAACACTCATCAATCTGTATTGATTCAATGAATGCTGATTGGAGGAAGGAAGATGATTTAATTGACTTCAGGAATATGGACTGTGGTATTTTTTGCTCAGTTTATCATTTCTACTTATATATCTTTTAGATTGCTATTTATATATTTTAGTATAGTGTATGATAATTTCTTGATAAAATTCAAGAAAATACTTTGTTTCAATTAAAAAGAATATGGATTGTTCCTTCTTCATCTCTTAAGTGCATTTGATTGCTAAATTACCAATAATCTAATGACAAAATTGCATGAGAGAAGAATGTCTCTTTATCATCAATCTTTCATAGATGCACGAGGGGGAGGGGGAGGTAGGTAGTGGTTCTGCATTGGGCTGTGATCCCGAAGGCATGCCATTTGAAGCCCCCAGTTGCTGGTGAAAGACTAGGCTTTCTGCTCCTGCAAACAGGTACTACAATCTCAGAAACCCACAGGGGGTCACTGTGCGGTGGCATCCACTCAGTGGCAGTAAGCTATGCTGTAGTGACCCCATGTTTTATCAAGAAAGGGCAAGGAAAATGCACTATCATAGTGGGAACCAGATGTAGTGAAGAAGAAACAAAGTCTTAAGGGACCCCTGTGACACACCTTCCTATGGTTCTATTCCTCATTATCCCTCCTCTCTCATTAGCTCAATTCTGAAACACCTTCTCAAATAGTGAATAGGAATATGCTAATAAATAAGAGCATGTCTTGTTTTACATTAGATTAAAGCACACATATTCACAAATAAATGTAATAATTTCAACAATTATTGTGGCACACTGACAAACCAAACAAAAAATATCTTAAGATACATTTAGATTTTGCACCACTTTCTCTTAGGTAAATTGGGAAAAAAATCTCTAATTATGTACATACTTGCATACCCAAAGCTAGAACACTAGCAAGCCTCAGCAGGGAAGAATAGTTAGGAAATGTAAAAATCTTTGCATTCCCTGACATAGTTACTTAAGTAATGCCTTCTGTCTTGATTCTAGTTTTAGGATGTGAAAAATGTCTTTCATTTCTACTGGTATATTTGAACTTTCCATGTTTCTTATTTCCTAAAATCAAAGTAGGCAACTTCTTTAAACAATAAACAACAAAAACTATCACCATTGGAAAATATATATAGTATCAGTGCATAAAGCTACATAAAGCTACATAAATCATCTAAAAATTTTTAGTGAGAAGAATTTTATCATAATTAATATTATGCATCAAGTTTGTCTTCAGGAGTGGGAGTTCTTGACACAAATATAGTTCTTACTTTCTCAGTAGTACATTAATGGGAAAATCATGAACTGAGCAATTAGAAAATAAAAGGAAGCTTCCTAAACATGATAGCTAGCATTCATTGGGCACTTTTTAGGCACCAGCTATAAGCACTTTTACTTGTTTTCATTCATCCAATCTTCACAATAGTATGCATATGAAGTAGGCTTGCTCATTAACCCGATTTCAAAAGGGAGAACAAACAAGAGGCGGAATAACTAGGCCAAATGAATTTAACTCAACTCAAGATGTCTCTTGATGTTGGGTCACGGGTGCACCTTCACCTACCATTGCAACTCCAAATTTATGGATATTATTCATAGCTTGTTTCTGTTGTTGATGTGATTTAGTAGTCATTAAGTGGAGAGAAAATAAATATTTCAGGTAAGGAGAGGTATGTCATGCTGTATGCTCTTGCATATCTGTATGCTACAGCTGAAAACAAGTCAATTCCCTGGCAGCAATATATAATTAGCCAACTCTTAGACGATATGTACTGAGCACTCACTCCTCTTGAGAGAGTGTTCCAGGCATATGGACAACTAGTAATTTGGGGTTTTAAGGATCTCACGAGTGGGGACAGATCAAGAAGGGAGAATCAGATCTATCTATCTATCTATCTATCATCTATCTATCTATCTATCTATCTATCTATCTATCTATCTATCTGTCATCTATCTATACATCCAACTGTGCTAGAGTGTGATGAATTCTAATGAAGAGGCTGTGCCAGACTTCCATAGGAGAAGGAAGCATAATGTATTTCCATGCTCAACCCCTGAGATGAGACTTATGCCTCGTGTCTTAGTTTCCTTGTGCTGCTGTAATAGCACCAACAGCAACGAAAATGTCACAAGTGAGTGGCTTGGAAGAAAGGGAATCTACAGTAGCACCCCAGACCTTGACGCTAATCTTTTCCAGAAGAAGCATCGAGATGCGATGCAGTCAAGTTCTGAATCAATTTTTCCCATAAGAAATAACTGAAAACGGATTAATCCATTCTTTAACACCAAGTTTTTATCCTAACATTGCCTTTTTATACAAAACGTTACACAGAAATTTCAAGGTAGATAAGTTCAAAGTTAAATAATATCATTTAAATAAGAAACACAACATTTAAAATGTTTTTAACAGCTACACATGACCCATACCTTGAAACGGACGTGGATCTGGATCTGGGGACACGGATGTGGAGAGGAGGTGTGGAGAGAAAGTCATTGTTTGGAAATGGAATCCCCTTCCATGAAATCAACTGGTAGCTGCTTTTCAAGAGTTTCTCCCCTTCTTTGCCTTTTTCACTAGGACCTGGCTGGCTTTCTCTAAAAAAATAAAACGAAAACTGTATAGTATTGTCTGCTGTTGGCATTTCCTTAACTGTTTTCTAAAAGGGTTTACTAAATTATCATCAACAATATCAATAACATGGTTGACCAGTTCCTTATCATGATGATTCTTCAAAAACCTCTTTCTTAGGACCCATGTTTTTTTATCTAAAGTACAAAAAAACACCAAAACTAAGAAAATTATATCAATATACTTGGAAAACAGCCACAAAAGGTTTAAACAATGCATACTAATAACATCAACTAATGCCAAGTGACCAAAACATGAAATGCTTTTGTTTACAAAAATCACCTGCATTGGGTCAGATTCCAATGTTTTATTTGAGCTCTGATGCAAAATTTTCTCAACACTTTGTGTTGAAATCCGATTGTGTGGAGTGCTGATGCGGTCGAGTACCGGGGGTCTACTGCATTGTCTCACAGTTTTAGAGGCTAGAAGGCCAAGTCAGGGTACTAGAGAAGGGTCTCTCCTTATATATTTCAGCTCCTACTTGTTATCCTTAGTATTCCTGTGTGTTAGTCTGGGTAGACGAGTAAAACAAATTCACAGGCACTCATATTTGTAAAAGAAAGAGCTCTTATATAAAGAGTAATTGTACATTAAGAAAACATCCCAGCCCGGTCCAGATCAAGTCGATAAGTCTGATATTAGTCTTTTGTCCGACCAATCTATAAAGTCCTCTTCAGGCTCATGAAAAACATGCAAGGACACCGAATGCATGAAGATCACAGGTCAGTGGATGGGAAGTCTTCTGGAGCCAGTGGCATTGTAAGCATCTCAGTGCTGGCAGGGGTCTCCACATGGCCCCTCTAGCTCAGGGCACTAGTGTAGCTCCATGTGTCTTGTCAGCTGCAATGTCTCCCAGGGAGTAAGCCTGCATCCTGCCTCCAGCAAGCTATTTATCTCTTCCAAATGAGGTCATCAAGCTACCACCTGATTTACAAGCTAAACTCCACCCCTTCACTCTTACGCCTTTCAAACTGACAACAGATTATATAACTACCACACCTTGGTTTTTTTTTGTTGTTTTTTTGCATCCTCCTTCCCTCTGGGCATGTCTCTGTTTGTAGTCTTCCTTTTACATAACTCAGAAGTAATTGGATTCAGAATCTATCCTACTCTGGTATGACCTCATTCATCTAATTGAGGAGCCCTATTTCTAAATAGAATCACACCTATAGGTGCAGGTGCCAGGGTTTCAATACATCTGAAGGCCATAACAAATTCAATCCACAACACCCAGTAAGGGAGCAGAGGATTCCACCAAGAGAAGAAATCAGTGGGTAGACATCAAAGCACAACACTCATGATGGATGAGCAAGATTAGAACTGCTTTGCATCTCATGGTATAAAATTGTTGATTATATGCTGATGCTAATAGGAACTTATTGAAATTTCAAGCTGTAGAAAAGATATTATCATAAATAAGTTTTAGAAAGATTCTCTTTACAGCAGGGAAAACAAAATGGAGGAGCAGGCCATAAAATGCAGCAAAGAAAAATATGTCTGAGGTCAACGGACTAAATCAAGGAAAGAGGATGGGAAGGGAGTTGGGACGTGAGTTATTTTGAGGGGAGAGGGAGCAAAATTGACATATATGTCATCAATGTGATTATATAATTTATAAGGGAAAATAAACTCATTCATCCAAAAATCAAAATTGAATATGCACTACATGCTTGTCATCTGCCAGAAAAATTGGACTATGATAATGATTAAAAGGGATATAAACAGATAATTACAACGGATCATAAATGCAGTAATAGAAGACAATGGAAGAGTTCATGTGACAGAGAAGAGTCACAGGGCATCACACCAAGGAGATGGTGTGGAGACTGGCTTGTAAGAGAGGACTAGGAGGAGGAGGGTCCCATCGATACAGGTGTACAAAGCAGAGAGACAACATCCAGAAAGGCATTAGGATACGGAATCAACGTTCACAAGTAGGAGCATGAAGTGTGCTGGAGAAGAAAGGAAGGGAGAGACTAAGCTGGAGAAAACAAAAACAAACCTCGTCATTAGTGAAAGACCTGAATCAGAGAGGTTACCATCAGACAGTTCTGACAGAAGCACAAAGGATGGATGAATGGAGAAAGCTTCTTGGGAGGTATGATAATATAACAATTTCTCACAAATATCACTGCTAAAACCACAGAAGTGTATCATTTGACAGTAATGGAAGCCAGAAGGTCAACATCAAGGTGTTGCTAGGTCCAACGTGCCCTATGCAGCCTGGGGAAGAATTCTCCTTCCCTGTCGCAGCTTCTTAGGGCTACAAGTAGTCACTGGATTGTGGCAGTATCACTCCAGTCTCTACCTTTACCTTCACATGGCCTTCCTCTCTGCATATCTTTGTGTATCCTTTTTGGACTCTTAGAAGGATGTTCTAATCAGACATAAGGCCCATACCAGGCCATTATTAACTCATCTCCAGGCTGAACTTAATGATATTAGAAAAGATCCCAATTGCAAACGAGGTCACATTCTGAAATCCTGGGTAGAATTAAATATTCAACCGACTACAGGAGGCATGTATGATAACACAGGCAGGAGTTATTGAGTGCCAGGACTAAATCAGAGTGAAGGAAATAAGAAAAGGTAGGTGGAAGTTATAGTAACAGCAAGTAGCAGTGACTACCGGAGAGGAAGAAGTGACGTTAGGAGTCTGAGAACAGCTCTGGTATGTTTGGTTGGCAAAACTAGACAGATTTTGGCAGCATTGGTTGCAATAGGGACAATATTTGAGAAAGAATGTATTTGAGAGGTGAATTCTGGGGTGTGGAGAATATGAGTTCAGTTTCACATAAAGTAATGTGCTTTGAGTAAAGATATACCCGAGGGAGATACAAAGATCTGGGAAATGACTTAGATAGCTGGTGGGTGGAAATTGTCATTAACTGTGAATGGATGAGCAATAGGAAAAAGTTTGGTTTTTGGAAGAAACTAAGTTCTAGATTTGCAAATCTCTAGCTTTTGGTATGTGAAGGGAAGAAGTACAAAGGAGTAAATTCGCATTCGTTATTCTAGAGAAGAGCCCAACAACATTTAGCAGTTCATTAGCAAAAGACATCCATCTTAATGTAGATAAAAAACATGCTGAACAGAATGGTGGGTGAATTGTTACCCAACTATGATACAGTTTCAATAAGGGGAAGCCACCACCACCAGACACTGTCATTGAGTCAATTCCAACTCACCAGGCC
>NW_022103898.1:37155748-37157839 GCF_000313985.2 Echinops telfairi | reverse complement strand
AAGGGAGGGTCAGGAGGGTTAAACACTTCAACAATTGGGAAGATCTCACTGCGTAAGATGCTAGAGATTATTGTTTAAAAAGTGCCTCAAAAAATGGAGTTGGTCCCCCATGCCACATTGAATTAAGATGAACAATAAGTAAAGAAGCATAAACTGTTGCTACCTGAAAGGCCAATTTACTGAATAGTTGGTATGACACTCTAAGCAAAATCTATGAAAATATTTGTGTAAAGAACAACAACAAAATAGTAAAAACAACAATATCAACTTAAAAATTACAAACGTTTAATAAGTACACTTGCTAGTGCCAGGTACATGCACTTACATGACCTTGTTTACTTTTCACAAAAATTCATGGGGAATTTATACATTATACAGCTTATGCTAGGAGAAACAAAAGCACACAGAGCTAAAATTTTGGTTAAAGTCACACAAACTAGTCTGTCATGAAGGCAGAATTTAAACCAAAAGTCTGATTCATGCTCATTTTGGCAAATTAAGCATTGCCTCCTTTATCCCAGCATTTTCTTCCAGGTCCTAGGGTTAGGGCTGTAGGGCTGTCGTGTGTTCTGACCCATGGCAACCCTGTGCACCGCACAATGAAACACTGCCCGGTCCTGTGCCACCCTCACACTGGTTCCGGTGCACAAGTCCTTTGTTGCAGCTACCGTATCACTCCTTCTGGTGGAGAGTGCTCCTCTCTTTCTCTGGCCCTTCACTTCACCAAGCATGATTTCCTTCTCCAGAGACTGTTTTCTCCTGATACCACGTCCAAAGTCTGTAAGATAAAGTCTTGTCGTCTTTGCCTATAAGGAGCGCTCTGACTGTACTTCTAAGACAAATCCGTTTGTCCTTTTCACAGTCCATATCACTTTCAATATTCTTCTTCATCACCACACTTCAAATGCATCAATTCTTCTAAGGTCACCCTTATTCAGTGTCCAACATGCACATGCATGAGGATGCCATGGCTGCGGTCATGAAGATACACCGTAGTCCTCAAAGTAACAGCCCTGCTTTTCAATACTCAGAAGAGGTCTAGCGCTGCAGGTTTACCGGAGGCAAGACATCCTTTGATCTCTTGACTGCTGCTTCCATGCGCACTGATCGTGGATCCAAGTAAGACAAAATCTTTGACAACTTTAACTTTTCTCCATCTATCCCGATGGTATCTATTGGGCGAGTTGTGTGGTTTTTAGGGTGGCTTACACGGAGTTGTAATCCATACTGAAGGCTACAATTCTTGATCTGCATCAGCAAGTGCCTCAGGCTGTCCTCAGTTTCATCAAGGAAGGTGGCGTCATCTGTATGTGGCATCTGCATATGGCAGGTGGTTAATAAGCCACCCTCCAATCCCGAGGCCACATTCTTCTTCAGATAAGCCGGATTTTCTGATGATTTGATAAGCATATACATTGAATAAGTATGGTGAGAGGATAAACCCCTAATCCACACCTTTCTTGATTTTAAACCATTTTAAACCTTTGTCTGTTCAAAACACTGTAAGTTTACAGCCCGCCCCCCAAGGGAGTGGGGACTATGGGAAAGATACTCTGTCACATAGCTGTGAGTAAAAGTTCACTAGAGAGCAGCTACCGACAGGCACAAATGACTGCATTTTTTACAAAAGCACAGAGGGAAAGCATATATTAATTATTTTATAAGTGTAATACTAAAATAAAAAAGTTACTGGTTTCATAAAACATTTTTTTCTTAAGGATAATTTATATAGAAGGGCACAGCCAGTAGAGAAAACACAATTGAAGATAAATACAAGCAAAGAGAAACAAGGAGCCAGGGGAGGAAGAAAAAAGTCGAGTGATAAATCTCGAGTGGTGGCGGTCGAGGCAGACCAGGACCATCCTGGGCTGTGTGGCAGGGCTCAGAGGCAGCCCCTGGCCACCTCCGTGGACTTCGAAATCTGGAGGTGCAGTGTGAGAGGGGAAATTCAAGAAATGGATAAGAGTCCTGGAGAGGACTAAGGATAGCATTCAAAGGACAGAATTGAGAAAAGCTGATCTGAGATGTAAATTCGTTTTCACAGTGAGAAGACAGAAACTAAGAAATGGGATGCACTTTGGGCCTGACCTG
>NW_022103898.1:37153203-37154403 GCF_000313985.2 Echinops telfairi | reverse complement strand
GAAAAATGTTACAGATTCTAGTACACCCAGAAGCATCTTGCAAGAAAAGCCTGCACTTCTAGTTCCAAAAACCCACAGCCATGGAATACTCAATGAAGCACTGTTCTATTTTGAGACCCGGGGGTGTTGTCATGAATCAGAATCCACTGGACAGTAACTGTTAATTTGTTTTGTTTATTTTTCTCCCCAAATTACCAGGCATTATGCTTTTTGAAAGAGTTAAGTGAAATATGCATGAGGGTGAATAAATCCTATCACCACTGTTGGAGCAGAAGGCTGAGGTAGCGTTTATTGATATTGTGAAGACCAACCATGTCTGCTGGCCTGGTTACAAAGAGGCTCCCTGGTCTAATTCAGCGTTCTGCTTCTCGTCCGCTGTGTAACACAGTCAACGTCGATCTATCTGATTCCATTTCCACTGGCATGTCTGGAAATTGGAGCAAGGGCCAAATACTGTTTTATAGCCAGGATTATTTTTTGTTAAGTCAAAATAAATTAATAAAAATATGCTATTGTTTTCTTTTTCCCACACAGTATCTATTTTAACTATGGCAATTATGGTGTAGGGAACATTGGATTATTCTAACAGTTATACTGTTCTTTTGTTTAACTAATCAATAACCAAATCATTCTCGGGTGTTTGCATGAGAATGTCTAAGGGTGTTTTAGAGAAGGTCTAAATTTAAAAGAAGAAACCCCTTTACACCAGATTTGAAATTTAGGCAAATTCTCAGTGTAGCCTGGTTCATGTAGCTGTTTCTTTTTAAATGTTGAACCATGTTCAACACAGCTTTCTGATCAATGGTACCCATAGATTATTGTTGGGAGTGGCTGTTGAGTCACCTCTACACTCATAGCAACGTTGTGCATAAGGGAGTAAAATGATCCCTAGCCCTCTTCCCGCTTTGTGATGACTAGTATTTTTTGCCCATTGTTGCAGCTGCTGTGGTCATCCCATCTTCCTGAGGGTTCGCTCATTTTCTGTCAGTTGGTCATAAGGCTTGTACATTGCTGGGGTGTTGGAAATGATGCCACTGATATTTCAAATATTGGCAGGATCATCTCAGGTGAAAAGTTTCAGCAAAGTTTGCAGAGGAAGACAGGCTAGGAATAAAAGTCTGGAGAGGTCCATCCAGAATTGAGTTAATAAAAGCCTAAGACAGCCCACGTGATTAAGACTCCATTCAATTCCTTCCAACC
>NW_022103898.1:37150873-37152078 GCF_000313985.2 Echinops telfairi | reverse complement strand
TTATATTCACAGAAATGAACATGATCACAGCTACGCCGATCTTTCCGAGGTGGTCAGGAAATGGGAACTCTACCTGAAGGGCATTTTCCGGCAGGGCGCGTGGAACTTGCCAGATCAAGTGCAGAGACTTTGGGATTTAACAATTTTAAATGAAAAGCTTTCTATCACCTACTGACTGCACACAATTTTGTTTTCTTAAATGTATTCTTGATGATCCAAGGTGTCTGTTATCAATAGCTTATTGGACCCACAGCTCCCCAAAGTGCTGATGGTGATGTTCTCGTCCATCAGCCAGCTGACTGACTGAGTAGTTTGGGGCAGGAGGATTACTTCTAACCTTTCAGGAATAGGGGTTTTGCCCCTGACTTCCCAGGATGGAGACATTCAGATATATGTATATTCTTTTGGTGGCTTGACAGCTAGAAGTAGCAGATTTATACTGATATACAATGTACTTGATTCCCAAGCTATTCTTGTAGAAGGCAGGCTTGGTACTGGTACTTTGTACTAGGTCCTCTATAAATTTAACTATAGGTAAATACCTACGTATTAGGTAGCAATAAATTTTTGTTCATTTGTTGTTGTTATTTGCTTGTTTTCTTCTAATCTCAGAAAAAGGTATTGTTATTATCCACGAATGGAGTCCCATTATGTCTAAAGTGTGAAGCCAGTGAGTGCTCAGATGGCCTTTTCCCAAACTTCCCCACACCAAGTGCCCTAAGAGTTCTCTGTGAAATAGAAGCCCCGAACAACTGGCTGAAGCTCAACATTCATCGAGACTACTTGTGAATGTTCATAGTTTATTATTGGCTTTCACATTCAATTCAGACTCCGTGGCAGCCCCAGGTATGCAGAGTAAACCTACCCCTTAAGGTTTTCAAGACCGTTACTTTTCAAAGCAGATCCTTTTGAAGGCCTGTCTACCAAGACCCCTCTGGGTGGATTCAAACCACCAACAATTGGCTAATAGTTGAACACTTTCTCATTTGTGTCATGCAGGGGCATATGGTCTCTTTAACCTTTCCTGAATTTTGTCATCTCTAACATAATATTTAAATTAATTTTTTAAAAGACTAAGGAAATGTAAATATGCAGAATGCAATATGGTCTCTAATTCATATCAAGAAGTCAGTAAATGCGAGTGGAGACCCAAAGTCCATCTGTAGACAATTGGACATCCCCTTACAGAAGGGTCACAAGAAAAA
>NW_022103898.1:37126726-37150085 GCF_000313985.2 Echinops telfairi | reverse complement strand
TATAAGTTAACTTTTAATGAAATCAGAGACCACAGAGTCTAAAATGCTAATGGAGCACAAAGTGTGGGCTTGGCCTAATGAAAAGGTTTTGACTTTGGCCTCAGAGTGAACCATGATCTGTTCCAGCATAGTGGTTACAAATGGGGCTGACAGCTGAAAGTTCATCCGTTTGAAACCACCAGCCACTCTGTGGGAGAAAGACTAGACTTTCTACTCCCATGGACAGGTACACAGTGGTAAACTCACGGATTCCTATAGGGTTGCTGTGAATCAGCC
This sequence comes from Echinops telfairi, assembly GCF_000313985.2. Lineage (NCBI taxonomy): Eukaryota > Metazoa > Chordata > Mammalia > Afrosoricida > Tenrecidae > Echinops > Echinops telfairi. The sequence continues at coordinate 37,149,809 of NW_022103898.1, read as the reverse complement.
CTGCTTTTTGATCCCAAATGCCTCTTATCATCTCAGATCTCTCCATTCCATTCTCTTATCGTTACGGTGTGGATATCAATAATGGAAGTCATTATTCAAAGAAAAACAAAATGAAATACCATCTACATAGTAAGCGCATACTTAAAAGTATTGTTATCTATGTACTTAATTTATAGATAGAATTAAATTTACCATTGTGAGGCTCACTTTTGTGAATTCAGATGCACCTGAAAAATGAAATCTGAGTTCACTTCCAGATGAATATGTGGGTTCCCAGAAAGAAGGACATATAAAATGATAGAGTGGGTTCTCCACGATTGCTAAAGCTGTGGATCATCAACCGTCATGCTAGGCAAACGGCACTTCCTTTCCCTGTTCTTCCTTCGGTGCGAAAAACGGTAAGCACATAGATTACACTGATGTTTATCACCTCTGGCCTAAAGCATTGGATCCTCTTCTGCTTTCCCTTGCTGTCCCCATGACCTTCAAGTTTAACTTGCATGTTCCTCTCTCAACAGACCACCCTCCTTAAATTTGTAGTTCCCATCCATTCTCTCCTTTGACAACTCCTACGTATTGTCCAACCTGGCCTCTGTCGCACCTACCACTTCTAATTCACTACCTAGTTTGCTGTTTGTAAATGTGTTGCTTGTGTCTGTCCACCAGAACCTAAGCTCCACATGTTGCCGGTGTTTCCAGGTGCCCTCAAGTTGGCTCTGACCCATAGCAGCCTTTTGCACCACAGCAGGAAACAGTGTCAGGTCTGTGCCCTATTCACCATCATTCCCACACCTGAGCCCACTGCAGGCGTGCTCAATCCATCTTTTTGAGGGCCTGCCTCTACTCTCCTGCCCCTTCCCTTTCCCAAACACAATTTCTTTCTCCAGAACATGTCCAAAGTATGTGATAAAATCTTCACGATTAACTATCCTTGTCTCTAAGGAGCCTTCTGGTTATCTATCTTCAAAGACAAATCAGTTTGTCCATAGTACTTTCCATAATCTTTCTTCTCCAGCACCACAATTCAAATGCATTGATTCTTCTTTGGTCTCCTTTATTCAATGTTCAACTTTCACATGCATATGAGGCCATGGTAAATACCATGACTTGGGTCAGGTAGATGTACCTTAGTCCTCCAAGTAGCAGCCTTGCTTTTCAAAACTCTAAGAGGTCTTGTGTAGCAGTATACCTAATGCAACTCATCTTTTGATCTCTTGACTGCTGATCCCTTGAGTATTGATTGCGGATCCAAAGCAAGACAAAATCCTCAAAAACTTCAACCTTTTCTCCATTTCTCATGATGTTACCAATTGATTCAAGGTTGAGGATTTTGGTCTTCTTTACATCGAGTTGTAATCCACGGAAGACAGCAATCCTTAATCGTCATCAGCAAGTGTCTCAACTCCTCCTTGCTTTCAGTAAGCAAGGTTGTGTCATCTGCATATCACAGGTTGTTAATAAGCCTCCCTCCAATTCACATAGGTGTGTGTTCTGTATTCATGAATATATCCCAAGTACCTACAACAAGACCTGACCCTAAGTAATAATGTTTGAACTCATGAATAAAGTAAGGAGCCAAGGCAACACCATGTTGAATATGCTCTGCTGTTAACTGAAAGGCCAGAGGTTCAAACCCATGAGCGTTCCTCTGGGAGAAAGATGGATTTTCTTAGAAAATCCTATGGGCCCAGTTCTACTCTGTCCTTTGGAATCGCTATGAGGAGGAATCAACTCAACAGAAATGAGTTATGAATAAGGTTTTATTGTTGCTTCTTAGGAGTCCCTGGGTGGTGCACAGGCCCGTGACAGTCAGATGCTAATCGAAAGGTGGAAATCCAAGTCTACTTATAGACCACCAGGAGGAAAGACTTGTCAGTCTTCTTTCAAAATATCACTGAAACATGTTTGAAAACCCTTGGAGCTTAGTTCTCTGATGACACCCACATGGCCACCACAGGTCAGGAAGAACTTGATGGCAACTGACTTTTGGTATTGTTTGGAAAAGAATCCATTTAGAGGTGATTAAATTTATAGGTCTTATTACATATGTATTTCAATTTTATTTTACCTAAAGTAAAATGGACGATTTTTGTCATTGTTTTGAACTCACTGATTCCCTACTCCTCAAGCTTCCACTACAATGTTTTATTTAATTGAATCACACTCTTATCTTCATCTGATTATTCTGCATCTTGACTTATGAGTCTTAAGACAGTTTTAAAGAACATGAGTGTGTATTTGACTTTCTATTTTCAATTCATTTTCTTCAAGAATATGCTTATCAGCACCTGCACTACACAAATATTTATGCAATTGTGGTATATTTTAAGGGATGAAATACTTTGTGTGCCTAGGTAACCCCATTGGTGCCTTAGATCTATGGCTCTTAATCTTTAGTGTTTAGGTGAATTGCCTGTAGACTTCGTTCAAATGCAGCCTCTGTACCGGTAGAGAGAGAGTGGGGCTCTAGATTCTAGAGTGTTTTTAATCAGCTCCCAGCTGACAGTGATAAAAGAAATGGAATGACGTCTGAGTAGCAAGAACATCGATTATTAGTTTATTATTTTTATTATTATTGGAATGAACCAGTGTCCTCTTGAGTATAACTTCAATTTGATTTCTTAAAGGAGAGTGGAGAGATCGTGCATACACTTTTTCTTTAATAGCTTAAAACTCAAATCCACATTCTCACTCTATAATTGCTAATTAGGAATCTCAAGTTTGCCCACAGTAGCATTTACTATAAAATCAGAAATCTTTTTAGGCAGGACAAGTATACACATCATGTTTTAATAAGGCTCAAATTTAGCACTGCAATGAACCTCACTGCAAAATGAAGCAGGGAGTGGCAGCCTTGTTTTGAAAGAGACCAAGAATTTTAACTGTGTGTAGGCTCTACACTATCCTCCCAATGCTGTGCTATGAAAACACAGGGCCAGGAAATGAGCCCCTCTAAATGACTCCACTGTCCACAGATTTAAAAGTGAGTTCTCTGTAATAGACGATGCTGTTCTTTCGTAAGTAAGGTGAGGAAAGACCCCTCTCTTGTACAGCTGTGCAAATTAAGACCACTTTACTATCATTTAAATGAATTTCCCTCCTTTAAACAGAGGTATATTTTCTTCTGAAACAGACAACTTTGCTGAAGCATACAACTTTCTAACTTATTTTCTAGTTCAGGCTTTGTTTGCCTGAACTAGCATCTTTCAGAAAAATTAATTTGATGAGAGAATTGAAGAGTGGAGATACAACTTATTTCACCATAAAGACAGGTGTCGTTGAGTTCACGTTGACTGATGGCAACCCCATGTGTCAAGTAAAACTCTGCTCCACAGCAATTTCAGTGGCTGGATTTTCAGAGTGGTTGTCAAGAGGTTCCTTGGTGGATGTATGCTTCCAAACCTTCACTTTTATTTTTTCATACTTCCATAGACTAAAAGTCCAAATCAAGGTCTCAGTCCTGTTAATTCCTCTGTGGGTCTCCTACTTCCCGGTGTTGGGAAAGAATACTGAAAGTACAATGGACTGTCAGAACAACAAGCAGATAGACAGATCTTGTAGTAAGGACTGCCAGAATGCTCCTTCGAGACAAGGACATCAAGACTTCATCGCACATACTGTGGACAGGAGAGAACGGTCCATGGAGAAGGACATGATGCTTGGTAGAGAGGAGGGGCATCAAAGAGAGGAAGTCCTCGATGAGATGGATGGACACAGTGGCTGCACAATGAGCTCAAACATAAGAACAGTTGTGAAATAACACCGGATCTGGCGGGGTTTCCCTCTGTTGTACATCGGGCCACTATGAGTCAGAACTGACTTGCTGGCACCTGACAACAACAAAAGGAAAAAACAGCCTTGCTATTCATTTGCCACTTGCAGATGCATCTGCCTTCATCATCTCATGGCATCTTCCTCTATGTCATTTCTGGCCTTTTATGAGGAATCATTCAGAAGGGATTAGGTTGAGGAACCATCTTCCTCGAGTGTGATGTCATCAACAAAACAAAATCCCCATTCCCTAATAGAGTCCTATTTACAAGTGCTGATGTTAAGAGTTCAGCATAAGTGTTTGGAGGACACATTCAGCCCATAATGATGTGTGTAATAGTGAAAGTTTGCTTCAATTTGGATGGGCCATGATTCTCAGTGACTGGGCAGTTAACAGTAAATCCTCATAACTTGACCTGATACAATGTGATAGCAGTCAAACAGGTGTCAACCTCCATAAAGGGATAAGATTAAGGTAAAATGCTTCACCGTTACTTAGGTAACAGCCCGGATGCCATGACTTGCCTCGTGTATGTGGCCAGCTTCCTATCTATAAGTAGATGCTGTGGGAGTTTGTTTTTTCCTTTGCGTTTGAATTTTCAGAAGTGGCCTTCCATCTGGCCCACTGACCTTGGATTTACTTACCTCATCAGCTACAAGGCTTACCTTCTAACCTAGGATTCATCTTCCTCTCCAACCACCACGCTGTTGTGTTCCTGCTGATCATTAGTTCCCACAGCTATGCAAGTCAGGAGAAACCTCCAGCCTAACATCTGACCATTAAGCTTGGAACTTGTCTGGGCTTAGACTTGCCCGTTTCTGTGCAGATTAAAGCATTACTGGTTTTGCTTCTCTACAGAACCAAGTCTAAGACAAGGTGTAAAAATGGAAGAAAGTGATTGGTATTGGCAACCCAGATGAGTCACTGTTCCATATTTTGAACCTCAAATTAGACAGCAGTAAATACTTGAACTCAATTGCCCTGTGGTGGGTTAGTATGAGTTCAACAGTGTCTGGAAGATCAAATTCGGTACTTGTGCTGAGGAAGCATTCTTCTAACTGTGAGGGACTGTCTTCACTTGGAGGTCTTTTTTTCTCTCCAGTTATAACTTTCATACATGGGCTGACCAATACCAATTTCTTACTTAAAATAATCGGATGCAATCTAATTGGACTCAAACAGATTTTGGTTTCTCTTTTTAAATTTTTGGTAATATCATTTTGATGGTCTCTTCCAGGGATATTTACAGAGGAAATCATGGGGACTTTTAATGACATTTTGATGTAGAAAAGTATAGAGATTCTTGTGGTCCTGTTGCACTTCAAGACTAACCATGCAGAATTAGACTTTGAAATTACGTCAGCTGAGCTTAAAGCATAGGTGAGACAAAGAAAAGCATGATCTCTCAAGTTTTCATGGTTTCTCTTTGCAGAAAATATCTGTTTATTGAGAGAAAACTGGCTGAACATGTTAGTACAGCATCCCAAACCATTTATAATTAAATCAACTTCAGAACTCAGCACCTTCACTTGCTCATATGACATGACTTCATATGAGAACAAACAGCTGCAAACATTTCTTAGTAATTAGAATGTGGGAGGACTTGGCCAGGATGCTCCTCAGAAGCAAGTATTTTGAGATTGCACCTCAAGTACTTTGAACTTGTTATCAGGAAACCCCAGTAACTGAGGAACAGCATGCTTGGTAAAGTAAGAGTTTCTCTAGAAAAGCAGAAGAGGGTCTCTATATCTTTGCCCATTGTCAATATTTCCCATAAAAGGCACCATGCAATATGTATTGTTTTGTGATGAATCTACTTCACTTAACATGTTTCAGAGGTTCAGCATGTTATGGGCTTCATTCTCTCTATGAATGAGTAATATTTACTTTATAAATTATATGCTCCACTTTTGGTTTATCCAGTCATCTTTGGCAAGAATATATATAAATATATATATATATTTAATACTCACCCACTGTGGCGATAGTGACGATGGCCAAATAATAGAAAAAAACTAAGTTTCAAAATTTTCTACTTATTTTCTTTGTCTATGTTATTTATAAGATTCTACTATAATTTAGGCAATAAGCACTGCTGGCAAACATGAAGCTGTTAACTGAAAGGCTGGTGGTTGAGCTCCACGCAGTGGTTCTGCAGGAAAGATATCGGGCCATCTGTGTCATGGAGATGGTGGCCCAGACACCAACAGAACTTGAGTTTCCGTGAGCCAGATCAACTTGACAGCGCTGTACAATCGTGCGTACGAGGCACTGGGTTGGGTGCCAAGAAGAAGCAGGTAAAGCATCTCTTATGTTGAAGGAGCAGGGGGAATGCTCCACAATTTACAAACAGTTGCTGTTAAGTGCCCTCAAGTTGACCCTACAGACAACAGAGTAAAAACACAGTGCCCAGTCCTGTGCCTTTCTCGCAATTGTTCTTATGTTTGAACCATCGATGCAGCCACTGGGTCAATTCCTCTTTTTGAAAATCTTCCTCTTTTTCACTGCCCCCTCTACTGTACCAAGCACGATGTTCTTCTCTAGGTACTGGTCTCTCCTGACATCACGTCCGAAGAACATGAGTCGGAGTTTTGTCATCCTTTCCTCTAAGGAGCATTCTGGCTGTACTTGGGCCAAGATTGATTTGTTTGGTTTCAATATTCTTCTCCAGCACCATAACTCAAAGGCATCTATTACTCTTCTGTCCTCCTTATTTCCAACTTTCACATGTATATGCGGTAATTAGGAATGCTATGACTTGGGAAGGGACACCTTAGTCCTCAAAGTAATATCCTTGCTTTTCAACACTTTAAAGAGGTTTTATGCAGCAGATTTACCCAATGTAATCCATTGTTTGATCTCATGACTGCTGCTTCCATGATTATTGATTGTGGATCCAGGCAAACAAAATCCTTGATAACTTAAAACTTTTCTCTGTTTATCATGATATTACCTATTGGTAAAGTTGTGAAAATTCTGGGTTTTTTTATATTGAGTTGTAATCCATACTGAACATTGTAATCTTGACCTTCACCATAAGATCAAGGCCTCCTCACGTTAGCAAGCAAGGCTGTGTCTTCTATATAACAAAGTTTATTAATAAGTCTTCCTCCAATCCTGATGCCACCTTCTACTTCCTATAATCTAGCTTCTCTGATTATTTGCTCAGCTTACAGATAGAATGAGCATGCTGAGAGGATACAAACTTGATGTACACCTTTCGTGATTCTAAACTGTGCAATATTTCCTTGATCTGCTATTGCTTCTTGATCCATGTACAGAATCTGCATGAGCACAATGAAGTATTCAGAAAATCTTCTCAAAGGTATATATAGTTTACCATGATCCACATAGTTAAATGCTTTTGCATAGTCTATAAAATACAGGGAACTGTCTTTCTGGTATTCTCTGCCATCAGCCAAAATCCACCTGCCATTATCAATGGCATCCCTTGACTGAATCTTGCCTGAAACTCTGGCAGCTCCCTGTCAATGTCCCACTGTGACAATTGTTGGATGATCTTCAGCAAAATTGTACTTGCATGTGATATTAATGATATTGCTATATGATTTGAGGATTCTGTTGGGTCACTAAAAACTACTAGAATGGATTTAGACTTTTCAGAAGAGAATGTCTTGGCAGAGGAACGTGAAATTAGTGTTCAGACTAAGTCCCAAGTATCTTTATAGTTGGGTCTGAACTTATTAATAAGGGATCATTGATTTTATTATTTATTCCTGTGGAAGTTAAAATAGGGTTTGTACTAATCACATTCAAAGACACCACCCACTAGAGTATGCTGCCTCACAGACTGAACTGAGATGAAGATGTTCGGCCATGTCTTGGAGAGGAGGATTTCCACGACCATAAAAAGACAACTGTGTCTAAACAAAAGTCAGATACATTTTTCCAAAATCAACTGAGAAATTAAAGGGAATTTTTATCAAAGAGTCAAAATCCTACTTAAATGGACCTTTTACTTGGAATCACTGATTTTTTTATGAAGCCTAAATTTATAATCCTTTTTGATAAACATGTTAAACCCAATAGCTGGGTTGGGTTGCAAAGGTTAATGTGACAATAAATACAAGCATGCTTGTTTTATTGCTTTTTGCTTTCTTGTGTTCACCAGATGTTGCATTTCTTACAAATTGAAGGTTTGTGCAATCCTGAGTCAACAAAGTCTGTCTCTTTTGTCTGTTTGCTTTGCTTTCTATTTTTCCACCGGCATGTGCTCGCTTCATGTCTCTGGGTCATATTTTGGTAGTCCTCACAATATTTCACAATTGTGTTATGCTTCTGTACGCTTAAAGACTAAATATAGTGTAAATGTAACTTTTATATGCAATAGGAAACAGAAGCATTCCTGGGTTTCTTTACTGCAATGCTAGTTTTATTGTGGGTGGTCTGGGACCAACCCCGCAAAATCTCTGAAGTGAGGCTATATTTAAAGGGGAGACTTTTGAATCAAGATGTGGGTATGAAGCTTTGAAGCCATTAATTACTACACACCCATATATTAAAAGAAAAGGATACAAAAGGAAATCTTATTTCCCTAGCCAGAACATTTAAACCCTGACACATGTTAGAGAGATGTTTTTGCCCATGTTATTCTCAGTATGATCATTATGAGCTTTCAACACACGCATGCCTTTGTTCCATTACTGATCCAAGGAGAATGCACATTGAAGATCAATAAATAATTATCATATACAGAATTTATTTGTACTATTCAAGTCACTTAGCTGTCTGTACTGTCAACTTCATTTGGGCAGAATTTAGCCCTGAATGAACATAATTCTAAATAGCTTGTCATGACCCACAAAAGGCTTTATGAAATGGGAAAGGTCTCTTTTCACCATTCTGATGACAGCAAATGCTGGAATTATCTGGAAGGTAAATGACAAAAAAAATAATTCTTTTAGTTCAATGGTCTCCATTTCCAGATCCACTGGATATTGATTTTTCTGTCAGGAAGATGCACAACTGTTGGAGCAAGCTGCCTGTACTCTTTCTTATTTATATATTTATTTACTCCTCCATTCATTTTGTGTTGGTGGAGCTGTGGCTGCCAAATAAAATAAGCTTCTGGAGTGGTGGAATATATCCAAGGTTTTAAAATGTGCACCAAGAATAGGGGGAAAGCATTCCTTGAGATTAAGATAAAAATCATTATGGAAAGAAGCTAGTTTCTATCTGCTGTTAACATTGCATGGAGGTGGATGTTCACAACAGCATTTAAAAAAAACTGAACATTTTGGAATTAGGTAGGATGAGTCTGCAGGCAGTAAGATATTATAGGTATACTCAATTGAGAATATATCAAGAAATCTATTCTGCTTCATAAATCTCATTTGATTTCCTCTCCTTCCACCTTTTTTCCCCAAGCTTAGTGGAAAGGGGGAGGAGGTCACAACTCCATATTCCTCTTGTTATTGTTGTATTGTTGTGAGTTGTCGTAGAGTTTGCCAGAATCATGGTGGTCCTGGCACCACAGAACAATACACTGTCCAGTCCTGCCCCTGCACCCTCATTGGTTGTGAATGGCAGCTTTGGGATCCATCCGTTTCTCACTAGCTGATTTTTTGACAATAGATTGCCAGGCTTGTCTCCTCAGTCTGCCCCAAATAGGAAGCTCTGCTGAAACCTGCTCAGCATCCTAGCAATGTACTGATAGATGGATGCCGACTGCACTGGAAGTTCATTGGCCAGATATCTAAGCCCAGTCTCTGTCTTCACAGTGGGAATTCCACCACTGAAACACCTCTGCTCCCAAAGACAGCTTTACAAAGGTACAGCAGATCGCAAGGTGGCCATGCATTTCAGGAAGTCTAATCATTGGAGATTTGTGGTGCGTATGAACACGGTAAAGGCTCTGAGAAGTCCTGTGGGGATAATACCAGTTCCTCCATTTAATTGGCTATTTTTCATATCACTACTTCTTATCACAGAATACACACAGGGCATGCAAAAAAACGAAAAAACCGAACCAATCCCATTGCCGCCTAGTTAAGTCTAATTCATAGTGAGCCTGTAAGCCAGAGTAGAACTGCCCATCAGGTATCTGAGGCTGTCATCTGTATGAAAGCAAACTGCCACATCTGGCTCCTGACTGAGCGTGTGGTTAACGGCTGGGCTTTCAAGCATTGCGCTGCCAAGGCTCTTTGCATTGCGAAGAAAGCCTCTCTATCTCTCTCTCCAACCTTAGCTTTCTCCACTTTACACAGGGCAGAGACACACATCTCTCAAGCCCCAGTTTGCACATGCTGCTATTTTTACCTGAATGGTTTATCTCTTTCCTCCTTCACACTGTTGCCCCAGCCTCCGCAGGCTAACCTTTCCCTACAGACCAGGTCACAGCATAGCTGTTGCCATACCTGGGACATTTCTTTAATGTACCAATTAGGTATACATGTGCCTCATTTCTCCGCTAACTCCAATACGTGTGTCCTAGCAACCATCAGTTTTCATTATAGTTGGATGTTTAATCGTCTTACTTCCCAGCTGGGGAAGTTCCATAGAGCTGTATATTGATGATCCACGTCAATGTTTCGCTCTGACACCCAAAAGGTTGTCAGCACACAGTTAATACTATTGCTGTTGGTGTTGTTATTATTGTTTCCGTTGGGTGTCATCATGTTAAGCTTCCCCTCAGGGTGACCCCATGTTACCGAGTAAGTAGAACAGCTCACAGGGCTTCCTTGGCTGTCATGTTTTTAGACCAAGTGCCCTGGAGGTCCAGTGGGTAACCACTTGGTTACTCGTGGAAAGGTTGGCAAGTAGAACCAGCCAACGTCTCTGGGGGTGGGGGGCTGTAATATTGCACTTTCATAAAGATTTTCAGCCTTGGCAAACCTTTGGGGCATGTCTATGCAGTCCTGTAGGATCATTGGGAATCCGAGTCAAGTCAAGGGCAACGGCTTTAGGTCATGTTTAGGTTTAGGTCATGTTTATGAAATCACTATGCCAGGTCTTTTTTTCCACAGGGAGAAGCTGGATGGATTCAAACTGCTAACATTTCAGGTAGCCACCAAGTGCTTAACTGGAATCTTTGCAGTAGATACTAAGTAGACACTTATCAAATTTATATGAACATATTCAGCCATAGATTTAGAGAAACGTGCTTTGACTGTAGGACTAGGAGAGACACAGGTTATGTGTCTAGCCTCAGGTGAGTTACATTCTATATTGCCTTACTTTTCTTTTCTAACTTAATTTTATACTTCATTTGTGAATAGTTTCCTATCACACTCATGTTCACTGCCTGAGCCTAAGGCTTTGAGACTTGGGAGTCCTGATGCCATTTCCTCCTTAGTATGACGCCTTGACATGTTCAACTCTCCCTAAGAATGCTACACGATGCTTGTTCCACATTTACATGTAAACAAATGTAACTGCATACATGTATACCTTTCATTTGAGGATTTCAGTCTACTCAAAGTATTTCCATGTCTATTGGAATGATTGCAAGGGATTGGTATACTTTAAGCTGGTCACTGATCCCAACTCTGGTTCTAACTCCCAAGGCAAGCATTCTTGCGAGAGTTTAGGTGACTTTCTGAAGACTTATGGAAAGGTTAAATCTTTCCAGATTCATAACTTTCCTGCACAAAAAGCAGGACCCGTGAGACCACATGTAGCGTAATTAGAGTTGATTGATGTTTCTTAAACATGCTAATGGCCCTGCAGTGAAGTGGGATCGTGGCAGATGTCCTGACCAATCTTCACTCCTGGACTAGTTTGAAACCCTGGCATCTGAACAGTCTATCACAGTGCTTCCAAGTCTCTGGGCAATATTTAATCTAACTCACCTCAATGATAAATGTGGTTGTTTATGCACTCAGTAAATAATTGCGAGCATTGACTGATTGCAGTTCGGAGGTGCCATCGATAGAGCAAAGGTGGATTACCTCTCTTAGAAATACAGAGAGAGGTTTCACGAAAAGAAAAAATTGATATCTATAAGTGAAAGCAATATGGGCAAGAGAAGAGTTCACCTTCAGCAGTGTTCTTAGACTACAGTTCTAAAACACCATTTGTCTTTTAGTAAGGAGCAACTCAGTGCATGTGTTTGGGCATCACAGACACCTTTAGATTGAGCTCCTTCGTGCTTTCCAGTGCTGCTGGCCTCAAGATCGTGTCTCCATAGTGGAAGACATTCCCTGGAATTTTCTTTTCAGCTTTATAGACAGACATGGATTTGTCTATGACCTCTCTGGAGTCCTAGTCCTATAACAAGACATGAAAACCAAATCGACGTAAAAGAAAAGTCAACAAAGAGTAACGAAAATAAGCCCAGAATTTAGAACAATTATGCAGTATGGTTTAAGAAAAACACAATGTAAGTAGAAAAATAAAACACATTAAATCGTTTGGAGTGGCTATCTATAAATATTATAATTCATTTCTTACAGCTTTTGTGACTCCAAAATTGTTAAAACTAACAAGGATTTATACTCTAAATAAAGTTTATTATAAAAGTAAAATAAGCGCTGTTTTAAATTTATAAAATATAGATAATACCTATTGTTTAATGAGCATGGAAGTTTTTAGACTAAACATGGAGTGTTATCTAGGATGTAGGGTATACCTCGGTCCTATCCCTGAAGTAAACATTGTTTTTATGTCAAGAAGCACTAGAGAGTCTACAAATTTCCGCATAAATGTCCTTGAGAACATATAACACCACACACGCGCCCCACCCCCCACCCCCACACACATCACCACCATCCTCCAGCCTCACACAGAGCCTCTGTCTGGGTCCTGTAATATAAAACACTCCCTCCCTCAATTATCTTCTCTAGCATCTCCACAGCCTTCTCTTAAAATTACCTACCTCATCTTTGGAACCACTCTTGTGGCTCATGTAAACACACTCAGGAACACATAATTGTCACCCATAATAATAAAGCACATTGCTGCCGATAGTGGCATACGCGCACACGTATGTTATAATCTGCCCTATGAAACAGCCCGTTCATTGAGATGAAATAATAATAGAAAGTGATTTACCCAGTTTATTCCCAATATTCATATATTATTTATTATTGTAATTAGCTTGATGCATATCAGCAAAGTGGAGTTCCATTTTCATTTTCTAGCCACCGCTTTTGGGGCTCCCTGCCCCCACTTTCCCTTTCAACTACCCATTAAGAAATTTTGCTAACAAATAAGAGCAGCATTGAGTGAAAGGTGGAATCTCTATACTACTCTCTGTACATCTAAAATGATCCCTAAAGTCGTAAAAGCTTTAGAAAGCTAGAGGACAGGGAGAAGGACAGGAGAAGGGGATGAGGATGGAAAGCACGATGGGAAGTGGAGGAAAGGGAAGAGGCACGGGGGTCTTCACTTACTAGCAGTATAACCAGTATGCCTGGCATGTGTGCCTGTCTGATGGTCTACTGCGGCAATCAGTTTTTAGTACTGAGATATAGTGTTAATTAGGGCTTATGTAACTCCAAGTCAATTACATTTAGTTTATTAATGCATAATTCAATATTGTTATGTATAGCAGTACACTTAAAAGGATTTTAAAACGCTATCTTCTGATGTGGCCTGAACTATTTCAAGGAAACACCCACTGTCAAGTGAGTGAAAAATGAATAATTATGGGAGCCCTAAAACCCCACAGTTGAGCAGACAAGACAGCTGCTATTATTAAGCCCTGCAAATTGAAAGTATGGATTCTATCATTACAGGAACAAAGACAGCACTGTGATAATTATGGAAACGCTATAGCTTCCATTTTTGCTAGTGTTTTTTGTAGAGTATTTAAAGCCAAGAAAGGTTAAAATAGAGTGCTCAATTCCTGTATCTTGTTATTCACTTAGATGAATGCATTTTTCTACCAATTGTAGTCATAACAGAGCTTGCAATCCCTGCAACATCATGATAAGAGAGCGCTGATTTTGGCAAGAAATTACAGGATAATAAACGTAGTGCAGCCTCAGTGGGGGTGATATTGTTTAATATCAGTGGTGATTGAAACTACCTTCTAGATGACTGAAGCTTTGTTGGCCTTGTCTGTTTATATTAATTTCTCCCTTTCAAAGGCCATTATCTGAAATTGCATGTTATATAACTTGTGCCGCCTTCCCTCCAGCCCATAGCACCACTTCTAAAGCAACTGGGTGGTGCATATTGTGGAGGAAAAAAGAGAGGGAGAAAATCCCTTTCCTAGGCTGGGCATTCAAGGAGATTGCAATCTGGAGGCTGTAATAGGAATGGATTAAACTTTGTACAGTTTTCCTTTGTCACGTGACTAAATCCTGGTGTGCTAGTTCTTTTAATATTTGTCACACATGCACATACAAAAATGATCTATGAAAGTGTGAGCACTGTTTTTGCAACTCCGCTCTTGTTTTAATCAAGCCAAGGGCTTATAATTTGATTGGCTCTGAATATTCACTCTCTGAGAAAACAAAGCGGGAAGATTACGACGACCCCAGCAAACAACAGAATACATAAAGGCCAACATCATTTCATATGGACAGGCTTAAGAAAGACAATCTATGATTTTCATGTTACTATTATACAAAGAAAAGTTAAAGAGAAAATAAAAGATCACACTATAAAGCCAAGGCCTGACAGCAATTGCACCCTCGGTAAAGAGAAATTACAGAGCACACAGGCAGTTCCTTCGCCCCGCAAGAGCAGGTTTGCAAATTCTCATTGCAGCTCCTTCTCAATTGTTGGAGTTTCCATGCTTTCCTTAAGAACCGTCTTTAAAGCAGGGGCTGTCCATTTGGTTCCTATTCCTATTGGTTCCGATCTGAGTAGAACTGGATTCCATGTTGTTGTTGTTGTTGTTGTTGTTGTTGTCAGGTGCTCCTGAGTCAGTTATGACCCATAACAACCCTATGCACAGCGGAAGGAAACATCTCCCATCGTCCTGTGCCATCCTCCCAACTGTCCCTATGCAGAGTCCGTTGTTTCAGCCACAATGCCAATCCAGCTCATTGACAACCTTCCTCTCTTGTACTGCCCTCCAGTTTTCCAGGCATGACAGCCTTCTCCGGGGACTAGTCTCTCCTGACAAGGTGTATAAAGGACGTAAGATGAAATGTTTCTATCTATGCCACTAAGGAGCACTCTGATCATACTTCTCCCAAGACAGATTGATTTGTCCTTTTACAATTCCATGGTACTTTCAATATTCATCCCCAGCATCACAATCCACAATCAAAAAGGTTGATTTTTTTCAGAAGTGTATTGCTGGGAATTTCTTTTGAGACACATCTAGATAGCTCAAACTACTACCTTTTTAGTTCACAGTGAAGCACATTGACCAGCTGCACAATCTAGGGACCCCTACCTTCCTCTGAGGTTAGACGGAGTCTGTCCAACTTTCCATGTGTAAGTTGCATAAATGTTTTACTCTAGACGTTTATTACTTTAGGTTTGGCTTTTGTGTGTGTGCGTGTGCTGTTTTTTTATTAATTTTTTTTTAATTGGGGCTCATACAATTCATCACAATACATAGATCAATTGTGTACTATTAAATTTTTTGTGTGAATTCAGTGGAGGGTTAAATATCACATCAACCTTTTAAAATATCACATGCAACAATTTAAACAATGTACCCAACTTGCCAATGGCTTGCCCTCGACCCGCAGCCCCGATTTTGTTTTGTTTTGTTTTTCTGCCCATCTCCCTCTTGTAAGATGCTATCTCCCCCTCACCCAAGTGACTATCTGCCTGCCCTCTAGCCTTTTCTTTCCCTTCCCTTTCTCTCCTCTCAGACTCTTTCAAACATCAGTGGTGGTTTTGATATTGCTTTGAACAAAACAACACCAACCGAGAAAATAAAAACACCCGGGCTAGGGAAAACAGGAGCATCGCTTCCTCAGAACTCGGTGAGGTTTTGATCTCTGAGTGCCTTTGATGTCGGGCAGAGCTTCTGGACACTGTGCGCAGTCCTCAGTATGGCGCTGCGTGCAAATTGAACTCATTTGCTACCATTTAAAAACACACGATGGTTTTCTATTTCACAACTATTTCAAGTAGTTTTGTGGTCAATGCTATATCATTTTCTAAGGAAAATTCATAAAATGTGTTCTATTGGAGTATGTGGAGATGAAGAGCTATGTGCTTTAACACCGCTAGAATCTAAGGCAGTCCACCTTTTATTAAGTGAACTAAAGTGACGTGGCATATCCCAACTTTGCTTTACTTTAGAATACTTTGTTTGCTAGCGCATTTATTTTTAATCAGTTGATGGAACATAGGATTGATTATTGTTAGTTATCCTGACTCATTTATTGCCCAGGCAAGATGAGAGCTGTCCCATAGAATCAATAATGTTTATGTTGACTAATTTTTGAAAGAAGATAGCCAGACCTTTCTTTCTATTCTACGTTAATCTGGACACTCTGTTGGAACTTGCTCTTCGTCAGAGGAGCAAGAACATACATTTCCATTGACAGATGGGTGGCAACTGTGATTGCAGAGCATCCGTCAGGATATTGCACCGTGCCCGGGAGGCAAGAATACTACCATTGAATCAGCAACACTTTCTAAATATGGGACTAAAGATTAGAAAATCAAGGTTCTTGCGTTCGTATAATCCATGGTTAGTGTGCCTGGCATCAGAGAGCAGCCGAGTCTTTTGGGCTAGAGTTTTGTTACACGTGCCTTTCTCAGCAACAACTCAGCCAGGGCTGACTAGACTTTAGTTCTATCAAAAGTAAACAGAGAACTTCTGAGTATGGCTGAAAAGAGATTTACCTAATAGGAGATATCTCCTCATATCTACTTTGCCCTTTTTTGCACTAATATGCTGGGACAACTTGAAATCCTAAAGAGGTACAAATTATATTTTGTTATATCATAATATATTATATTGTACCTCATTCAGAGTCATTCAAATGGGTTTATGCCATTTTTTCCTGCAGGACTTTTTTTCTAAGTACAAAAAAAATCATGGGACTGAATAGCCAATGAATAATAGTAAGTAATATTTGCTGATCGATGATCCCAAGCTAGGTACTAAGCATTCTGCTTATCCTCTCCCTTCAGCTCTATCTCAGGTGTTCTTATTGTTAGATGCCATTGAGTTCGGCTCTAGTTCCCGGAGCCTCCTCCACGCATAAGGAAGGGGAACACTGCCTTGTCGTGTGCCATCCCCACGGTTAGGTAAAGAATGGGCTGCTCTGATCTTTCATTGGCTGATATTTGGATGTATATCACTAAGTTGTTCATCCTAATTTGTCTTATTTTGGAAGCTCTAATGAAGGGTGTTCAGCATCATAACAGCAGTGGTTCTCAACCTTCCTAATGCTGCGACCCTTTAACACAGTTCCTCATGTTGTGGCGACCTCCCAACCATAAAATTATTTTCGTTGTTACTTTATATCTGTAATTTTGCTACTCTTATGATTTGAGTGACCCCTGTGAAAGGGTCATTTGACCCCCAAAGGGGTCATGACCTACAGGTTGAGAACCACTGCTCTACTGAGTGATGGTGTCCAGGCATAGGTGCAATGACTGGGAACACAATCCAGGTCTCCAGGATGAAAAGTTAAATTTCTACCCTTGAACTTTCAAAGTGCCTTTATCTCAAATATCTGGAAGACAAAATTATATCAATTTACAGAAAAGCAAGGCTCAAGGGGCATAAGTGATTTATCGCGGTTCGCACGCTCCACTTGTGTATCAGTGCATCAGACTGTGGTGGCGTGTGTGTGGCCGTGACACTGGAAGCTATGTCACTGGTGTTGCAAATGCTAGGAGCATCACTCAAAATGGACAGGTTTAAGCAGGGCTTCCAGACTGAGAACAGACAATGAAGAAGGACTTGGCTCCCCACTTCCAAAGACAAAGGCCCTGAAAACCCTATGTATAGCTTGGAAGCAATGTCCAATTCTGAAAGCCTCAGCAAAGGAAGCAGAACATTGTCTGCGATACTGCCAGAGGATAGGCTCTTCATGTCCAAAGACACTATAAACGTGACTGAAAAGAAGCTGATTTCTTGTGGATTCAGTCAAGCTGTTGTGAGTCTGCTAAAGTCTGTGGGGGTGGAGTCTTCCAAATCTTTAGTTGCTGATGGGGACAACCCAAGGGGAAGGGAAACTGCTGCAAAAATCTTCTAATGATTGGAACTTGGAATGTGTGAAGTATAAATTTAGGAAAATTGGAGGTGGCCAAAAATGAAATGGGATGCATGAAGATCAGTATCCTAGGCATAAGTGAGCTGAAATGGACTGGGATTGGCCATTTTGAATAAGAAAGGCATATGATTTACTATGCTGGGAACAACACAATTGAGAGGAACAGAGTGGCATTCATTGTCAAAAAGGATCTTGCTAAATACATCATGAAGTCAAAGATTATCTGTGATTGGATTATATCTATCTGCTTTCAAGGGAAGTCAATCAATACAACTGTTATTTAATATTATGCACCAACTAATGCTGAATGAAATTAAAAGCTAATGCTGAAGAAATTGAATTCTGCAAACAACTTCAGTCAGAAATTGATCAAACATTCCATCAAGGTGCATTGATACTTATTGATGATTGGAACATAAAAGTTGGAAATAAAGAGGAAGTAATTGTAGTTGGAAAAAATATAATCTTGTTGGTAGACATTAAACCGGAGATCACATGGTTGAATTTTAAAAAACCAACAACTTGTTAATAGCAAAAACCCTTTTTAAACAACATAAAGGTGACTATACACATGGACTTCCCCAGATAGAAAACAAAGAAAAATAATCGACTAAATCCAGACAAGATGGAGAAACTCAATATCTGCAGCTAAAACTAGACCAGAGAACAACTGTGGAACAGACCATCAATGGCTCCTATGTAAGTTCAGGATAGAGCTGCAGAAAATTAAAACAAATCCACAAGAGCTAAAATAGAACCTTGAATCTATCCCACCTGAACTTCAAGAACATGTCATGAATAATTTGACACATTGAACACTAATGACAGAAGACCTGATGAACTGTGGGAGGTCATCAAGAACATCATTCATGAAGAAAGCAAAAGGTCATTTAAAAGACAGGAAAGAAAGAAAAGATCAAAATGGATGTCAGTAGTGAATCTGAAACTTGCTTTTAACATTAGAGTAGCTAATGCAAATGGAAGAAAGAATGAAGCCAAGTAGCTGACTAGAAAACTTCAAAGAGCAGCTCAAGAAGCTAAAGTCAAATATTATAACAAAAATGAGCAAGGACTTAGCATTAGAAAACCAAAAGGGAAGAGCACGCTCAGCATAACTGAAACTGAAAAGCTCAAGAAAAAAGTCGAGGCTCAAGTTGCAATCTTGTAATATTGCATAGGCAGAATATTGAATGATGCAGGAAACAACGAGAGAAGATGGAAAGGATACACAGAGACAATGTGCCCAAAAGAACTAGTGGACAGTCCACCATTGCAGGAGTAGCATATGAGCAAGAACCAATGATGCTGAATGAAGAATTTCAAACTGCACTGAATGCATGAGTCAAAAACAAAGCTCCAAGAAGTGAAGGAATATCCATTGAAATATTTCAGAACGCTGAAGAAGCACTAGTAATATTCCCCGGTCTATGTCAAGAAATTTGGAAGACAGCTATTTGGCCAACTGACTGGATGAGAGTAATTATTTGTGCCCATTCCAAAGAAAGGTGACCCATCAGAATGCTCAAACTATAGAACAATATCATTGAAATCACACACAAGTAAAATTTTGCTTTGAATTATCCAACAATGGCTGCAGCAGTACATTGATGGGGAACTACTAGAAGTTCGGGTTAGAATCTGAAGAAGACTTGAAAACAGGAATATCATTGCTGTGTTAATCTGGGTAGACAAGAGAAACAAACTCATAAATACTCATATGTGTATAAGAAAGAGCTTTATATACAAGAGCAATTGAATATTGAGAAAACATCCCAACCCAGTCCAGAACAAGTCCATAGTGTGATATTAGTCCATATGTCTGACACCAATCCATAAATTCCTCTTCAGATTCACGAAACACATGCAATGATGCCGAATGCAGGAAGATCACAGACCAATGGGTGGAAAGTCTTGTGGATCCAGTAGCAGTAGATGCACCTCAGCACTGGCAGGGGTCTCCGTATAGCTCCTTCAGCTCCAGGGCTTTAGTGTAGCTCCATGTGTCTTGTCAGCAAGCATGTCTTACAGGAATTGAGCCTGTGTTCCCCCTCCAATGAGCTATTTATCTCCTTAGCACCTCCAAATGAGGTCATCAAGCTGTGACCTGACAGACAGGCTAAACTGCACCCCCTCTACCCTGTCTCAAATTGACAACAGATTATGTAACTACCATAACTGCTGATGTCAGATGGATCTAGGCTCAAAGCAGAGAATACCAGAAATATGTTTACTTGTGTTTCATTGTCTATGCCAAGGCACTCAACTGTGTGGACCATGGTAACCTTGAGAAGAATGGGAATTTCAGAATACTTCATTGTGCTCATTTGGACCTTGTACATGGATCAGGAGGTGGTTGTGCAAACAGACCAGGTAATACTGCATAGTTTAAAATCAGGAAAGGTTTGTGTCAGTGTTGTCTCTTCTAACTATATTTGTTCAATCTGAGCAAATCATCAGAGAAGTTGGATTACATTAAGAAGAATGTAGCATCAGGATGGGAAGAAGGCTTATTAACAACCAGGGATATGCAGATGACACCACCTTGCTTGTTGAACGTGAGGTGGAATTGAAGCACTTGCTGATAAAGAACAAAGATTGTAGCCTTCTGAATGGATTACAACTCAATGCAAGGAAGACCAAAATCCTCACAACAATAGATAACATCGTGATAAATGGAGAAAAAAGTTCACGTTTTCAAGGATTTTTTTTTAATGGGGCCCACAATCAATGGGCATGGAAGCAGCTGTCAAAAGATCAACGATGTATTGCATTAAGTAAATCATGCTGTAAGACTGCTTTAGAGTATTAAAAAGCAATGAAGTTACTTTGAGACCTAACGTGTGCCTGACCCAATCTGAATTGTGGTTCTGGAGAAGAGTATTGATACTACCCTAGACTGATAAAAGTAGACACTGATCTGTATTGGAATAAGTTAGGCCAGAGTACTCCTTGGAAGTAAGAATGGCAAGATTTCATCTTCCATACGTTGGACATATTGTCAGGAGAGACCAGTCCCTGGAGAAAGACATCACGTTCGGTAAAGTGGAGGGCAGCTGAAAAGAGGAAGGCCCTCGCCGGGGTGAACTGACTCAGCGGCTGCGTCAATGGGCGGAAGCGTAGGAAGAACTGTGAGGGTGGTGCAGGCTGGGCCCTGTTTCCTTCTGTGTGCATGTGGGTCACCGCGAGTCAGAGTCCACTCGATGGCATCTAGAGCTGCAAGTTATGTTTATCTGCTAATGACATTGCCTTTCGACCCGACACTTCATATTGGATGATTTTATGAACTGGAAATGGAAAGAATTGTCCAGTGTCTTTGAATACTTTCACCCACGTGACTACGGTTTTTACTTTTAAAAGCTGTGCTGTGGAGGAGCCGAAGGGACATGAGGGAGAAGGGTTGCTATCTATAGCTCTTCTGAGGTGTTGAGTCTTTTTCATTTATTGCAGGCACCAACATATCCCTTCTGACTCAAAGAACAGAAAATGTATGAACACACACCTGCAAATACAGATAAAGGTGTAGCCATCGATAAAAAGTCACCGAACCCCACTGCCATTGAGTGGATTCCAACTCATCAGGGTCCTACATTGGGTTTCCTATATCTTTATGGGACTGTACATCTTTCGCCAAAGGTGGGTTTAAAACACAAATGTTCCCTTACAGCAAAAATGCTTAGCCCACAGGGTCACCAGGGATCTTTATAAATATTTATAGATATCACCCATCTGAACTAGAACATGGCAAATGTTTCATTTTGTCTTATTTTCTTGAAGTTTGAAAAACAAACCGAATGTATATACACATCTCTCAACCTTACACTGAAAGTCCTCATATTATTGCATTATCCTGCATTGTAATGTAGAGCAGCTGTTTGGACACCTAGAAAATGGTAACTTCGACAAAGGCTATGAATCTATAATTCCGCAAGAATGTTTTTCTTCATGTGTGGGCAGCCAGGTTCTCTTAATATCAGGGTTATCTAAAAGCAAGACTAGAGCAAGTGATGGATATTCACAGTATAAATCATGAATGAAGCTTAATAGTTCTTAACCTTTAGAAATCCCCTTAATTTGTATTGTCTATCAAGACATGAATTATCTCAGCAGAGTTGCAGGGTTCAAGATCAACATGCAGAACTCAGTCAAAGGTTTCTACACTCATAAAGAGAACTCTGGAAAGGAGACCAGGAAATTAATGTCATTTAAAATAGCCACCCAAAGATAAATGCTTAGGAATAAAGCTAACTGGAGAAGCAAATACCTATACAATGGAAAGTACAAAATGCTACTACAAGAAATCAAAAGGACTTACATAAAGGGAAGAATATACCCCAAATAATCTAACAAAATCATTAACATCACATGCAAGTAAAATGTTGCTGAAGATAATTCAGAAATGGTTACAGCAGTGCATTGACAGGTGGTGTTAGAAAATGTAAGCCAGATTCAAAAGACAACAGACTGTTTGGGTTATCATTGCTGATGTCACATGGATCTTGACTCAGAGCAGAGAATAACCAGAAAGATGTTTACATCCATTTTATTGAGTATTCAATACTCAACATTCAACTATATGGATCATCACAAACTATGGATAACATTGCAAAAAATGGAAATTCCACAGAACTTAAATTGTGCTCACGTGGAACCACTGCTGACCAAGAGGCAGTCTGTTCTAAACAAGGGGACACTACATGTTTGAGGGGGAAAAAGGAAAGGTGTGAAACAGGGGTGTATTCTTTCACCATAACTCATCAATCTGCGTCCTGAGTAAATAATCCGCGAAACTGGATGTTGTTAAGAAGAATGTGGGATCAAGATGAGAGGAAAGCTCATCAGCCTGAGGCAGGCAGAGGACTCAACGCTGCATGCTGAAAGCAAAGGGGACTTGATGCATTCACTGAGGAAATGTAAAGACCTTCGGTACACGACTCAATGTAAAGAAGGCAAAAATCCTCACACTTGGACCCACATACAACACTGTGAGATTGCCAAGGATGTCATTTTATTGGGATGTACAATGAATGCTTATGAAAGCAGAATTCGAGAAATCAAAGGAGATGTTGCACTGGGTGAAGTGCGCACCGGCACTCTTGAAAGCATTAGAGCTGGTCAACAAATAAGAAAGACTGAGTAAGCATTTGGTCTTAGGGAACCACATGGAAAGTACTATGGACCGTCAGAAGAACAGAACAACAAGCAA
>NW_022103898.1:37123153-37125897 GCF_000313985.2 Echinops telfairi | reverse complement strand
ATCATTTTTGACATTTTATAAGGGTGGTCTCATACACTATTTTTCCTTGTGTAATTGACTTATTTCACATGTTGCCCTCCAGATTAATAGATATTATAAAGCAGTTCACAGATTCATCATTATTATTTAATGTTGAGTAATAAGTAGTATTCCACTGTGCATATTATTACAGTTTGTTTATTCCTCCATTGATGGGCATTTGGGTTCTTTCTATATTTTTGTTTTTGTGAGTAGTTCTATCAGTTACATAAATGTGTATATACTTATTCATCTCACAGCGGGTACTTCTCTAGCATATACACCCAGCCATGAGATTATTGGATCATAAGGCATTTCCATTTCCAAACTTTTAAGGAATCACCATATAATTTTCCACAGTCGTTATACTATTTTACAGTACCACCATCAGTGTATGAGGGACCCTGTCTCTCTACATTCTCACAAGCACTTATTTTCTGTTGTTATTTATAACTTTGCTATTAATGCTGGAATGAGATGATGTATCATTGTTGTGTTGATAGTGGGAATTTCTTGGCCACCCTGAATGTCCTCTGCCTATTTTTAAATTGGAGTCCATACCTTTGTTTTTCTGGTTTTTCAGTTACTAAAATTTGGGAAAATTTTTAGGATTAGTGTCTTGTCTGATATGTCATTGCCAACATTAACTCTCGGTTCTTTTTACTCTTTTGGTGAAATATTTTGATAGTCATAAGTATCAAAAATTTCGGAGGCTCTAGTCATCAATTTCATCTTTTACTCTTTCCTTGTTTTCAATGAACTTTTATAGAGAATTTATGCAATGTATACGTGCTCTTATATGTGTCTGTATTCCCTCATCATTGATCTTTGTAGTTCTAGGTTTGATATTTCGCTCTTTGCTACATCTTGAATTTATTTTATTATATAGTATGATATATTGATCCTATGTCATTAAGCAAATGTGTATACAGTTTTGTTGGCACTATTCATTAAAGAACATATTTTTACCCTGCTTAAAGTCTTGGCCCCTGGTCAAAGATCAGCTGTCAGTAGGTAGATGAGTTTACGTCTGGGGTCTCACTTCTCCTCCATTGGTCTATGCCTCTGCTGTTGTACCATGCTGTTGTAGGATGTTTTAGCTGTTTTTTATATGTAATAGGTTTTCAGATCTGTAGGTTGAGGCCAGCTACTTAGATCTTTAATTTGTGTTCTCTCCTTTCCATATAAATTGGATGATTTTTTTCATCTCTTTAAAGAATGATGATGGCATCTTGACCAGAATTGTATTATATCTGTAGAATACTTTAGGTAGTATGATAGTTAAGGTTTTGTGTCAACGTAGTTGGGACAGGATTCTCAGTATTTTGGCAGGTAAGAGCTAATAAACATCCATGATGATATCTCCTCAAAGGTGCGGTATGCTTCCCAAATAAACAGATGTTGTGGAAAAGCTAGTTTGCTTTTTAATAGGTCTACATCATGAATCTGGGTTGCTGACTTCCAATCTTTTGAATGTGAGTCCAAAGCATGCTACATTGGCTACCAATACTATGAGTCATAAACAACCTACCATCTGACAGCCACCATGGCTTCATTTGCCTCTGCAATCACAAGATTTTCATCTTCCCACTGATTTGGGGCTTATTAGTCTCTGCAGTCAGAGAGTCAGGAAAGCTTCTACCGTAATGGCTGACCCAAGGACTAAGAACTTGATCATATAAACTGTGTGAGTCATTTTATTGATGAAATCATTTCTCAACATAAGAAATCAAATGAGGTATTTTATTGGGAAAATCTGCATCCAGGAATTTTTTTAATGTGTTGAAGAACAAGGACTAAGGTGCACCTAACCCAAGCCATGGAATTTCCAATTGCTTCACGTGCATGAGACAGTTGTACATTGAATAAGGAAGATGACAGGCAGAATAATCAATGCGTTTGAATAATAGTGCTGTCAAAGAATAGTGACACTATCATTGCCTGTGAGAACAAACAAAACTGTCTTCAAAGAAGTACAGACAAATTGCTCCTTAGAAGTAGGATGATAAGACTTTGACTTATGTACTGTGGATACCTTATCAGGAGAGACCTGTGCTTGGGAAAGGACATTGATGCTTGGTGAATTAGAAGGAGAGCAAAAAGGGAATGACCTTCAACAAAGTTAATTGCCATAGTGGCTGCCCCAGTGAGCTCCAACATAACAATTGTGAGGATGGGCCAGTAATGGGCAGTGTTGTACATAGGGTAGCTATGAGTTTAGGAGAGTCCTGACAGCATCTCACAGCAAGTGCTGCATAAGCATATATAAGCTTCACTGATTTTGTTTCTCTACAGAATCCCAACAAAGACAGGTACTATTGATAATTTCATGAAGGCCAGAAATGGTGAGGTAAAAGTGAATAGAAATTTCAAAAGATAGGCTGGGAAGACAAAGTAAGGGATTATAATGAAATATATAAAAATCTGGAGTTAGAAAAGTCAAGCGAGAACCATATCTCCAATGGAAGGAAGAAAAAGATAAATTCAATCCTTGAGTTACAATATTAAACGGTTCTGAGGAAGCATCGAAAGAACATAGGCGGAACACATTTCTTTCATTTGCTTTAGCTACTCTACTTTGAAGAGCAAATTTCAGCGTTTCATCTGACATCATTTCCTTCTTTGTCTTTTTATACACTTTTGCTTTTTTTCATATATTATACTATTGATGTTATCCCACAAATCATCTGGCCTTTGGACATTAGTTTTCATTTCATCAAATCTAT
>NW_022103898.1:37117293-37122133 GCF_000313985.2 Echinops telfairi | reverse complement strand
ACCACCTTGCTTGTGGAAAGCAATGAAGCCTTGAAGCACTTTTTGATTAAGATCCAGGATTGCAGCTTTATAACTCAATGTAAGGAAAATGAAATCTACACAGCTGGACCAATACGTAAAATCATGATAAATGGAGAAAATTATTGAGGTTGTCAAGGATTTTGTTTTGCTTGGATCCGCAATCATGGAAACAGCAGAAAAGAGATCGAAAGACGAATTGCATTAGTTGAAGTTGCTGTACAAGACCACTTTAGAGTACTGAAAAGCAAGGATGGTACTTTAAGGTGCGCCTGACCAGGCCATGGGATTTTCAATTGTCTCATCTGTGTGTAAAAAACGGACATTGGATATGGAAGACAAAGTAGAATTTATGCATTTGAATTGTGGTGCTGGATAAGGTGCTAGATAAAGGAACATGGGCTGAGAAATGGCCAAGGCGATCTGTCTTGGGCAAGCATGGTCAGTGTGCTCCGTAGAGGCGAGGATGGGGAGACTTTATCTTGTATACTTTGGGCATGTTGTCAGGAGCGATCATGGTTGGTAAATTAGATGCACAGTGAAGAAAGGAGGGGCCTCGAGGAGATGAACTGACACCATGACTACAACCATGGGCTGAAGCACGAGAACAATGTGAGGATGGCACCGTTTCCTGGTGTTGTGCATAAGGTCGCTAGGGGTTGAAATTGGCTCTATGGTACCTATGAACAATGAAGATCAGATCTTAATCTCATTCTACTATTGTTTGTTATCAGATGATGCCTTCCAAAATGAGATTATGGCCACAGTCTTATGAAATCAAGAATGATAATATGTCACTTAAGATATTAAGACTGGAAGGGTCATATTTATTAACCAGAGCTCACATGTCATGAAAGTCAACTCTACTTCGAGGGGATAGCTCTCCTCTGATTTGACTGCCTTCCAATTTGAAGGTTTCATCTCACTGCACTGATCAGGCAATGTTCCACTGGTTTCCATTGGGTATTTAGTGACCCTTCCTTTTCTCTAGTCAGCTTTTATTCTGGAATCTCTGTTTGAAACCTATTCAATATGGGTGATCCTGCTGATATTGCAAGTCCTGGTGGTATAATTTCCAGCATTACAGCAACATGCAATCCATCACTGTATGTAAAACTGACAGACAAGTGGGACAAACAATAAGCATATTCTATTGTTGCTGTGTAGTATCAAGTCAAATATAACTCGTAGTGACCCTATGCGAGTTGAACTATACACTAGAGTAATCTAGATTATAATATTTTTAGTATAAACAATTTTATTGGGAGCTCTTATAGCTCATAACAATCCATACATCAATTGCATCAAGCACATTTGTACATATGTTATCATCATAATTTTCAAAACATTCTTTCTACTTGAGCTCTTAGAATCAGCTCCTCTTTTTCCCTCCCTCCCCCGCTACCACCCTCATGACCGGTTGATAAATTATGAATTATAATTACTTTCATATCTTATACTGACTCCCTTCCTTGTGGTTTCTATTGTTTGCCTCCGGGGTTGGGGGTGAGGGAGGGTGAGGTTGTGATTGATTCCCCTCTTCTCCCCATTCTATCCCCACCTTCCCCCCTACATTCATGGTATTGCTACTCCCATTACAGTTCCTAAGGGGTTTATCTGTTCTGGGTTCCGTGTGTCGAGAGCTCTTATCTGTACCAGTGTACATGCTCTGCTCTAGCTGGATTTGTAGGGTAGAACTGGGGTCATGATACTGGGGGGAATGAAGCATTAAAGAACTAGAGGGATTTTGTGTGTTTCTTTGGTGCTATACTGTACCTTTGCTGACTCATCACTTCCTTGTGATCCTTCTGTGAGGGGATCTCCCATTGTCTACAGATGGGCTTTAGGTCTCCATTCCGACCCCCTGCATCACATTGATATGGTTGTTTGTTTGGGGTCTACTGGTGCCTGATACCTGATTCCATGGACACCTCGTGATCACACAGGTTGGTGGGCTTCTTCCATATGGGCTTTGTTTCTTCCCTGCTAGATGGCTGCTTGTTTAACTTCGACTAGGCCATAGTCTTTGTGGGAGTTGATTGTGATATATTTTTCCCTTGCAGAAACACCAGTAGGTTCATACTGCCAACCTTTCAGTGAGCAACTGAACCCTTTACTGTTGCTTCCCCAATACTCCAAAACAAAATAAATAATATTACTGAGCAAAAGGCTGTATCATGAACTACACTGTTATCATTTGAAATTGTGGTTCATTTTCCTCTTATAATTAGTAAAGATGATTATTATCAATTGGTGCAATATTGGACAATATGGGAGCTTTGAAATATGAAGATCATTCATTGGTTTTATTAGTGATGAGTATGAAAAACATTTAATTTGTGGGGACTATAAATGCTCATTATATTGCAAATGCACAGAATTGTCCCATACTCTTTTTAAATGTTTCCATAGAAAGTAAGATGTGTAGACCTCAAATGGAATACATCATTTCCTACTCTGTGCATATTGCTGTAATACAATTACTTGTCTTTTATTTCTTGGATTTATTAAAGTAAGAACGTTATATTGACTTTGATAATACATTTTTGTATTTTATCTAGTACTTTCATTTCAGAAAAAATATATATTATAAAATATTTCTCAGGGAAGTGACTTATCTCTTTTATTTGAGAACTAAAGGGCAAAACATGACAAAGGGATTACAATTTAGACTGAATCTTAGAAACAACTAAATTATTAAATGCCCAAAGCAGTGAATGGATGCGAAATTGCCAATGCCATGTTTTAGTGCCCAGGTTTATTTTAAGAGCTCAGGATCCTCAGCATTCCGAGTGAACCAGGAAGATGAATATTGATTTCAGGGATATCTTTAACTCTTTCCAAGAGTACCATTTAGAACTGTTCGTGAAAGCGTAGTTATTAACACGTGTTTATGTCAGGTTTTTGTTGTGTGTTTGGCTGGTGGAGGTTTGATTTCTTCTTTAGCTTAGAGATTTACCCAAGCACTTCCAAATGGAGCCCTCTGAAGTTAAAGCAAGAAAATCAGTCCAGAAATTCTTGTTTTAACAGCTCTAACTCCAATGTATTTACATTCCTTTGTATTTTAGCCCATCTGGACTATGTGACTGAAGTCTTGCCCAAATAGGTGTGACCTTTGAATATGCTTAAAATATTTAGTAGGCCAGTTGGAACCAATTCTCATGGGCATCAAAGGACCCTCTTTAGAGAATGATCAAGATGAAGGCACATGTAAACCTTCCCTAATGAAATTGTGTCTGTGTTCTTGATAATTTGATCACCTGAATAATAATAAAGCATAAAATCTGCTGTATTCTGAGTACTTTTACTTAATAAGCAAACACTGACATCTAGCCATCCAATGCAGATTTATCTTCAAAGAACTTTTAAAAAAATTACCGGTAAATACTTTCATTGGGGGCTCTTACATCTCTTATCACAATTCATATATTCATCCA
The DNA here is from genome assembly GCF_000313985.2 of Echinops telfairi. NCBI lineage: Eukaryota > Metazoa > Chordata > Mammalia > Afrosoricida > Tenrecidae > Echinops > Echinops telfairi. The sequence goes on along the minus strand of NW_022103898.1, from coordinate 37,118,678 downwards.
TTGTGTCAAGCACATTTGTACATATGTTTCCATCATCATTTTTAAAGCATTTTCTTTCGACTTGAGCTCTTGCTATAAGCTCCTCATTTTCCCCCTCCCTCAACCGTCCACTCTCCTTCATGAACCCTTGACAAGTTATACCTTATTATTTTCATATCTTATATCGTTCTCTGTTGCCCTTCACCCACTTTTCTATTGTTCATCCCCCTGGGAGAAGGTTATATGTCCATCCTTGTGACCAATTGTCCCTTTCTCTCCCCTACCTTCCCCTTATCCGCCTGGTATCTCTAGTCTCATTGTTGGTCTTGAGGAGTTTATCTATCCTGGATTCCCTGTGTGGCAGGCTCTTATATCAGCAGTGTGTATGTTCTGGTCTAATCCGATTTGTAAGGTAGAATTTAGGTCATGATAGTGGGGGGAAGGCAGCATTAAAGAACTAGAGGAAAGTTGTTTTATCAGTGCTATTCTGCACCCCAACTGGCTCATCTCTTCCTTTTGACCCTTCTGTGAGGGGATGTCCAATTGTCTACAGATGGGCTTTGAGTCTCTACTCACACACTCCACCACCACCACCCCACACACATTCACATTAGGTATCATTTTGTTCTGGGTCTTAGATGCCTGATACCTGATCCTATTGACACCTCATGAACACATAGGCTGGTGTGCTTCTTCCATGTGGGCTTTGTTGCCTCTCAGCTAAATGGCCCCTTGTTTATCTTTAAGCCTTTAAGACCCCAGACACTATATCTTTTGATAGCCGGACACCATCAGCTTTCCTCACCACATATACTTATGCACCCATTTTGTCTTCAGAGATTGTGTCAGGAAGGTGAGCGTCAGGAAGGTGAGAATGCCTGATTATTAGAACAAAGTGTTCTTGTGTTGAGGGAGTACTTGAGTCAAGGCCCAATGTTCATCTGCAATCTTAATTCTTAACATATAATCCCCTCTTGTTATATATAAATATATTTACATATGTACATGCCTGTATTTTGACATCTATAAATGTCCTTTGCCTCCTGGTTCTTTCCTCTATTTCCTTTTACTTCCCTCTTGTCCCACCTTCATTATTCGGCCTTCATTTGGGTTAAGTAATTCCTCGCTGCTACATTGCCCTTGATTGAGCCCCACTAGGCATCCTACACCCTTCTCTCCATTGATTTTATTTCACTTGTTCCCTTTTCCCTAGGTTGGTTCCCCTCCCCTTCCTTTCTCCCACCTCCCTTTCTCTCATATCCTCCAGAACCATCGATCCCCAAAGAACGTACTTTTTATAAGCTTTTTTTCCCCTTGAAAGCCAAAGAATAATTAACTCAGAAAAGCATTATCTCTAGAGATAGCAATAATTAAATACCTATATTAAACATAATAACAAACATTTT
>NW_022103898.1:37113575-37115683 GCF_000313985.2 Echinops telfairi | reverse complement strand
TTTGTTAACACCTCTTCCCTTCCCCCCACCTCCCCCTCACCCGTGTCCCCCCAGAACTGTCTATATGATGAACTACTGTTAATTTCAGAAGCCCTGGTGCTATAATGGGTTAATTATTGGACTGCTAACCACAAGGTTGCTAGTTCAAAATCACCAGTAGCTCCTCCAGATGAAGATGAGACTTTGTATTCCCATAACAATGCACAGCCTCAGAAACACACAGGCATAGTTCTTCTCTGGCCCTGTAGGGTAACTGAGTTATAATCATCTCAATATTTGTGAGTTTGGTTTTGAGTTATACAACTCACCCAAACTCACTGCCGTTAGGGCCCTTGTGGCACAGTGGTTACACATTGGGCTGCTAACCACAGGTCAATAGTTCAAAACCACCAGCCACTCAATGGGAGAAAGAAAAGGCTTTCTAATTTCATAAAGAGTTATAATTTCAGAAACCCACAGTTCTACCTTGCCTTACAGGGTTGCTAGGCATTTGAACTATATCTAACTAAAGTTCATGTAGACAATTCATTGTAAGAGCATTCTGCTCAAGGCATATATGCTTTATGAATCGGACTAAGCTGTTGTTTATCTAATTCACTTGTTCTTATATTTCTTCTTCCCAACTTCACTCTTGAATTCATCTCTTATTTAGGATGCTGCTTATAATTTGCTGTTCATAGTTATGATTGTTGAGTTTTGTTTCAACTTCACTGGGCCAAAATTCTCCATAATTTTATAGTTAATTTTATAGTTAATTTTATAGTTAAAACCTAGTAATTTATGTTACTGATCATAATGCAATTGACTCCATGATGGGCTGGCCTGTGAGCAGCCAAGAAGGCCTAAGGAGATTAGGGTGGGGTGCAACTCCCCCATTCGGGTTACTGCCCTTGTGCAATTGAAAGGAGATTTCTTGGGGTGTGTGACCCATTTCGCATTTAAATAGATGCTGTGGAAAGCTTGTTTTCTTCTTACTGCCTTCTGGATCTGCATCTGACTCATTGGCACTCTGGTTCTTTGGACTTAAACCTGCCATGGTGTCTGCCTATGCTGGAAATCTCCAGTGATCCCCAATATCTGACCTGCTGACATTCTGTCCTAGGAGTCATTCACCTCCGCAGTCATTGCCCACCTTCCTACATATCAACCAAAGATATGTATATATTGAAATGTGCATAATCCTGGAGTTGGAAAACTTACAAGGAAGTACATTCTAGACATTTTTAAAACTTGTGAGGTTCCATGTGGCTTGTCAATGGGAATGTGAAGCAGAGAGAGCGTGTGCCCTGTCTCTTCTGATGGAAGAATCAAGAGAGACAGAAGTTTCCAGAATCCTCATGAGAAGGCCATGCCCACAAGGAGCGATCAATCAGGCAATGACCTGATTGAGAGGCTAGACTCCACCCCTTTCATTCTTATTTATCCATTCGACATGAAATTATGTAAGGATCACAATCACAGTGAGGGGTTAAGGGGTGCCTGACTTGCGCTATGGCATTTTCAATTGCTTTATATGCATGTGGAAGATGAACAATGAATAAGAATTCTTGCATTTGAATTATGGTGATGGCTAAAAGTATGGAAAGCCAATGGGCTGCCAGAAAAGCAAACAAATCTGTCTTGGAAGAAGTATACCCAGAATGTGAGGATGGTGAGCCTGCGTCTCACGTCCTTTGTACATGTCACCAGAAGGAATCCTTTTCTCTGGAGAAGGACAGCATACTTGTTAAAGTAGATGCTCAGTAGAGAGAGAGCTCTTCAATGAGATAAATCACTGTGCTAGTTAAGGTTTATTGTGCCAACCTGGCCGATAACCACATGTGGGATTAATTGAAGGGTAGAGAGATAAATGGCTTGGCGAGCCTTGCCTTTCTTGTTCTCTTGTCTCTTGTTCTCTGATGGTCGGACCAGTATGTGGCTGCTTTAGCTAGTTTTCTCCCTCAGTTTGCAAGGCTCACTTCCTGCGAGACATCCCTGAGGAGAAGCCACATGGACCTCCCCTGATGCAGCCCTGGGTGCTGGAGAAGCTGCATGGAGATCCCTGCCAGTGCTGAGAGCCTTACATGCTCACTGATTTGGCTTTCCTCCTGCAGTCAGCATCATTGGCT
>NW_022103898.1:37111609-37112700 GCF_000313985.2 Echinops telfairi | reverse complement strand
ACAAAAGTTGGAAATGACTCCTTCGCTGTGTATTTGGTGTGTGGGAAGCAGAAATGTGAACTATGGGCTAACAGGTTTTATTGCTCTTTGTTTCTGAGACTAACAAACCTGTTAAAAGCCATGTAGGGAATGTGAACTGGAGAACACATAGGTAAGAACAAATTCAGCAGCCACACCTGAGATTGGAATATATGTGAAACAAAACAAAAACCCAACTTGGCGGGGGGTTTAAATAACTTTCCTGAGTAAAATCTGAGTAAGAGCACCTGGTACTTATAAAAAGTACTCCTTACATTAAATTTTGTGTGTGTTTGTTTACATGATTATTTATGTACACAAATCTGATTGGAATAGCACTCAAAATGTTTCAATAAATGGATGCATCCCAGGAGGTGCTCAAGCATCTATTTCAAGAAATATGAAAGATAGCTACCTGACTGCCTGACTGGAAGAGATCCATATTTGGGCCTGTTCCAAAGAAAAGTGATCTAGCAGATTGCAGAAATTATCAGAATCTACCATTGATATCATATACAAGTGAAGATAATTCAAAACAAATTGCCTCCGTACATCAACAGAGAACTTCCAGAAATGCCACTGGGTTCACAAGACGATGTGGAATAACTGCTAATGCTGCACATGGATTTGGGCTGAAAGTAGAGATAACCAGAAAGTTGTTTAACTGCTGGATGATGTGGATCATAAGTTTAGTATAACATTGTGAGAAACTGAAATTTCAGACACTTAATTTTATTCTTGTAGAACATGTATATGAACCAAGAGATAGTCATTTGAACATAACAAGGGGATATCACATGGTTTAAAATCATGAACACTCTGTATCAGAGTTGTATAAAAGAAGAAGAGTGTGGTATTAGGAGTGGAGGAAGGCTCATTGACAACCTGTTATATGCAGATGACAAAATATTACTTGCCGAAAGAGAAGAGGACTTGAAGCACTTACTTATGGAGATCAAAGACTATATAGCCTTTCAATATGTATTACACCCCAAATAAACAAAAATTCTCATAACTGGACCAATAAGGACTTAATTTTAGTTAGAGCCATAATCAACGTTCATGGATATAAC
>NW_022103898.1:37108777-37110527 GCF_000313985.2 Echinops telfairi | reverse complement strand
TAAAATAATATCAGTAAAGAATAATGTAATTTAAGGAAAGAGTGAATTATGTAAAATTCACATAAAATTATTATATGAGTTAAAGAGGTGCTAATTATCATTTGAATAGGTAGAATGCAAATAGAATTAAAGGTTACAACAGAAGCTTCATTATCTCAATATCTGGTCACTATTGATCATTATATATTTTTATTTTGTTTTGGCAAAATATATTGCATTTAAAAGATTTTGTTTCAATTACACTTTAAAATTCAGTGGCATCAATCACAATTCACCAGGCTGTGAAAACATCACTACTGTCCATTTGGAAAAAAAATTATATATATATCACAACCAAAAAAAACAGTCTCATCTTTCTCTACACCCTGTTAGAAACATCTCTATTGTAAAGAATAGAGAGACTATCATGTGTTGCGTAGGAAATTAAGCATTTCATCTTGGATCATACTATATATATATATATGTAATCAATAGAGAGAGCCAAGTTATCCACCTAATTGTATTCACCAACTCTTATTAGCTCGTTATTTTGAAGAAATGGATTCTCAAACCACAATTTGATTTACAACATCTAAAATGTCTACAGTCAAATATTCTCGTCTTAGAATTTTATTCAAAAATTTAATGAACTTTATCTGCATTCTGTGTAAATTAGGTATTCTGTGAGCTTTTAGAATTTCCTTGGGTCTTCTTAAAATATGAGATTGGCCTGGTAGAGAAAGAAATCACAAGAGAACAAGCTCTAGCAATTGGGCCTGAAATGTTTCCGAGAGCAGGCAGAAGGTACTGTCATTAACCATGCCTTCACAGCATGATGCTTATCACCCCTATTGTGGAAGGCCCAATAACAAACCATTGGTTTATTTTTTAATTTGAAAGCCAAACTCCAAGAGAAAGAAAACGCTTTCTGTGTTGCCAATAATGCTGGCCTTGGGGATGCACATATTCACATGGGAGGCACGCAGCAGGTGTGAGAACATGGGGCGCTTGCTGCTGGCTGTTGATTACTCTCTGAGCAATTTCAAAAGCTTTCTATGCCCACAGCTTTATGTAATATATCAACAGTAATGGATTCATAATCATTATCTAGCCTACTGGAGGTCTGGCCACTGTGACAGATGTCTTCTCAATTTCATGTTGCAGGCTCTGGGCTTACCCTCCTCCCTCAGGAAAGCATCTTACATAGAAATATAGCATTTGTGCAGCTGATATAATGTTTACATCCAGCGGTGACATTAGTCATCAATCTCTAAATTCAAATGAATAGTTAATTAACCAGAATGAACCAAACACACCAGCACCTACTCATCATTCTTTACTGACAATAGGATTTATAGAAAAGATCACTAGATGATGCTAACTATGTGTGTAAACTCTGAAGTATAGTTTTATTCTTTATGTTTGCCATTGTTCCTTTGGGGGCTCTACATTTACAGGCATTACTTTGTCTTAGATTCTCTATATCACATGATGGAAACTGCAGGAGAGTAATCCTCAAACTTCTCCACAAGCTCCAAAAGGAATCCTGAGACAGGAAACGTTGTGTGAACCACCTGAACGCTACCACTAAATCGACACATATTCCATACAGATTCACTACACATGATAATTTTATTGCTTGGGTAGTAGACGTCTGGTTATTCATATATAAGAGAAGAAATCTTTCCTCCATTTATTATTTAGTTTCTTAACAACTACTTGAGGTTTACATACACAAAAGGGCCCGAAGAATCTCATTAAAAAATTCCAT
>NW_022103898.1:37105079-37106924 GCF_000313985.2 Echinops telfairi | reverse complement strand
GCAGGTCATCTCTTAGGAGAAAAGAGCCATTCTTGAAGATATTCCCAAACTAATCATTTTATGTCTCTCTTTCTTCTTCTGTCCATCTAGTTGTGGTGGCACATTGGTTCAACCGTCAGCTGCTCAACAAAAGGTTGATGGTTAAAATCCACCAGTGGATCCATGAAAGGAAAGATATGGTATTCTTGCTCCTATAAAGAATTCAGCCTTGGAAACCCTATGAAATGGTTCTGCAAGATCAGAGAGGGTTTCCGGGCACCTCTCCCAGGTCCAAATTTCATTCTTCGTAATCAGAGTTCCATTCTAAAAGAAATATGGTGGGTCCTCCCATTCCCCCTAAAAGGCTAGATACAAAACAGCCAATAGTCTCATTGCTCTTACTGATTGTTTCTCACAACAAAATTCTAATGTTTGCATTTGCTAAAAGGATCCTCTCATGTGCAACAGCGAGAACGCAAAGCAGCCAAGACAAGAGAGAATCATGTCTGGCGACGATTTTATTAGAGATAGTAGAATGTCTCTGGGAATCTAAGATTCAATGATTCTTTTTTACCTATGCAAAAAAAATGCAGCCTTGTTTCCACTAAAGCCAGGGCCATCTGTTTCCTCAGACAGCAGTTTACCCAGAAATAAATTAGTAAAAGAAGCATCAGTGGTCCAGTCAATTTTAAGGAAACTTGTGAATGACCCACAGGTCTGAACTATATAAAGGATGAGTGATAAAGAGAAATAATGTGGGGAAAAACCCCCCACAATTTTAAAAAATTAAAGTGAAAATGTAAAGTAAAATCCAGTGACTGACTATAACAGCTTCATTCAAAAGTTCAGAGAACGAATTTTGCTGTATTTATATTTTAAGGTAACTTCTATATTAACACAGGATTTGATTATACTATTTGGTGTGATTCTTTTTTCCTAAATCTCTTTCAGTGATTAAAATGTAAACTGGAAAGAAAACCTTTTTAAAAACAATTTTAGATTAAGTAATTTAGTGCAACGCCTCGCCCGTCTAATCTCATACATAGCCTCTAAAGTCTTTTGATCTCCACTCTTCAGAATGCTAGGAGTCTAGGAGATGCTCAACGTGCAACCCAAAGCTGCCATGACCAAGTCGATTTCAGGTTGCCATTGTGATCAAGCTTGTGGACTAGAGGGATACGGGCCTCATCGAGCGCTTGATGGTCTTTTGTTGTTTAATCCATCAATGCGAGCGACAGCTTGACATAATCACTAGCTTCAGACAGGTAATTCCATTCACTATCAGTTTTTAATTTGATTTCCTCCTTCCTTTATTGATGCAGTAAAACACTGGTTAATCTGCAGGGATCAGGCAAGCCCAGGGTTGTCAGTATTAATTTCACACTACTGTATCTTCATGTTTGGTTTTATAGAATAATGAAAGAAAATCATTATAAAGTTGAAATTAAGCTGGTGCTATAATTTTTGGTTTTAGATTCATGGTAATCTTTCTTTCTTTCTTTTTTTTCCCCACATTGCCAAGGTCTACCTTGTCTGATAAGATAGTCTCATGCATTTTTTTGTCAATGCATCTTTTCTATTATAGACTACAATATCCTCAACAACAAAAACCAAAAAGTGTAAAAGTACATGTTCTACATCCCACTTGGGTGAGTGGTAACTGTGGTCTTAGAAAGTTGTGGGCAGCCACCTAAGATACAACTTCAGGTCTCTGCCTATTCAGAGGGAGAAAGAGTGATGAAAATTTAAAAAATCAATGGACCACCCAAACCTCAGTCTCTACAACCCCCAAACCAAAAAATCAACGGTGCCTACTGTACCCTACTACCTGATCTTAAGGATCAAAAGTAAATAATAGTATAGGTC
>NW_022103898.1:37103680-37104880 GCF_000313985.2 Echinops telfairi | reverse complement strand
AGGAGTGGGATATGTGACAGTAGAGGGAGAGGATGCAATAATGGATTGAAACAAAGTATGTATGGATTGTTGAATATAAAATAGTGAGCTGCTCTGCAAATCTTTACCTAATTCATGTTTTGAAAATGTCAAAATACAGATGAGGTGGGGTTTTATGTTTGTTGTTGGTTATTGTTGTTGTTTTGCAAAGAAGATCAAGTTTGCTAAAAGTGGTTCTCAAAGCCAATGTCCCTCGAGAAGTAACAGTAAAGACAAATGGGAACTTGTTAAAATGCAAATGTTACCAAATCAAAAATCTAGGGGAGCAGCCCAGTAATCTGTGTTACAGCAAGCCTTCTAAATGATTTTCATGTGTCATGGGCTGAATCTATTTTAACCTGCCCAATCACCAGTGGAATGACATCATTTGCCCTACTTTATAAGTGAAATGATGGGGGGGATCAGAAAAGTTCAGAAACTTGTTCAAATTCACACCAGCCAATCGGAGAGTCAATATTAAACTTGAAATTTCATAGTATTCTTTCTACAACATTAATGAATTTCAAGACCTTTTTAAAGATTTCCTGTAGCTGTTCAATGTGTAAATGAGATAATACAAAGTTAGGTGCAAGTACAAAGCCTAATCCACTTGATCCTACACCTCAACCCCCACATAACAAACACACACACACACACACACACACACACACTGTCACCTCCCCACAAGCTATACATTCTGACATCTGGTGGCATATTCTTCAGACAGTAACATGCAAGCTCCTATATAGATTATGTTCAGACTAGGAAAGGTCTTCTAGGTCATGCTCAAGTAATTGAGTTTTACATTTGGGGTTATGGATTTTCTCTAGTAATTGATAATAAAAAGTTCTGATATTTGCACATGAACATATGCAGAGCATTTTCATGCTTTTTTAAAGGGAGATTGAGCCTCAAAGATTGCTAATTCCCCCATGCATTTCTCTTGTTGGTTCTCTATTATCTATTCACCATCATACTCGTCCCTCATGCAAATAAAAGGCTTATTGAAATTATTTGAGTGACCATATGATTTATCATTTTAATTTTTCATTCAGTTTTGAGAGTGAAAGACAGCAGGATTGATAATTATTACACTGGGGCAGCTGCTGAAAACCAGAGCCGTCCTGAGCAAAGGAAGGTAAACAGCGAACCTTTCCTCTGACATAAAGTTTGCTTGCCTAA
>NW_022103898.1:37076024-37102147 GCF_000313985.2 Echinops telfairi | reverse complement strand
GCGGAGTGGAGACCCAAAACCCATCTGTAGGCAATTGGACATCCCCTTACAGAAGGGTCTTGGGGAGAAGACGAGCCAGTCAGGGTGAAGTATAGCACAGTTTAGACATACAACTTTCCTCTAATTTAATGCCCCCCCCCCACTATTGTGACCCCGATTCTACCTTACAAATCCAGCTAGACCAGAGCATGTACACAGGTACAGATCAGAGCTGTAAACACAGGGAATCCAGGACAGATAAACCCCTCAGGACCCCTATTGAGAGTAGCAATACCAGGAGGGGAAGAGGGGGTGGAGTGTTGAAGTATGATCACAATGATCTACATATAATCCCTCCCTGGGGGACTGACAATAGAAAAGTTGGTGAAAGGAAACATCAATCAGTGTAAGACATGAAAAAATAATAATTTATAAATTATCATGGGTTTACGAGGGAGCGGGGGTAGGAGATGGAGAGGGCTGGGAGAGAGGGGGGGCGATGAGAGGCTCATACCAAGGTCTCAAGTAGAAAGAAAATGTTTTGAAAATGACGGTGGCAACAAATGTATAAATATTCTTGACACAATGGATGGATGGATGGATGGATGGATGGATGGATGGATGGATGGATGGTGATAAGAGTTGTATGAGCCCTCAATAGAATGATTAAAAAAACAAACAAAAAATCCAACTCAGAAGTTGCTTATGCCATGAAATCCATCTTGATTCTGACAGTCTGAAATACAATTTTTTTCTTCTTGAAAACCCAATCTAATTTGTTTTCATAATTTTATTAGATCATGATGCATTTTCATATACACTACCATAATTATCATCACCACTAGATTCTGATTCAATTCACTTACACAATAAATGCAGTAAGAATACCAAAGAAAAAGTTACTGAATGAATATGACAGTAACATTTAAATTCACTCTCCTAAGTATGTAGCTTATTATTTTCTGTCATTATTAATCCCAATTTGATCACACATGTTCAATATTGTCTAGTATATTGGATTGTCCAAATCTGGGAGAATATCTTTTTTCTATTATACTACCTGAAATTCCTTTTGTCCTGTGCTTTATGGGGAAGAGGAATACTATTCATTTGCACATATCCGTAATGTGACAGGATTACTATATATAATAAGTCAATGCTTATAGAACAACATATAAAATATTCATTTCTGAATAAAGAAACTAAGATAAAGGGGATACAGTTATTTTCCCCCAATGACACTGCTGGTGACAAAATGAGAATGTCAAACAAGTTTGTCTTTGTCCTGTGCCTCTCATCATGCAACAATGCTTTCATAAAGGTGGCTCATTAAATGATAGGTGGTGATCAACTGTCAATTAAGCATGTAATTTATAAAAAAATGACAAGAACCCGTTACAGTCAATGATTGAGCATTTCCAAAAGGGTATTCATCGGCTGGATCTCCCCCAGAAGGCCCAGTTAGGGAGATGAGATATCTTAGGGATATCATCAGACTACAGAGAAGATCTAGTGACTTGGCAGGGATTCCAGAAATGCCCACACACTCTTTATTTCCCCTCTTTTCTGAATACAATTGGGTAAATTAGAACTTTACACTGACCTCAATAATGCCATGTCGCTTCTAAGTGCTGGTTGACTAAAAATAAATAAACGGAAGCAGAGAACTCCCAGAATTTCATGATAAACTCTGCGGGGATAGATCTCTGCGAATAATTCCATGTGGAAATAAACAGAAAAGATCCCACAAGGCTCCATAGAGCCTGCTTCCACTGGGGCCACCCGCACATGAGGGCAATTTTTCTGTCTGCATTATTTTCTTAAAAAGAACTTCCAAATGCTGATTACAACATATCCTTAGTTGTTGGGTCTTTCTTAGCATTCAACATCTTCCCTTTGGAGTAGAATGCATAATTCTGATTTGCTTAATTATTGTGCAAACCTGAGAATTACCCTCAGTCTCAACACACTATCATTTTTGTTTGATGAGTAGGAAATAGCTCATACTTCAGAGATATGCATAGAAAAAATAATTCTCAGAGTTTTGAGATCACTCATGGTAATTCCCCTAGGTCCAAATGAAGGTCTAGATTCTCTGAAAGAATGGGCATTTGATCAAGTATCAGAGGAAGAGTTACCCAAACGTTCATTAGAAACCTCAATCTCTGAAGCCAGGAGGTCCTTGTGAGCGAAACTATGTCGCTGGGGTTAATGGGGCTATAACTCATACTTCAGTGACTCATCATCGCTTTCTTCTCAGGTCCAAGGTTATCACCACGCTTATCATTTCAGTTTTTGAAAAGTTCACAGCAGAACAATCATTGAGAAACTATTTCCCTTCTAGTTCTGACAGCAAACCAGTCTTTAAAATTTGACTCCAATGTCAAATTCCTCTGACATCTTTCTTAATTGCCAGTAAAAAGGATGCAGCATGTCATAGGGGGAAAATGTCATGGATTTTGAATCTGGGCCAAATATTTGGGCTCTCTGATCCAATTGCTGGTGACCATAGGCATATGACTTAACTGCTTTGTCAATAATATCTGTCCAAGCAAATTGGTTTGTGACTATGTTTGGCAATCAATATTGTCTACCTTTGCCTTTCTGAGCTCCAACCAGAACCAGCACCATTTTGACAGTACACGTGACAGATTGCTTTTTACCAGGGTGGTGAGTATGCCCTTCGTGCCATCTATGGTGCCAACTAACTATCAGGATGGGTAGATGTGCTTCCCCATAGAACCAGGTGTCTTCGACAACAAAGCTATTCAGTTTGCATTCACTGCGAGGAACTGAATTAAATTACTTTGTACTAAAGAAGCGCAGTTCACACCAATGACAAAACTAATCATCCATTGTAAGTTGTGGTTACTTCTAAATATCCTTGTACTGGCAATTTCTTAAAAACCCTTGCAGGGATGGAATTATCTTTACTGACTTGCTATTGCCAATGCTATTATAAATGGGATGGTTTTCTTTGATTCCTTTTCAGAATATTTGTGGTTATTGTATCAAGTACACTGATTTTTGTGCTACTCCCATACCTGATACTGCTTCTTTTATTTATTATTTTTTAGGGTTATATATCTGAAGTCTTCAGTATTTTTTATGTATAGATTATATAATTTATGAATAGTAATCATTTTATATTCTTTTCCAAGTTTGATGCATTATATTTCTTTATCTTTCATAATTGTTTGGGCTAGAAATTGTAGTACAATGTTCTCTTGCTGTGGTGAATACAGGCACCCATGTCTTCTTTGTGACCTTAGCGGGGGAAATCTCAAGTGTTCCTGAAAGGATGTTACCTGTCAATTTTTCATGCATGTCCTTGATCATGTTGAGGCCTGTCACTTCCTTTCCCAGTTTTCTGAATGTTTTTATCATGAGTAAGAGTGGGAGTTTGCCAAAGCTTTTTATTTATTTATTTTCATTCTACTGAGGTGGTGTAACACATTGAATTATTTTCTTGTGTTGAACCACCTGTTTTTCCTGGAATGCATCCTACATGTTGAATACTCTTTCTAACATGCTGTCAGATTTGGTTTCATGGTATTGTTCAGGACTTTTACATTTGTATTTCTAAGGAATATTGATTCCCAGTGTTCTTTCATGGCGACATCTTTTCTGTATCAGAATAATTCTGGTTTCCATAGAATGACTTCAGTATCTGTTCCTGGTGATGGAGTGGTGGTGATGTGCTAGACTGTGGCCCGCGTGGTCAGCAGTTGGAAACCTCCAGCTTTCTCCTGGACTTTCTACTCCCATAAACAGATACAGTCTCAGAAACCCACAGGAGGTCCCTATGAGTCAGAACTGACTCGATGGGACTGAGCTTCTTCTTGTTTTTCTAATTTCCTTCTATTCTTGGAAGAGTTCGAGAAGGATTTATTCATATTTGTCTCTAAATGTATGATAGAATTTACCAACAAAGGCCTCTGTGTCTAGGTATTTCACTGAGGCTGATTTTTTATTTCTGATTTGTTTTTATTTATTATAGGTGCATTTAGATTTTTTTCTATTTCTTTAGTTAATTGAATACTTTTTCCATCCATTCACTTTGAATCTATTTGTGTCTTTTAGTCAAATGTGACTATTTTGTAGACTGCATATAGTTGAACCCTTTCTTTTTACTTTTGCTTTATCTACTTAGACAACCTCTGTCATTGATGGGAGAGTTTAATCTGTTTGCATCTATACTGATTAATGATAAGAAAGGACTTACTTCTTCTGTATTTCTATTGTTGTCTGGATTTCTTATAGTTCACCTTTTGGGTTCTTCTTTTCCTTTATATTATCTTCTGCATGGTTATTTTTTATAGTATACTGTGCAATTTACCATATGAATTACAAGTAATATCCCAAAGTTATAGTAATTTACCTTGGTCAGCTTGATATCTATATTGATACTGACTTAGTTTCTATAAAACCAAAACACCACACCCACTGCTATGAATTGAATTCAATTCACAGTGACCCTGTGAGATGTAGTAATTGTTCCTTAGAGTTTTTGACACTGTACATCTTTAGAGACCAGAAAGCATTGCATTTCTCCTGTGAGGCTTCTAGTGGATTTGAATGGCTTACCTGTTAGTTATTAGCTCAATGTGTGTGTAGCATTGATTTATAATTGCACCTGTCATTTAAATCACATGTATAAAAATAGAAAAAGAAGTCACAAACCAACAATTAATAATATTGGCATTTATATTCGTATAGGTGCTTAGCTATGGACCTATACTAGTGTTACTTTTGTGTGCTTACATGGCTTTGAATTACTATCTACTCTTCTGTCATTTCTACCTGAAGAATGACCTTCAGCATTTCTTGTGAGGCAAAACCTACTAGCAACAAACCTAATTAGCTTTTATATTTCGAGGAATGTCTCAATGTAGCTTTCATTTCTGAAGAATCATTTTTGCTGGATTCAGAATTATTGTTTGACAATGTTTTTTTGTGGTTTTTTTTCTGGTCTGTTTTTCCCTTTAGCACTTTAATTCTATCATCTCATTTCTTGGTGAGTTGTTTTCTGATGATAAATCTGCTGTAACTCTTATTGGGGATTCCTTCTGTCTGATCAGTCACTTCTCTTGCTACTTTCAAGATTCTCTATCTTTTGACAATTTGATTATAATGTGTTTCAGTGTTAATCCCTCTGTGTTTATATTTTTTAGGGATGATTGAGTTTCCTGAATGGGTACATTTTTTTCTTTTATCAAATTTTGGTAAACTTGGGGCATCATTTCTTCAAATATCCCCTTCCATTTCCCTGACTCCTCTCTTGCTAGGATTCTCATTTCGCATATATTGGTATGCTTGGCAGTGTTTGCTTAAGCACTGAGCTAGGCTGCTTTGTCTACACTAGAGAAACAGAACCAGTGACACGCACATATGTTGAAAGAAGAACTGCGGATCAAGAAGAAATATCAAGAAGGCACCCTGGTGCCGTCCACCTCAAGTCTGTAATTCGAGTGCAGTCCCGGGCCCTCTTCAGATTTGCATAGCTACGAGCTTCACAGGAAAGGTGAGGTGGGATTCAGGAAGGTCACAGGCTAGTAGGTGCAGAGCCCCTTGGATCCAAGGTCACTGGAAACCTGCCAGGGTGGCCACAGCTCTCAGGTTTTGGTAGCTCAAATGGGGCCAGCCCTGGGGGCCCACAGACTCCTGGCAAGCAGGAAGACAAAGGGTCAGGGGGCAAGAAGAAGTTCCCAATTTCTCCCTTATGAAAAACCACACCCCTCAGGAGGCATTATCAAGTCGCGACCTGCTTCACAGGTTGGATTCCAGCCCGCACACTTCCACACAGATACAGTCAATGCAAAATCAAACCACCACAGCTCTGTTGTTAAGTTTTCCCCGTTCTGTTAAGATTTACCAGCACCCATTGTTTTTAGATCCTATCCATATGTGGAATAGAAAATAATGCCCTATCTTTATATTTACTGATTCTTCCTTCTGCTTGTTCCAATCTGCTACTGAAATCTTCAAATTAGTTTCTCATTTTTGTTATTGTGCTTTTCAGCTCGATATTTATTTTTATTTGTTTTATGATTTCTATCACTTATTGATTGTGTCTATTTATTTGTGCAATGCTATTTTGTTTCCTTTAGCTCTTTGTTCATAATTTCCTTGAACCCTTTTAGCTGATTTAAGGCATTTATTTAGTCTTTGTCTAAGTCTACTTCCCCAGGGAAAACTACTGTTAATTTCTTTTGTAAATGGACCATACTTTGTTGTTTCTTTGCATGCTTTATAACTTTTTGTTAAACATGGTGCAGATTAAATAGTATAGTGGGGTAACTCTAGAAATGAAATCCTCCTCCCTCCTCAGAGTTTATCTTGATTGCTTGCTGTAAGTGGCAGCTGTTTGTTTAGTGACTTTTCTAAATTGAATTTGCAATATTTTTTCTCTGTTCCTTTACCTTTTTTGCAGTTTATGTTTTCTCAGATTTATTTGAATGCCTGGAGAGAGAGAGGGAGGGAGAGAAAGAGAACACTGAGGAGAAATAGGAAAGGAAACAATAACAACAATTAAATGGAAATAAATCGCAATCTTTTCAAATTGACTGTGTGAGTATTCTTTCTGTATTCAGGTCCTTTATAGCTCTGCATTAGCCTTCATTTAGTTTTCAATTAGTCTGGAGAAGACATCAGAGGTGAAGCTTACAGTCTTTTCAGGTTGTTTATGATAATGCACCCTGTCCTGGGCATGTGCATGGCTTTCCAGTATATATTGGCTCCTTTGAATGTCTTAATTTCTTAAAGAAACTCCTTTGTCCTCCCATAATCTTGGCCATACTTCCACCATAATATTTTCCCCTAGATGGCTGTGTATTTGTTTGTTCTCTTGACTATGTTTGAAGTTTGAGAAATGTTCATCTTCCTTCTGCTCTGAGTTCTAAGATAGGCATAATAAAGATAAGAGGGTTTTTTTCATTCTTCATATTGCCCCAGGTAGTATAGAAAAGAAAAAAAATTATGAATGAGGCCATTCCAGCTCCCAGCAGAATCAAGGAGCAGGAGCTAACTCTGACAGAGAGGACTGATATCTTCCAGAAAGCCATGGAGGAATGAAATTATCACTAATTTTTCTATTGCTTTTCAATTGATCCACCTTTTGCTTAGGCACTGTCCACTGTAAGTGTTTGACTACTTTTCAGAGTTCTGACAAAAATGGTTTTGGCAGTTTTTGCTTGAGCTTGATTTTTTAAAAAAATATTTCTCTAGAAGGATAAGTACTTGGAGCTGCCTAGCCCGTATCAAGTTGCCATAGATTAGAACTAATTTATGGCACCTCGATGTGTGTCAGATTAGAATTGAGCCACGTAGGGCTCTCTATGGCTGGTTTGGGGGGAGGAGATCACCAGGCGTTTTCCCTAGGTGACTCCGGAGTAGAGATCTACATCTTAGAGTGAACAAAAGAAAGGAGGATTACCTGCCTTTTTGTCATCAGCTGCATATGTTAATCATTTTCACCACCCAGGAGTGCCTTGAAGCTGCTTATGCTGTCATTTTCTAAGGCTGTATGTTATGTAATTGACAGCATTATCATAACAATTAAATGAGGCGATGCCCCTAGACTCGTTATTTTAATCCATGTAACTATTACCACTAATTTGTACACATAATGCATAAAGAACCAGGTTGCACATTTTTATAAATGTGTATGTGTATGTATAAACAATTGATCATGTTATCTAGGGTCTTCCTAACACAGCTGGACTTTCACTCTCTTTTTATGTTTCAGGTACTTACTTCACGTAACATTTATTTTGTCAAGTTCACATTGCTTTCAGAGTGAGCCACTTTCCTCTAATCTGGCATCTACCAGTTAAAACCGTCTCGGCATAGGCTACATGGTTTGTTCTTCCTTTCTTTTCATGGCTCGTCGACTCCTCCCAACTCGATCTCCAGAGTAAAATGTCGTTGCTGTTGTAGGTGCGGTCAAGTCAGTCCTGGCTCGTAGTGACCCTGTGCTCCGTAGAACCAAACACCTTGTCCTGCGCCATCCTCGTAATTGCCCTCATGCTTGAGCCCATTGTTGCAGCCACTGTGTCAGTCCATCTTGTTAAGGATCCTCCTCCTTTTTTGCCGCCCGTCTATTTTACCAAGCATGGTGTCCTTTTCCAGGGACTGGTCTCTCCTAAGAACCTGCCCAAGGAAGCAAGACTTAGTCTCACGATCCTTGCTTGCTGTATTTCTTCCAAGATAGATTTACTTATAGACTCTGTAAATTATTCTTAAATGAGTATATATATATATGTGTGTGTGTGTGTGTGTGAATATGTTTGGGTGTATGACTTTAAAAATAATATGGGAGGATGTCTACTTCATAGAATTCTAAAATCAGGAAGATTCTAAGGGGACTGGAAGTTCATTTATTATGACTTCTTATTTTATAAAATAGGAAACAAAAGCCCAAATTGATTGAAAGAATTGACTCATCAAAAACTCAAGCCATGATCTTCTGGCATCTGTAGCAAGCTATATTTAATCAATACCCCGGCCTTCACTGCAGTCCCAGGCACGGATAATATAACAGCTTTAAATGGACCTCAGATAACTTTTGTCTATGGGGAGAAACACACATTAGCATACATTCTACTCAACTTTCTCAAAATGTTCTTTTCTCTCCTCTCCTGTTAAAAGTAGACACACAAGCCTTTTACACACAGCCAAACCAAGTCTATCTGACCACCAGGGGGCCAGTCACCAGATAAGAGACAAACTCGGGAACCAGCTTCTTGCCTAACACACTCTCCGTGTTTTGTTACAAAAATAACTGTGCATCACTGGAATGTGGAAAAAACTGCCTTTCCAACTGGAATCTTTGTTTAAGTGGCTAGAGCTAAGCTACTTAAACCTATTCCTCCGATAAAACAGAGGGTATTCCAAGAACGTTGAATTTTAAACAATGTGTATTTTTTTAATGTCCGTGCCACAGTCTGTGAACTAGGACAGTATGTGGTTTGGATATTGTGTGCATGTAGTATTAGAACCTACGGGAGTGTGTTTGCCGTGGCTTTTGTCACCCTGCTGTGGCTCCTGCTGCTGAAGCTGCTGGCAGAGGTTGTAGGAACAGGCCGCGGCAGGGCTGAAAGGGTGGCACCAGGAGTTTAGCAAGAAGATGCACGCACAGCGGGAGGGAGCAAACTGTGCCCAACTTAGCCTCTGGTCCACCCACCTGAGCAGCAAGAGCAGTTTGGGTCCCACCCACCTGCCATCGCAGAGTCCAACACTCCCCCCTCCCCTTGCCACACACACACACACAGCACCCACCAAAGCTGTCTGCTTCACTCGCCTGTATCCTTGTGGTCCACAGTTGCAAGAATCTGGTGTGGAGGTCTTTTAATTCATTAGGGAGAACTGATATACAAAAGGCAAGATGCTTCCCCTTTAAAACAAGTCAAACAAACAAAAAAAACTAGGGAACCACAAGTACATATAAATGGTTTGATGTTGTCCAAGTAGACAGATCATGCCTGCATTTTCAGCTACTAAAAAAGTATTTTAAAATCATTTTTATTCAACAGTGACTGGACATTTTATGACTTTAAGGAACTATTATAATTATACTTTAGATAGTTTTTTAATCTCTTATCTTTTAGAACTATAGTTCAACTATTATGATAAAAATGAGATGATCTTTATTATTTGCTTCAAACTATTTTAAGACATAAGAGGAAGCAGATAGAGATAGACATGAATGGAATCTGATCATGTGCATTATGCAATGACCCAGCCAACATAAAATGACTCATATATCATTTTTGTACATTTCTTATTTAAGATAGAATAATAAAAATCCTAAGACGAACCTCAAATATAAATAATAGGTATATTTTAAAGACATGATTACTAGAACTTGTTTACTTGTCTCTCAGGGTTTTTTGTCTTTTTCTTTCTGTTTTACATAGCAAAATTTCCTGAATAACCCAGTCAGAAAAACTATAACATAATGTATTTGAAACTATAATGTAAGGATTTGGTAACATTAAACAGTATCAATGTGACTATATGTATATATGTGTATGTATATATATATATATTATCAAATGATATCACGTAGAAGCCCTGATGAAATTTAAGGACTGTGAATGGATAAAGTATTTTACGTGTAAACTAATGCAGGTTCTGTCTTTTAAGAAATATCTATGGAATGCTTCGCAAATCTGTGTGTGATACTTTGTGCAGGGGCCATGCTAATCTCTGTGTCGATCCAATGAGAGTATATGTGCAACCAAAGCGAGCACTCCTTCCTCTCTTTATGGTGCCCCTGTGCCTGAGGAACTTCGTGTGAGTGGCTGTCCAATCAGCTCCAGTTTATGATGCTCCCTGTGTAACAGAACGAATTGTTGGCCAGCCCTTTGCCATCTTGATGACCATTGAGAGGTTGGTGCCTAATGTTGGGGCTACTGTGTCAATCTACCTAATTGAGGGTTTCTTGGAGCAGTGGTTCTGAACCAAAGAAGATCCTGCCCACTGCCCAGCTGATTGTCACAGTTGAAAGAAGGTTGTCACGGACATCTAGTGGGTAGAAACCAGAGGTGTTGCTGAGCATCCTGTAATGCACAGGGCAGACACCTATAGCAATCGATTTTCTGACCTGAAATGTTAACAGAATTAAACTTGCAAAACTCTCTCTTACAATCATGCTATTTCAGAGCTGAAGGCACCTCAGGTTCATACATACATAGCACCTTCATGCTTGACCTTTGGAGACTTTGAAAACAGACCATTTGTCCCCTTCAAGTGTCCCAGCAAATACTGATAGTGATTCTTTAGAAATTAGATCACTTTTCCCCCTGAGCGTTGTTATTTGATGGTCTCTAGAGGCCTCAAAAACTCTGATGAAAAAGCCTCAACTCAAAGATACCAGGCTGATTAGTTTTAGCCTA
Organism: Echinops telfairi; assembly: GCF_000313985.2. Lineage (NCBI taxonomy): Eukaryota > Metazoa > Chordata > Mammalia > Afrosoricida > Tenrecidae > Echinops > Echinops telfairi. Next base: position 37,091,270 of record NW_022103898.1, on the reverse strand, counting down.
TCCCTTGCACGAAGTAAGTGCTCAGTATATTCATTGAATCTCATAACTCACTACAATAAGAAACTTGAATTTTTTCCCCTCTAAAAATTGCCTCCAAATTTATTGTCCCCATTAAACCTGTGGAAGAAGATTTTGTTGAGAAAATGAGTATGTGTGCCCATGATCATCTTTAAACATGAGAAGTTAGAAGCCAGTTTTTAGCAGTTTTAAATGTAGCTACCCAAGAATTATTCAGATAATACAAAATTATGCAGTGAACTCAAACTGGCAAGCCTTACCTATTTACCTTAGAGAAATATGAATATTTCTAAACTTCATTTTAAAGTTTCATCACAATGTAATTTGTGACAAATATGACTGTCTCGGTATTATATTCAGGATCTAATGCATTTGTGAACTTTGGATATGTATTAAATACGTTGCCCAAACATATAAAATCAAACTCAAAGGACCCCGAGTGAATCACGGATTTGAGAACAGTAAAAATGGCAGCCAACATCACAAATATAGAGATGACCAAATATTACATGTTCCCTTATAGAATGACACAAAACAAAAACTCCAGTGGCACTTGAATCTAATGGAGTCTCTATCGAATTAGCCAATTTATAGATAATAGGAAATCCAGACCAGCGGGACTCTGTGAGTCTAATGATTTCATCAAATAATTTACAAATAACTTTTAAAAATGAACATGGAGGAAAAATGTTTAAATAAAAAAGACTTGAAACATATTAATAGAAACTAGGTGAAACTGTTAAAGGTTTCACAATATCTTGTTGGATGATAACACTGGACAAATACAACAAAATGATGAGCATACAGGATATCAGTTTCTTTTAGAAAAGGAGAAGAGTGTTTTGTTGACTCAGAGCCTTGTGATGACCAATATTTTGTTTCTTAATCTGGATGTTAGATGCATTTGTAATAATTCACTAAGCGCTACATTTGTTTCACACAGTTTACTATACCTATTTTATGTTATAATAACTATTTATCTTACAAAAGCAAACCACTGTAACACTTATACAAGGTAATCTCACATACAAAATTAAGAAAATGATGTAAAAGGGGCACAAGCTGTGTCCATGGCGTCACAGGATAAGCATCACCCACCCAGGTGACATCACACTAAGTACGATTGAGTAGAATATTCCTAAACCATACTTTCTATACACAACTTTTGCCTTATATTTGTGGTCTCTTGTCACTTTAACTGGCACGAACTGGGGGCAAAAAAAAGACTTTCTAATATAAAAGGTTGGTGTTCCCATAATTGTAGTATTTAATCACTGTTTCTAGGACAGTTTACTACAATTGAAAATGCATATCTCCAATCCATCATGTATAATGATAAGTACTGCATGTTTAGCAAAATTACATTAGCATTTCATTAAATATACATACTAAAGTGGGTGACATGTCAAAGGCCCTAATGACTTGTCATTTGCTGAAATTGGTTAGGTCACTGGTAGCCAAGCCACAATTATCCATGGGTACATTATCCACAGGAGATAGTGCATTAAAATTCACCTCAACAGTCCTGACTTTTTGACTATAGGACAGGAGTTCAGAGGAACTTTTATAGAGTAATTTAGAGAGCAATTAGCGACTAATTTCACAATGAGAAAAATATGACTCAGAGGAGTCCATCATCTGATAAATAATCAAAACAGGACTAGAATCCAGATTTGTTGAGGGCCAGGGCCAGCTCTTTCTATCAGCATCTCTTGAATAGTACGCATGCAATCTCCCTTCTTTAGACTTTCCAGGATTTAACCAACTTTTAGTGATGTTTATATGTTACTTGTAATCCAAAAATGCTACCGCCTACTCTTGGCAGGGAAAGAAGGTTTAAAAATAATAAGTACTTTGGTGGAAAAACTACACATTCTTCATACACACCCTTCCCCATGATCTGACTTGAGTTGTATAGGACCTACTTTTTACCTGTGTCAGCCATATGCCACTGTTGATATTGTTGGCCGATGGTGAGTCAAATCCGACTCATAATGGTGCCATGCATGCAGATTAGAACCACTTCAGAAGTCAATTGCTGTGCTCATTTTTCAAGAAACCTCTGGGTGGTTTTGAACTGGTGATAGTTCAGTGCTTAATAGTTTATGTCATCCAAGGACTCCAGGTAACTTGTAGCCAATGCACAAAAAGAAAAAAAAATCAGTCTATTTCCCATGTAAATATTATTTGTTGGCCATTCAGTTGACATTCCATTTGCAGCATCAATATCCTGGCTGATAAATGTGTCTGATATTTGGATTCTCATTTGAACCAGTTATAATATTTGCTTGAATCCCTCCTTAACTAATTAATTAAATAAAATCTTTAATATGTCATTTTGGACATCATTATATGGGTCATATGCTTTTACCTTTTGAAAATTAATTTGACACCTATACTAATACTACTATTATTATGACTATTGTCATCAATGGTTAGACATTGGACTGCAATCAGCAGTTCAAAACCACCATATTCTCTGCAATGGAAAGATGGGGCTTTTTACTCCCAGAAAGAATTATAGTTTACATTAATCCACACATATAGAGGTATTGGCCTATGTACACATATTTATACAGCAATACACTGTGGTAGTGGACAGACTTCAGGCCTCTGCTCATACCCTCCCTCAATACAAGAAAACTTTGTTCTAACAAATCGATATTGAAGACACAGAACAAACAAAAAAACCATATTATTGAGAATGAGGCGGGTGGAGCAGAGACCCAAAGCTCATCTGTAGACAATGGAACCATCCCCCACAGAGGGGACACAGGGAAGGGATGAGTCAACTAGGATGCAGTAAAGCATTGATGAAACACACAACATTCCTCTGGTTCTGAGGCTTCCTCACCACCACCACCACCCCAATATCATGACCCCAGGAAAGAGATGAGGGCTCACAACACAAGGAACAGGAGTGGGAATAGAAATACCAAAAGGGTAGGGATAGGGGGTGGCAGGAGGAAGGGAGAAAAGGAGAACCAATCACAACAATCAACACGTAACCATACACCCTTCTCCAGGGAGAAGGAAACAGAAAACATGGGGGAAGGGAGACAGCGGGTGGTGTAAGATATGAAAATAACGATTTATAATCTGCCAAGGGGTATGAGAGTGGGGGGAATGTATAAATGATACCAAAGCTCAACAGAAACTAAATGTCTTGAAATTGATGAAGGCAATACATGCACAGACATGTCTGATGTAATCAATGTATGGATTGTAACAAGAGTTGTAAGAGTCCCCAATAAAATGATCTTTTAATTAAAAAAAAAAAGAAGAATTACAGTGTCAAAATGTGGTGAAGAAAGCAGATGGTGACCAGCTGTGTTAGTCCAAGTAGACTAGAGAAACAAATCCATAGAAACTCATATGTGTATAAGAGTATTATATAAAGGGTAATTGTACATTAAGAAAGCATCCCAATCCAGTCCAGTCCAAGTCCATAAGTCCATTATTAGCCCATATGTCTGATACCAATCTATAAAGTCCTCTTCAGACTCACGAAACATATACAATGACACTGAATGCAGGATGATCACAGGCCAATGGGTAGAAAGTCTTTGGGTCCAGTGGCGTTGTAAGCATCTCAGTGCTGGCAGGGGTTTCCACGTGGCTTCTCCAGTTCCCAGGGCATGGGGTCTATCAGCGTAGTGCCATGTGTTTTGTCCTCAGGGATGTCTTGCAGGAAGTGAGCAGAGAGAGAGAGAGTCTGTCTCCCACCTCCAAGGAGGACATCCAGGAATTCCCAGAATTCTCAGAAGGCCATGCCCACACAGTTACCTCATTGGCTATGATCCGATGACAAACTAGACTCTACCCCTTCACTCTTAATCCTCTCAAGTCCCAAATTGACACCAGATTGTGTAACCACCACACTAGCTATAAAAATATATAGCATTAGAGGTCTTAAAAGCTTGAAGCGAAACAAGCAGCCATTCAGCAGGGAAGCAACAAAGCCCACATGAAGGAAGCACACCAGCTTGTGTGAGCATGAGGTGTCAACGGGAACAGATATCAGAAGTTCCAAAATAAACAGCCTCATGGAAAGGGGTCAGGGTAGAGACCCAGAGCCTATCCGAGGATAATTGGACATCCCCACACAGATGTGCTGCAAGCAGGAGAAAATGCATCCAGGGGGCAGTTTAGCACTGAGGAAACACACAACGCTCCTCTAGTTCTTTATCTCTCTTCCCTCAACTATTATGATCTCAGTCCTACCTTGAAAATCCTACTAGACCCATGTACATACAGCGGCACAGATGAAAATGTTCAATACATGGAATTCAGCAAAGACAACCCACCTTAGAATCAGTAATGGGAGTAACAATTCCAGGAGAGTAGGGGAAGGTAAGAGGGAGGAAAGGGAAACGGATAGTAATGATGGCAGAATAACCCCCCTCGAGGGGACGAATACCAGAAAAATAGGTGAAGGGATAGAATAGGCAGTGTAAGATATGTATAAATAATAATAACAATACATAATATATTGAGAGTTTGTGGGGTGGCAGGATATGGAAGGAGAGCAAAAAGGAGGAGCTGATATCAATGGACTCAAGAAGAAAACATAATGTTTAGAAATTGTTGATGCCAACAATTGTAAATGTCCACTTGATATAATGGAAGTATGGATTTATATATTACATTATAATATATGTAAGAGCCTCCAATAAAATGATTTATTATTAAAACAAAAAAAATACTGTTTCAGAAGTCCACAAGGGCAATCCTACTGGGGTTGTTATGATTTAGAATCAAACTCAATGGCAACAAGGTTTTTTTTGTCTTTTAAGTTATACTAATATTACTGAATTAAGAATTGAGTTTTGTGTTTTCAGTTTACCATATTCTGAAAGTGGGGCTGATATTTTACTTATACTAATTCATGTGGTTGTCATAAAATCCCAACAAGATTGATAGATCCTATTATTATATCTCTTATATTAATGAAGAACTTAGGTATTCATTTGCTGTGTGTCTGGTTCCCTGTTAGTCTTGTGACTATCTGAGTTGATTGATTGATTAATTTTCTTTTTTGGTGTTTATGTATACAAGATAAACAGAATAGGCAACCTTATGGAGGCAGTGACTGATCTGATGGTTCTTGGGGGGGCATGGGAAGGGAGGGGGAGGGGAGTGGGGAGTCAGCAATGATGGGTACAGGGGAACAGTAAGTGTTCCAAAATTGATGGCAAGAAGGGTGTAGCTTTTCTGATGAGTTTTATCAATTGAATTGTATCTGAAAGGTGAACAATGGATAATACTGGGGTAGGAGGAAAGCAAAATATATATGTATATTGTGTATTTGTTTATGTATGTATATATATATATATATGCAAATGCGACAAGGAAGCAGATAGATTTTGGGCCTCCACTCAAGTACTCCCTCGATGCAAGAACACTTTGTTCTATTAAACTGGCATTCCATGATGCTCACCTTCCTGACACAATGGCTGAAGACAAAATGGGTGCGTAAGTAAATATGGGAAAGAAAGCTGATGGTGCCTGTCTACTAAAAGATACACCTTCTGGGGTTTTAAAGGCTTGTAGTTAAACAAAGCAGCCATCTAGCAGGGAAGCCAAAAAGCCTACGTAGAAGAAGCACACCAGCCTGTGATCATGAGGTATCAGTGGGAAGAGGTATCAGAAGTTCAAAACCAAGCAAGCAAATCGATGTGAGGGGGCATGAATACAATGGAGACCCCAAACCTACCTGTAAGATAATTGGGTAGTCCCTCTAAGAAGGGTCACACAGAAGGGATGATAGATTCAGGGTGCGGTATAGCACTGATGAACCACATAACTATCCTCTAGTTTATCCATTTTATTTTGATGCTTCTTTCATCATTCAATATTTTGCCTAAAGAATTCTTCAATTTTGCTACTTGGGACATTTTTCTTCAGTTTTTCCAGGTTTATATATGATGATCCTGTTCTTCCTTTTGGACTTTCTAACTCCAAGGCTTTGCACATGTCATGGCCATGTGACCCTAGGTACAACAGAAGGAAACGTCACGCTGTCCTATGCCATCCTCGCAATGTTTGAGCTCATTGTTGTTGGCACTGTGTCAATCCATCACATCAAGGGGCTTCCTCTTTTTCATACCAAGCATGATGTCCTTCTTGCATGTAATAATATTAATCATATATATGACATCCATATCCTTATTATTTATCCTTATTAATCTTTATGTGGTAACTGATTAAAAGTCCTTTTTATCTCTGCCTTTTGTGTTTGCATTTCTGAATCTTATCCACTCTCTATATACTCTTAAGTTCTCTGACATTATTTTACGTTGTTCTTTTTGTACTCTGCACATTCCACCTTATTTATTGGCAGTGTCAATTTTCTTTATTTCTTTACTTACAAAACCACTAGCATATGTATCCTGAAGTCACCTGGTGGATAATCATAGCTTCACGTTCAGTGAAACTCTTACATGTCCAATGATGGAAACATTTTTTATTGAGAATTAGGACATCTAATAAGACAGACCTAAGCATGAAGTGATAGAAACTACCAGTCCACCAATAGGTTGCCAGTATGAAGATGATAAGAGGGTCTAATACTACTTCAGCCTCCTGATTACCAGGCTACTATGTTCTAGATATTGGGTGACCATATGTTAGCCAGAGTTCAATGTGCACTGTATACACTTCAAAGTTTGTCCCTGAGTGCAATTGAAACCGTTTTCTATACCTGTATTCTCAACCTCATAGTTTACTATCCAGCAAGTATGATGAATTTTGCCACCTAAATATTTTTTCAGACTTGACCCAATACCTCTGCCTTTTTTTGCTTGCTTGCTTTCATCATTTCTTAAGGACCCTCAGGGTGCTGTCAAATAAGCATTCAGCTGCTAACCCCAACAATGGCAGTTGAAACCACCAGCTTCCACTCTGAGAGAAAGATGAGGCTCTCTTCTCCCCGAGTGATTGACAGCCTCGGAAATCTTACAGAGGGTCACTGTGAATCAGAGTCAACTTGATGGCAGTGGGTTTGGTTGGTTTGATATCATCTCTAATTAGGATTTTGAAATTATGTATCTTAACTGGTCATTTGGCTTCTTGGCCCTCACCTCCTCTCAACAACGCCGATACACATGTTCTTTCTAGGATGGACATTTATGCTAGTCATTTTCTTAATGGCTCAACTTCCAACAGAATAAAGTTAAGACTCCTAGTCCTGCACATAATACTGAATATTTTCATCGTCCAGGCTTCCTTCTCACTTTTATCTCATTCTCCCACTCTTTCCTAACACATAGCCCGTGTTCTTGAAAGCATTAACTTCATTTTAAAAAACAACTTGATGAGATAGTGTATCCCTACCAGCTTTCAATCCCTCCTGACTTACTTTGACCTTCATGACTTATTATCCTTGTCACAACTTCAGCTGGTTCTTCAAACGTGTCCATTGGCACTGCTTTGTGCTGACTTTGGATGTTCTCTTTTACTGACCTTCAGACTCTCCTGCTGACCACACTGCCTCCAACTCCCCTGATCCAGTCTGCGATCACTAGGCCACAACAGACAGTCATGACCGGATGTCCAAGAACCATTCTCTTGCCAACGTGCTCTTGTCTGCCCAGAATGATCTGGACGCTGCGTACAACTGAACGAGTCATGTTCTTTATGCTACGGATGCTCTGCACTTGTCATTTCCTCTGTAGACGTGGCCTTCCCTTCCTTGTGCCTACAGGATTGATTTCCAAAAATTTATTTATTACTTTTTATCCACTTTATTACTTTTCTCAAATGCCTCTCTTAAGTCATAATAAGCATATTCAGACAAACCTATATTATTAGATATAGAGCAGTTGCACACTATTTGCTGCATTCATTAAAATAACATATGACTTACTCACTCATTGCCCTGGAGTCGAGTGGATCCTATAAGGCAGGGTAGAATTGACTCTGTGGGTTTCCAAGACTATAAATCGTTGCCAGAGTAGAAAATCGCATTGTTCTACAAAGGAGTAGCTAGTGGGTTTGAAACACTGATGTTCAGCTTAGCAGCCCAATGTGACACCCACTGTGTCACTTCACACATTTACTAAATGTCTATGAATGTTGGTCTTTATGGTAATCACAGGATTAACATAAATATGTATGTAAATGTGTATAAATCAGTCAACCCCCAAACTCTGGGCTTCTCAAGGATAGAAATCTGTTTTATATTCCTTCAAAGTTGAACATATAACCCAATACAAAGGTTATATGACTGGTGCTCAATAAATGTTACTGAATGGAATTAAATTGAATTGTTAGGGATATACTCTGTTTGCCACCCTCGCCTCTACTTAGTTAACAAACAGTCATTCTTTTTTTATTATGTCGCTCAGTACATTAAAATTTCAAACTTAATTCCTGCCTGAGGGTCATTCTTCTAAACAACTGGCTTCAGTCTTGCATAGCAATTAAATTTACCCTGATTTTAGCTTTTTATCTCAACAATAACAGCTTCCAGGGCATAACAGAACTTTAAAACTTGTTATTCCAGTAGGGATTGGTGAAGGTGAGGGCAGAGGAAAGCAGGCAAATGTCCCATCGTGTTTGGCACGCGGAATGTTTGCTGTTCTTTCTGTTACGTGTGCCAGCGCCTCTATTTAACTGAGTCAAGGATTAAAGTATTGAACAAGCAAAGAATTGCTCAACTCTCTGGAGACGTGGGTCACTTTCAGTATTTGACAGGTAACCCCTTCAATTGATTAAAATCTATATGTATTGTGAAATTTCTGTACGACTTATTCTCATATTCTTGGCTACTCACCAAGTTTGAAAGGGTTTAGAAGTCTGCCCTTGGGAAACTGAGTCTTCCTTGCTTCCAGACATTGAAGACTGAAACAAATTACAGTTCCATCTCTCATCTGGCTACTCAGGTTGTACAATCCCCAAAAGAAGCCTAATAAACAGACAAGACTCCACTTGAGTTTCAAACCTGTTTGTAATCTAAAGCCAAGAAGTTTATGGGATCACAGACCAGGCTTGTGCATGTTAGATCTGTAAGGCAGAATCACAGAATCATAACTTATAAATAGGAATAGATCAAGGCGGTATTATTAAGTATAAATGAACACAATCTGTTTTGTTTTGCAAGACAAGAAGGAAGTCAGCAAGCTATAGGAGTATTCAGAAAGTGAGCAGTATCTCCGTGGACTGATGCATAGCCTTTGAAAACTCAAAATCTAAATCAAGGTGGAAAGCAAGTTCTTAAAAGGTAAATAAAGTCATTTAGGGAGATTAATCACGAAAGCTGCCTCATTGCTACTGGGAGCCTAGACGCCAGTTTGATAAATAGTCACTGCCTGGTTCTAGAGTTTTCACTGCAGTGCAGTGATGATCCATAAGCTCTGCCCTTCTAGTTCCAATAGAGAACACTAACTTGAAGAAAACTACTATAGCTTGTGATAAAGATATTTTTTAATTTAGAATTTTTAGTAAGGCCCTAAAAGAAACAACAACAAAATGTTCTATTATATTTTCATTGATACAGATACTAGAATAACATGTGCAAAGTTATTCATACAATGAACTATGAGTGTATCTGTGGAGTGTCACAGAATAAAGCCAAACCCTAGTATGTGCATGCTGCACACATGCATGTTTATGCACACAGGCACACACAGAGTGAGAACTCATATATTCTCCTGATGGCCACATAGTTCCATTCTAAGATTTGGTTGCTTAGGACTTCCCTATCCATCAACTATGAATAGTAGTCAAAGATTCTGATTTGTATTTATGAAGGAAACAACTACCTATGGAAATTCAGTTCTAAGTTTAAAGTTGACAAGTTTAAATTTTCTAAATCAGGTTAACCTAAATCACATAAAGCATATGACAGGCCACTGTTCTATTTCATTTCATTCAGGTAGCCAGGGCTTCTGATTGCTTAATATCCATAATCATTATAATGCCACCTTCACACGGAAGGCAATAACTTTGTTAGGCTGAAAGGAAACAATATATATGGAAAAGGATTTGGGTGGGGCTATGAAGGTTTAAAAAAGAATTTCACCATGAAATGGCATCAACCTAACAGTATCATAGGGCAAAAGTCAACATCTAATGACATTTGATCGATATATTATTATAAGGAAATGTCATCTCTCAAAGAGAATACTATCTTTCCTCTCACTCCCAACAAATTTCAATAAGATCTGGATTTAGAAGAACCAGAAGCATCACTAAGGGTCACGGATTCTACAATGGCTCATGAGTGTTTATCAATGATGGCAGAATGCTAATCTTCCTAACACAAACATAGGCTCTACTTTCTGTTTTCATATACAGTAAGTTCAAACAGTCGTATGCATTGGGCCTTCATTTTTTTCCGATAGAAAAATAATAGATAATGACAACTGAGTTTCTTTGTTTCCCTTGTCTTTTATTCTCTTGCATGGTATTTAAATGGACCTCAAATATTCAGATTTGAAATAATCCACAGGTCAACACCGGTACCTGCTCCTTTGTTGTCATTAGTTTTTCAATCATTCACTTAAAATAAATAATCAACAAGAATTACAGTGGGAAACTCACAGTGGCCATTCTACCCTGCCATACAGGGTACCTATGAGTGGGCATCAACTCAGTGGTAGTTGAGTTTGGCTTCCGGTATGAACCCAACACTCAGGACAAGAATTAGAACACCAACAATATCTTATATATACCTATTTACTCCTCATTCTGTCCTTCTGCCAAATTCTCTACCCCATTAGCCCTCATCCTGCTCTTTGGACTTATTATTCCCTTGCTTCCAGTTATAGCTTTTTTATATGTAACATATGCTTAAGAATTATTTTTATATGTAGTGGATAGACTTTTTAAAAAACCTGTCATATACAACTGCTAATATTTTCTCATCGTTAATAATTCATCCATGTTATATAGAGTGAGTCATTTTTTAGATATTTTTCCTATTATATTAAATCATAAGAATAATTGTTTTATCCTCTATATATATTTTTTTGAGTTTTACACAGAGTTTTCATTCTTTCCTTTTGGATAATTTGAAGAATGCATCCATAAAAATTCATCAACGTAATTCCAAGGAATGTATAAATATATGTACCCCTTGAGTTTTTCTGAGAGGAGGAAACAGATTATGTGAATGTTCACTGATACAAGAAAATGTTTTTCAAAGTTGCGCTACTTTATTTTCCTGTCACCATTGTATATGTGACCTTATTATTGATCCACTCACTCCAGCTATTAGCATGATCAAATATTTAATTGTTTCAGTTATATGGATATAAAATAGAGTTTTCTCATAATCTTGATTTACAGTAAGTTGGTTACTAATTCAATTATCTCTTCATATGTTTGCAGACTAACTGACTTCTGATAGTATTATAACACAATTGCACTGTGTGAATTCTAAGTAATTGATTCTGGGTAGGAAAGTGTTGCTAGCCAAAAACCGCTCTAATTTAGTAGCTAAATTAGGAACCCTTCTTTATGCCCATAGCTGAGCCACCTGATAACCTCAGAAAACCTCCAGTACAAGTTGACAAAGCTACTATCTCGGTAACTCACAGGGGCAATTCTACCCTGTCCTGAGTTGACCAGGAATGTTTTCTAAATGCCAGTGAGGCTTAATTTACATTTCAAAGTCAGTTGCAACGTTTGGAGATTGAGCTTGATGTGAAAGCAGCGCTCTCCATAGAGAACTGGATTACATGAGATGTGTGATCTGCCCTTTGGGTTGGTGCAGACTTTTTTTCTAAATGTGTAAATACTTGTGTTCTTCTCTAATATACACACATAAACATTAAAGATCACTTAAATATCAGAATTTCTCTCTTTTGTTGCATAGGAATTTCTTCGGTGCCTGGATTTATATGGGAACTCAAGTAGGCTAAAAACTATGAATACCTACATTGTGACGCACAGGGATCCTATATGACAAGGCCAAACTGCTCCATGGGATTTCTGAGACTACAAATCTTTACAGGAGTGGGAAAGTTCATCTTTCTTCCATGGAGAAACTGGTGGATTTGAACTGCTAACCTTGCAGTTAGCCGCAATGCTTACTGCCACTAGGGCCCCACTTGTCTGTTACAGCCATACTAACTAGCAACAGGACACATCTCTATCCTCAAAAAATTTTTGATGTATCAATGATTCATCATCCTGTCCAAAATAGTTTGTTTGAATGCTCTGATGTGTGCTTTTTTTTCCCCTTTAGGCATTCAAATACCAACAAATTATCTATCTTAGCTAGGCATCAGAAAAGGAGACCAGGAAATCCAGAGAATTTAAAAACTAGAATCACACACTCACCAGTTAAGTTGTTTCCAGTCCAAATTACAGAGCTCTCAGTTTGCTTGAGGCCCACAGTACCTCTTCAAGTAAGATGATGATCGATGTATATGTATCTTGCTTGGTGATCTGACCCCACTCTGGGAAAATGTAGAAATTATGTAGCCAAAACTCAATTACTAGTCTTTCCAAATACAAAGCCTATCTTTTTAAGAATTAGAACCTGCTATTATTTTTGGCAAATTGATTTGCATGGGGATTCATCCTAAATGTATTTTGTTCTGAAATAATCGGCACAGGATTGTTGAGCTGCTTTTCAGAGGGGAAAAAAATAAGCATGTCAGTTGCAATTCCTTACAGATAGATGTGCATTAAGTCACATTTGAAGTAAACTAATCCATGGAACTCTTACATCTTTCATTGTATGATTTTGTCACAGACAAAAACAACAACCGAGACACATTGCTCTATATTATTTAATTGAATACCCTATTTCTCTATTTTAATCAGTCAATTAAGATTTTTCTGATTATTTCTCATATGTATGTGAACATGAAACAGGTGAACATTAATCCTTTTGAAAATTGAATAATTTATGCAAGCTGATTATAGCATATGTTTTCATTGGAAACTTCCACCATTCATATTCAGCTCATTTTAGGGCACCTTTTATGTTTCCAAGGAGCCCTGGTGGTGTGTGTTTATGCTTCACAGGGTTCGCAGTTTGAAACCACCAGCTGCTCCTCTGGAGCAACAAGTGGCTTCTACTCCCATCCAGAGTTACTATCTTGGCAACTCACAGGGGCAGTTTCACCCTGCCCTGTAGGGTCGCTATGAGTTGGCATCAACTTGATGGCAGTGAGTGGTTTCACAAGGAGACTTTATTGTTTGCAGAGAATGTCCACAATGGCACCTGAGTAGTTGATTGTGGACGCCATTACAAGATGGCGCGTCATCCGCGCGCGACAGTTGATGATTGACACAGGAAAGGAGAGAGACAAACTGTAACATAAGTAATGATTATATTCACAAATGGAGCTTTGGCACTGGAGCACAACCTTGCAATCATTCTTCAAAGCACCTGTAGTAAAATCACCTATGAAGACTTAAACAAGAACCCTGGCAGGAGGTCCACAGGGCAGGACTCAGTAAATTCTGGCTTGAAGGAAGGGACTAGACCCTCTGATAAATCCACTCTGCTGGAGCTAAGACAGTGCTTTGACAGATTCCAGCCAATAAGCCAATAAATATTTATTGGCTCACTACCATGTGCCCACCACTTTGAAAGAAGAAAAGTATGAAGTTAAGCCAAAAGTATTGCTACTATCGTTCTAGTTCACACATATCCAGGTTTATTCAAAACAAAACTTTAAAAAATATGCCTATGGAATTGATGGATGGCTACAGATAATTTCTCTGCATTCATGAGAAAAGGGCCAGAAAAATTACACTCAGGATTTTTTTTTTTTCACCTTACAACAATGCACCTTCTTATTCTCCGATGTTGGAAAACTTAATGCAAGAACCCTAAAACTGATGTCCTTCAGACTCTGTTTGTTCCCCAAACCCAATGATCATTGGACATGATTAGAGTCCCACAGGGATACCAAAACTGTCACTTATGACATGGTGTAAATTAAAGGGCACAAAATTCTTTAGGAAAAGGTTTTAGAGAGAGAAACACCACCTTCAGAAGAGTATAGACTTAGATGGAGGATACATTCATATAAAATATCTCCATATACTGATCTTTTTATGTTTAATAAAGGTTTATATGGTGTTATAGCATCAAGTTTTTATTTACTCTCAAAAAATTCAAGGTGCTTCAAAAAGTTCATTGAGAAATAGAATTAAAATACAATGGAATTTCCTAAAAACTTTTTAAGACACCCTCATACATCTTGACTCGAAGAGCTTACAGTTTGTATGGAAAAGCAAGAGTTGCATACGGAATTTATAGCTTTCTTTTTGTGATTCTCCCTTTGCTTTTATCCCCTTAAGCATTCCGTGAACATATAGTTACCATATACCCATGCCAGAAATGTAAGAAGCCCAATAAAATATGTGAATTTGAATTAAATCATTTGGTTTTCCTTAAAATAGTCTAAACTCTGCACAAAAAGGGCAAATATGTGGATTAAAGGAACTGTAATCTGAAATACAAAGTTACAGTGGCAGTGGGAGAAGAGATCACAGCCAATAAAAGTTAATAGTAACCTTTCCTTACTGAGAGCCGTTATATCTCAGGTGTGATTATAAGCACTCTACTCATTAATCCTCACAACCACCCTAGATAATAGGCTCCCATGCTCACTTCACACATATCAAATGAAAAGCAAGTAAACGTTGTGAAACCTATCCAAGATTTCCCAGCTTGTAGGTCACAAAGTTAAGTTTAAATGCTTGTATATAGATGCCCCCAAAACCAAACCCAATGCATCACGTTGATTCGGACTCATAGGCAGGGGAGAAGTATCGCTATGCGTTTCGAGACTGCACCTCTTTACAGGTAGAGAAAGCTTCACATTTCTCCCATATAGCATGTGAGTTGTGGTTTCAAACTCCTGACCTTGTGGCTAGCATTCTAATATGTAACCTACTATGCCATCCAGGCTCCTGTATGTATGTTGTTGTTATTTTTGTTGTTGTTAGGTGTTATCAAGTCAGTTCCGACCTGATGCACAACAGAAGGAAACTGCCTGGGCCTGTGCCATCCTCACAAGTGTTCCTGTGCTTGACCCCTCATCGTACCTGCGGTGTCAACTGTCACATGAGGGCCTTCCTCTCCTTTGCTGGCCCTAGGCCAAGCGTGATGTCCTTCGAGGTTGATAGCTCGATAGCTAGATAATGAGATAGATAGATGATAGATAGATAGATAGATAGATAGATAGATGATAGATAGATAGATAGATGATAGATAGATTGACAAATAAATAGATGATAGATAGATAGATAGATAGA
>NW_022103898.1:37073082-37075497 GCF_000313985.2 Echinops telfairi | reverse complement strand
ACCAGCAAGGAGAGGACTGTATCAGTGGATATTTTGTAAATGACTTTCCTGAGTAAAACTCAAAAAAATGAGAAGCAGCATGTTGTTATCCAGTCAATGCTGACTCCTCATAGTGACTCCTTTGTGGGTTTCCAAGACTGTGATGATGAACAGGAGTTGAAAGTCCAGTCTTTCTCCCATGGAGTTGCTGGTGGTTTTGAACTGCCAACCACATGGAAGGCAACCCAATATGTAACCACTATACCACCAGGGTTCCTTGCCCCTGAGTATGAAGGTTATATGACCTCTTTTCAATGTACCCGCAACACACTGGGCATACTCTTTTTTTTACAATCATTTCATTGGGGAATCTTACAACTCATAACATTCTATACATCTATCAAGCATATTTGTATATATGCAGGCATACCTTATTTTGAGGACTTATCCCAGGATATTATAATTATTTCCCCAGGGCTTGGCACAATAGGTGACATACCATTAGTGCTCAATACAAGTTTAGGAGTAAACACAATATGGGTGATTAATGTAAAATGTTATTTGCAGATCACAATTGTAGTTACTTGATGAACTTTTAAGGACAGTTTGCCAGAGCAGATAGCACTAAGCTTTCGTTGGGTAAGATGAGTGATACTTTTAAGATGCTTAGATCAGTGCCAGGCCTCTCAGTAACTGTTTATTATGATCATTATTTCTATTTACTGAAATCAAATATTTATTAACACTGAAATTATGATTGTTATTTATTATTATAGATGGGGGTACACAGATGTGTTAAACAGAGATGAGAGGTCATGGAATACCTTCTACTTGTACCCATACCTAACATCCCTGACTCTGTGTGTGTTGAGAAGCTCAAACTCTCTTGAATTTTAGATTTACACACTTCATTTTCTCATGGCTCCTCCCCCTGCAGGGCAGCGTACTGGCAGCATCTGGGAAGAGAAGAGAAACTAAGGCTCTTAACAAAATACAGAAAGTGAAAAAGTTCAAGTTTAACCTCCTGGGCCCTTCTACGTTGGGGATAATAGAAAGGGGAAAGTGACAAAGGAGAAGGAGAAGACAGAGGGAGAACACTCACTGTGAGTGCAATCTTACAGATGACAAAGTGAAGACAGAAGTGTGAAGACAGAATGGAGACATTCATGCAGCCAGCCTTCTTGCTCAGAAGCTCATTGTAGGACGAGTATCGTGGTGTCTACTTTGACGCAACCCAACTATATGTGTGACATTTTCAGGAAGCCTTTGCAGCTCAGCAGTATGTGATAGTAAAGCCTCTTTTACCCCATCCTCTCCTAATCCTGGGACATTTAATCACTTGTGGTTCTTTGTGGATTATTTAAAATATGGTTCTCATCAGCACCAGCCTCCATGGTGTAGTGATTTAAATTTCACAAACAGAACTGACAGCTGGTGAGGCCATTGCTGCTTCTATTGCAGAGCTGGGCCATCTGCTGGGTGCTACAATCCACAGGCTTTCTTCGATGACGCGATGCACCACCAGTTCGTATGTGAATTTCACAGCAAACCCTTCGCTTGGTTGCCTTAGTGGAGTCAAAATCTGCAGGGATAGGTATTATGATTTTTTTAAGTTCATTCCCAACAGTAGGATACTGATGTATATTACTGAACTTCGAGGAATATCTCACATAAATGCCCATAGCATATGTCTTAGTTATCGAGTGCTGCTATAACAGAAATATTACACATAATTTTAACACCTTTATTTCCCCATATTTTAGAAAACTAGAAGTCCAAAGCACCAGCGCTAGGGGAAGGCTTTCTGTCTCTCTGGACTCTGGAGGACATCCTAGCTCTTCAAATTCGGCTTTGGTTCCTTGGAAATATCTGTGTGTCTTGGCCTCTAATTCACCCCATCTCTCCTCTGGTCACTCAGTTCATCCCTTTTATATCTCACAAGATAGATCCTGCAGCAACCCTGGCTCATTAGCAGAGCAAAGACAAATCCTTCCCAAATGGGATAATAGCCCCCTTCTTAGATGTTGGGGTACACCACACAGATTTCAGGGTGAGGAAGTGGGAATTGGCAGTGGGGTCCCCACACATGATACAATCCATAACAGCATACAAGTAGACTTCTTCATGCTGAGACCCTCAAGCTTCACTGGCAATCATATAAGTAGAAATATTTCAGATTTGTGGCGTCTAACTTCAGCTGTTGCCAAGCTACATTTATTCCTTGTGTTCACCACTGCTTCTCTGCCACAGTTTCTTCAGAAGTCAGCTTAATTTCACTTTGCACCAAACTCAGACTTGATACTTCTTCCTTCACCCTTAGTTTAACCTAAGTTCTACTTGTTCAAGAAGATTAAATCAATGTGTTAGTCTGGGCACTTTAGAGAAACAAATCCACAGAAATTCATGTATAAGAGAGAGTTTTATATAAAGGTTAAA
>NW_022103898.1:37052881-37072200 GCF_000313985.2 Echinops telfairi | reverse complement strand
CCGTTACTTACTCTCTCTAATCTCTAATACGCAATTGACTCTACAGACTGTTGTCATCTGGCTTCTGTTCCCTGTACTTTGCTGAAACTGTTCTTGTAAAGGTCACCAAGGGCTTCTGCTTTTCCAAATACTGAAGTTCTTATTTCAAGTGACTTTTGCACTGGTGTGCCCTTTTGAATTCTTTCTCCCCATTCTGAAGCCTGCTGTCCTCTCTGACTCCCTCAAACGTTAGATCTCTTCATGCTTTGTCATTTCACAGATGTCAGTCCCTCTTGCCATTCATTTGACTTGGTTTTATTCTCCTGTTTCTTTTAACTGGCACCCTTGTTCCAAGCTACATAAAGCAGACTGGTTAATTCCATTTGGGTCTTTCATTAGAAGTTGCCACTATAGACATTGCCCCTCCATCACAACAACCATGCTGTAAAATCTTGTATTGAGCAAAGGCATCAAAACAAAAGAAGGCTGTTGACATGTCTCTTAGATAGCTGCTTGTATAGAGATGAACCTTTAAGGCCCCAGACACTATTTTATCTGATAACTTGGGCAACATCTAAATTCTTCACCATATTTTGCTATAGCACCGTATCTTCTGTATTCCCTTTCTGGGGGTGATTATTGAGCAGGGGCACAATGCAAGAACTAATTATTCTTAAGTTGGAGCTGGGGTTTAGTCCAAGGTCAAAATTCATTCCTGGATCTGGTTTTTGCTTGTTTGTTTAATTTGCTGTAACTTGCGAGTTAACTCCACATGGAATAAGCACACCATCATCAGTAACTTAAGGACTGGACTCCATGTAACTTGAAGTCTAAAGAGGGATCAGTATCAGAACCTACGGTGTGAGAATCAGGTGTGCAGAAGTCGATGGATGGCAATGGGAGCCCAAGAGTTATTTGTGGAACTACCTAGGAAATGATCCTCCAGAGAATTCCCCCTATCTAAAATTGAAGGATGGAAGGAGAATGGTCACTAAACAGAGTGCTTGGGAGAGAGGAATATAGAAGATAAAAGGCATATATTTGAATTTAATGGTTAAGATTTTGCCAGTAGATCCCCACTATGATGTGGGCTATACCCAATCTGGCTTCCAAAATTTTCTCTATTTTTGGTTTGTATTGTTTTGTTCGGTTTTTGTTTGTTCATATTAGAGTGTATCTCAGAGGTGTTATGTCAATGGAGGTCACCCTCATGAAGCTATGTTACATACTTTTCCACTTTTTTGGTATATGACACCCAAGATTGATGAATTTATAGAGGCAGACAGAAAGCAGAATAAGGGATTCAGGGGGAGGGGAATTTAGTGGGGTGGTGGGGTACAAGGGAAGCAATGTCAAGGATTCCATGTAGAAATATAATGTTTGTGCTGGCAATTGTGCAATTCTACTTGACAAGATTGAAATATGGAATTATGCTATATATATTAAATCCCAACACAATAAAAGGAAAAGGAAACCCCGTGCAAAATATAGAAAATCTCTTAGAAATTGTCTCTGTTTTAAAATTATGATTGTGAAAATAAACACATATGAGTAATTTAGAAGGACTATTAGCTTGGTTATCCATTCAAAGTCAGCAGTGGCAAATGAATTAGAATGTATGATGCATTGGGGGGAACTTATAGCAAACCATTCATGGGGATTGATATATGAGGCCCATAAGTAGCTGAAGGTGATGAAGATGCACATTCATATTCAAAAGGTTCAACTTAAAGTCGCTGGAGTAAAGTCTTTGCATTTGAACATAAAAGATTCCTTTGTAACAGATTTGAACAATGCAGCATATCATTTGATTTCCCAACTGCTGCTTCCAGGGTTATCCATTGTGAATCACAATCCAATGAAATTACTAACAACTTCAAACTTTCTTCTGTTTATCACTATATTGCTTATAGATCCAGTTGTAAGGATTTTGTTTTCTTTATGTTAAAATGCACTACATGTTGAAGGCTGTAGGATTGATTGTCTTAATACCAAATATAATGTCTAAAAGCCTATAAACCTTTAAAGGGCAAAACAACATCATCTTCCTCCTGAAGAGCTACTGGTGGGATTAAACTTCCAAGTGTGTGGTTATAAGTCCAACACTTACCAGGGCTCCTTAAAAACAAATATACCTAATTAAAGTGTATAGATTACTCCAACAAACAACAGCACACCATACTTTTTTCTCCAACATACATGTAAAATCCTTCAGGATGGACGGTAAGGTAGAACATAAAACAAATTCCAGGAAATATAATAGAATTTAAAACATGCAAAGTATATTCTCTGTCAATTAACTGGTTTTCAGTAAACATGCCAATGTCATTCAATGGGAAAAGAGGAGTCTTTCCAACAAGCAGTGCTGTAATAATGTGAAAGGGATCTATTTGTACTCAACTCCTACCTTACAAAGCAAGATATCAACATTAATCAGATATCTAACTATAAGAGCTAAAATCACCCAAACTCCTAGGGAAAAACCTTCGTAAGCAATGTGCATTGCCCTTGGTTAGGCGACATTGTCTTAGATAAGCACATCCAACAAAACAAAATATAGATAGATTGAGCTTATTAAACTTAAAAGATTTTGTGTTTCAAATAATACCACAGGAACATGAAAAACAAGCAAAAGTATGGAAGAAAATGTGTGAAAATGATATAGGGCAAAATATTTATAAACAAAATATATAAAGAATGTTGATTAACTCAACAATAAGAAAAATGAACTCAATAATTTGAAAAGATATTTTTACAAAGAATGTAAATGGCTAATAATCACAAGAAGATATATTCAACATAATTTATCATTAGAGAAATGCAAATTAAAGCTGTAAAGTGATATCAATATCATTCAGAGTCTACTAAAATAGGAACAAATGAAAATAAAAGAGATCGAGTGTTGAGGAGGATGGAGGACATTTGGAATTCATGTACTCACTGCTGGTGAGAATGAAAATGATGCAGTGACTTAGGAAAATGGTTTCATAGTGCTTCAAAATGTTCTCCATGAGAGCGTCGGACCACATAGCAATCCTACTCCTGTTGATGTTACATACCTTTGAGTTGTTTCTGACTCATAGCAACCATATGTACAACAGTAAGAAGCACTGTCCCATCCTAGGCCATGCTCACATCTGCATAATCTAGTGTGACATATTGGGGATACAAGGATGGCTCAACAGTTGAAAACAATCTTTTTTTTTTTTTGAAAACAATCAGTGCAATCCATCACATAAACACATTAAAGAATTAAAACCATTTAATCTTATTAATAGATACTGTAAAAACATTGGAAAATATTTAACATGCATTTTTGATAAAACATTCAGTGACATAGGAATAGAAGGGAAATTCCTCTACCTAATAACGACCATATACAAACATTTAATAACCAATATCACACTCCATGAGCAAAAATGGAAAATGTTTCAGCTGAAAATGAGAACTAGAACTAGACAGTACTCTTACTCAACCTCATATGGGAAGTCTGAGAAAGAGCCATTAGACAACAGAAAGACATCAAGCAAATACAATTGGGCAAGGAAATGTAACTCTCACTGTTTACAGATGATATGATTTTATATAGAGCAAAACCTAAGGAGTCGACAAAAAGAAGGAAAATGGATACAATTGAGGAATTTGGTAAAGTAGCAGGCTATAAGATTAGGAGCAGTAATCAATTGGATTGAGATATACCATCAAAAGAGAGCTCTAAAAAAGGCAGCAAGAAAACAGCACCATTTACGACAGTCACACAAAAGATAAAGTACAAAACTTGTAGAAAGAAAACAAAAAACATGATTGCAAGAAACCAAAAGACTCACAAAAATGGAAGAATATGCTGTATTCATAGGTATGAAGACTTAATAGAAAGCTGTCTACAAACACAATGCAATTCCTACCCAAATCCCAAACTTATTCCTTAAAGGAATAAGAAAACTAATTACCACTTCATATGGAGAATGAAAAGGCCCAGGATAAACAAAGAACTACTCAAAAAGAGGAACAAAGTAGGAGGCCTTGCACTACTTTCCCTCAAAACCTACACAGCCACAGTAGTCAATCAACCCTGCATAGGTACAATGAAAGATACATAGACCAATGGAGCAGTATTTAAAAAAAGAAAGAAATAGAAGCATTTACCCACATTTGTTGTCAACAAAGGACGAAAAAACATTACATGGGAAAGGGCACTCTCTTCAACAAACAGTGCTGGAAAAATTGTTTCTCCAGATATAGACGAATGAAAAGAGATTCCTACCCTATCCCATTCACAAGATCAAACTCAAGATGGTTTAGAGACCTAAATGCAAACCCCGGAGCTATAAGGTTCATCAATGAGAAAATTGGGACCAATGTAAGAGCTCTATAGCTGTCATACATTTACTACTAAACATAGGAATAGAAACACACACAGTGGAAAAACAAAGAGATGAGTGGGATTTGTTTAAATAAAACACATATGTGCATCAAAAGACATCACCAAAAGAGTAAAACGAGAGCACACAGATTGGAGAAAATATCTAGAAATGATGAAATGGACAAGAGCTAATCACTGAAATTTATAGACTTCTATAACACCTCAATAAGAAAAATATAATCCAATTAAAATGTGGATAAAGAACATGAACAGATGATTCACAAGGTACTACACTTGAATGGCTAACAAATACTTGTGGAAATGCTCACTGTCACTGGCCAACCAGGAGACAAAATTAGAATAATAATGAGATATCACGTTACACCCACAATGATAGCTAAATTCAGAAAAAGAGAGAACAAATTCGGTGTGTGGAGGGTGGGGGTACAGAGAGTCAGGAACTCAGGTACTGCTGATGGGTTTGTAAATATGTACAATCACTGTGGAAAGGGATATGGCACTACCTAAAATATCTGGGAACAGAAATACCATATGACCCAGCAATAATCCACAGAAAAGAGACAGAACACAAATAGACAGAGGCTTTCCCATATTCATTGTCGCACAGCTCACACTAACAAGAAACTGGAAATAGCACAGATACGCATCAATAGAAGAATGGATAAAGAAATTCTGGTACATACGACAATGGACTATCATGTATCCCTAAAAGCAGCATGAAATCAGGAAAAACCTCATGACATGGAGGGACCTGGAAACCATTATGCTGAGTACATGTAGTTAATCACAGAAGGACAAACATTCTAGGAGTCCACCACTCTAAGACTAAACACCGAGACAAAGGCAGACTTCTGCTCCTCCGTCATGTAATCTTAATCTGGTCCCCAAGCAGCAAGGCAGAGAGCCTGCTGAGCGCTCATGAACCATATACCATTTCCTTTACATGTACATCTTCAAGCCACTTAGAACCAGGAGCCTTCACCATAGGCTGGAGTCCGTTTCTCAAGATAGTAGCAGAAGAGCATTCAGTTGCTGTCATACAACATTTTGCTAAATTTACCCCAAATAAACAAACATTCGTAATAAGTAAAACATTGGGAATTTAAGTCAAGATGGGGTGGAGGGGGTGGGGGGCTGCATATAGGTCTCAGGCAAGGCAATTTTTTATTTCTGTTGGAGGGTAAAACAGGTGGGGCAAGCTCCTAAGAAAAAATGGTCAACAATACTTAACATAGAATAAAGGGGGAGAATACCTCCAGTAATTTAGCCCTAATTGGACACTTTTGACCTAGATTCTATCCAGCCTTCGTGACCCAGACCACGTGCTACAGGCTACTGGGATTTTAGAGTCCGTCCTTTTGAGCCACACAAACTTCTTCATAAGCCACACCAGAAGGGCTCGATGTAGAACCCCACTAAGCAAACTAGAAGTTATCTCAAACTCACCTTTAGCAGAATTAAGTAACCAGCAAAGTCCCGTGGACTTAAGGCTCAAGCACCCTGTTAGGAGAAGAAGCAGATGACTTCTGTCCCAAAGGCATACAATTGTGGCCCTTGGATTTTGGTTCAATTTCTTGCTTTTGAGGGTGCCATGCATGGTTCTGCCCTTATGAATAAGTGTTGAAAATTTTGTCCTAACACCAACCCACATTGTTCACGTAAATAGTGTCCAGTTACTTATGAGTTTTATCTGTACACATCAACACTTTAGGTATTGCAATCTGAAGCTGGCCTATACTTATAAAGTTCCTTTTCTTTTTTTTATTAATCATTTTATTGGGGGCTCGTACAACTCTTATCACAATCCATTCATCCATCCATGGTGTCAAACACATTTGTACATTTGTTGCCATCATCATTCTCAAAATATTTTCTTTCTACTTGAGCCCTTAGTCTCAGCTCCTCATTTCCCCCCTCCCTCTCTCATGAATCCTTGATCATTTATAAATTATTTATAAATTATTATTATTTTTTCATGTCTTACACTGATCGTTGTCTCCCTTCATCCACTTTTCTGTTGTCCATTCCCCTGGGAGGATTCCCCTGGTTTATATATAGATCATTGTGATTGGTTCCCCCTTCCTCCCCCACCTTCTCATTATTGGTCCCGAGGGGGTTATCTGTCCTGGATTCTCTGTGTTTCCAGCTCTGATCTGTACCAGTGTACATTCTCTGGTCTAACCAGATTTGTAAGGTAGAATTGGGATCATGATAGTGGGGGCTGGAGGTGGTGTTGAGGAAGTATTAAAGAACTAGAGAAAAGTTGTATGTTTCATCATTGCTACACTGCACCCTGACTGGCTCGTCTCCTCCCAGCGACCCTTCTTCTGTAAGGGGATGTCCACTTGTCTACAGATGGGCTTTGGGTCTCTACTCCGCACACCCCCTCATTCACAATGATATGATTTTTTGTTCTGGGTCTAATTTCCTTTTCTGGACAGTGTTTTAATTTCTATACCATTGACTAAATTAATGACACACTGTCAATAGAATTAATTTATTTCCCAGGGGGATGATTTACAATGCTTTCTATCATAAAATGATAATGATGCCTCTAAAGTAAACAAGGAACACATCTAAACCATAGTTATAGGAAATTATTTGGGATTCATGCTTAATTCTAGTCACAGGCATAGACAAATTAGTTCTTATTATACAGCCCTACTTTATACTTGACCTCATGAAGAGATCACTGAAGATCTAGGTGCTATAGTAAAGTGTGGTGAAGAACCCAGATGATGCCTAGCTGCCAAAAAGAATAGCATTTGGGGCCCTAAATTATTATCTTAAAACAAGCAGCTAAGTTCAGCTTCAATTAAGTCCATACAAAAGAAGCACACCAGCCTGTGTGATGCAAAGATTGTAAATAATAAAATCCAAATCTGAGGAATGGAATGGTATCAGAGCTTGAGCTGTGAACACTCAGTTTGCAAAAGGCGAGGGATGACAGTAGACGCCCAAACTCTATTTACAGGGCCCCATGTGGATCAAGCCTCCAGTAAATTCCCTCTGAACATAGTACAGGAAAGTGAACAGCCTTGCCATCAGCCTGAGGGAACTGTAAAATCGATTATGACAGATGTAGTTAGGTTAAAATATAGTGCCTTATCAGCTGATCTCCCTTGTGACCAATTTTAAGTTGTTTCAGTTTTTAATATTTTCTGCTTTCCTTTCAACTGAGGTTTTTCTATGTTTTATCATGTAATTGTGTTTGCTTTCCACTTTTTCCTTCCTGTTTGTGTTTTGTTATATATTTATGTATATGAAATCCAGGATATGTAAATTTAAAGAGATAGTAACAGGATTATATTTACCTAAGGGCAAATCAGCAGAGTATGAGGGAAATGAGGAAGTAACAAAGACTACCAGGAGGAAGAAAATGTTCTCAAGTTGATTTTGGTGATGATGGCATATTTATTCTGATATGATTGAATTAATAAACTATATTACATAATAATGATATGCCAATAAAACTTTTTTTAATTGAATAAAGTTGAGTGTAGTAGGCAGAAAGATGATTAAGAAAGCAAACTGGTTAACAGGAAGAAAAATGTCCATACATATTTCTTTTATCTGGGTACATTCTCTGCCATATTCTCAGGACAGATGGCTGAAATTGTATATGTTTATACTTAATGAAATCCTTTATATCTATTTCTGATACATCATTATTTAGTTGCCTTTCTGATACACATTGTGAACACAAGAAAATAATCCACCCTCTTTCTTGGGTTTAGGATGAGGAGGGAGCAGACAGTTTAATTGATGGTTTATTTGCCTCTAACTTTTGTGATTAATATAGAGGTCCTGCTCAGAGTGGGGCTATTTCTGGCCTTGTTCTAGTTTAGCAACAGCAGTTTGAAAAAATAAAAAGGCACTCTTTCTCAAGAAATGGGTCCTCAAAGCTATCCTATGCATAATTTTAAAATACATAGTAAAAAAGGAATAGAAACCAGAGTGGCCATAAAGCTGACCAAAGGCCTAAAATAAATAGGAGTGGCCTGATTAAATCCAGACACAGGGCTCAGAGAAGTTATTAAAAATTGGGTAGAGAACTCTTTCCATTCCTGGTTTCAAATTTCTATATGGGAGACCTCCCACTGTAGTCTGTAGTCATGGGCCTTTGATTATATTCTGACTCTTAATGACCCTAAGGAACAGAGTAGAATTTCTCTATACACTTTCCTTGCTTATAATGTGCAGGAGCAGAGTACAAGGTAGTTTATCAAGTGGAGTTGCTTGTGGGTTCTAACCACCAACCTTTCAGTTAGCAGCCAAGCATTTAATAAGTGTACTACCAGGACTCCTGATAGTACTTCCTTATCTGGTGGATAAACTCAAAGAGAGGACAGTGATGATTCAGATAGAGTCTTTCTTTTCCAGTGAGAAACCTGTATGGGGCCCAGCCAGTGCACCTCATACACAATCAAGTCAGTACCCATATGTCAGTAGAAGCCTATGTGTGGCTCTGATGCTGAACAAGTTTCAACAGATCTTCTAGATTTATACACACTGAAAATGAAAGGCTTCTCATTTTTTCCCCTGAAAATCAGCCAGTGAAACCTCTAGAGATCACAATAACCGGATTGATCCACAACCAGCCATAGACTTGGCACAGTACTAGTTCTATTGTGGATGGATTTCCACGAGGCATGAGCCCAATATAGCAGTTACGATAGCAAAGTAGAAAGAAGGACTTGGGTAGGCTCTTCTCAGCCCTCTCCTCTAATTCTTTGCTGTCATTGTTCAAATTTTCCTCATCTGACACTTGGGTGCCAATCTCCTCTCAAGGAAAGTGTATTCTGGGCTCCTTGTTGCTATGAAATTACTGGGGCACATACCCTTCTTGCTACTGCTTCCATGTCAAGGACAACCTATTATTTTTCGGCTTCTAGAAGATAGAATTAGTAAGCCCATTGAGCTGTGCATACAGCTAAAATAACCCATCTCTGGTTCAAAACGCAAGCACAGAAGAGAAAGATCTTATGTATTGTCTATTTACACACCCAAACTCTAATTTCCACATAAAATCTTATTTTTCTTCTTCAGTTGTTTCTTTTGATGGAAGCCTGTGGAACTTTTTAAAAATAATTTTTTGTATGTGTACTCTTTCTCCAATTTGGGTTGTTCTTTTTGTTTTTAGAGTGAGGAAATGAAAGTCAGAATTTGGAGTATAATTAGAATTGTGGAGGTCTTAGAGAATTTAAAAGCCATAATGCTCTTATAAACTTAGAGAACACAAAGTTCTGTGGACAAAAAAGTGGGTATAATTAATGAGAAGAAGTTGCAGAAGGTGGGTAGAGTAGGAAGACTGGTGTTTGTCAGGAACAGCCTTATTTTACAAAGAACAGACATTGCAAACAAATAGGATCGGTTTCAGCATTTACTATATGGGTGATGTAAATTAACATTACTTTGCATATTGTAGTGTTTGTGTTTTTTTCTTTAATCTCGCAGCACATCCATACTTTTTGCATGAAATTTACTTCATACGTATTTGTAAAGAATGCTTTTTAATCTCAGGAGACTTACCTTTTAAATAGAATGGGCAGTATTCTATCTCATTACTTTGAAAAAGGAGAACTGGAGGTGTAATAGGTGAGTGTTCAGCTGCTAACCTGAAGGTTGGTTTGGACCCACCAGCAGCACTGCATGGGAAGGGGCTTGATGACCTGTTCCCGTAAAGACCCCAGCCTAGGAACCTCTGTAGTACAGTTCCCCTCTGCCACACCAGGTTTTCATGAATTAGAATGGCCTCAAGAGTTTGCAACGACATTACTCTGAAGACAGTCTAGTAGATGTTCTTGTCTTCCCAGACTATATGTGATTTATTGAATCAT
The DNA here is from genome assembly GCF_000313985.2 of Echinops telfairi. Lineage (NCBI taxonomy): Eukaryota > Metazoa > Chordata > Mammalia > Afrosoricida > Tenrecidae > Echinops > Echinops telfairi. The sequence continues at coordinate 37,061,997 of NW_022103898.1, read as the reverse complement.
GTAACAGAAACTACTCTGCAAGGAAAGTGTATGCATCCTGGGAATTAAATTTCTATTTATGCTTATATTGGCTATTCGATTCAATAAACAGAAAAAAATCATTACTGCAATTAAAAGCAGGGCAAAACAGAAATATTGAGAAACAAAAGAAGAGGCTCTGACATGGGGAACTGAAGAACTTTCTAGTAGGTTTCTCTAACTAGACTTCAAGCAGCTCCAGAGGAAATCATAAAACAGGCTTGTCTTTCAGAAGCCTCTCTGGTTCTCCCTCGGGCAGCACTGAACCTCATTATGCCCTTTCAGTGCTATGAACTTAAACTCTCTTGGCTGACAAAATAAGAAGAAAGCATTTGTGCTATCCCCCAATGTCTCCAATTCATTTGGCTCATTCCTACACACTCTTGGAAGATTGAAGGAAAATGCTCCCTTCTCTGTGTTAGAGATGAACCTCCTCTCGGTTCCTACCATTTCCTGTGCATATCCAAACAGGGGAGAATAGGAGGCAAGTTTTTAATCCAAATGAAAAACTGTGGGAGTGGAAAATGCCAGAAGGGGTCACGCGCTCTCATACCCCATATCACAAGGCAGATTTTCTGTCTTAACCTCACTGAGGTTCAGTCTTCTGGATCTGTGATTTTCTCCCGAGTTGTTAACAGTGAGCGAGATATACACTCCCTACACAAAATATAGGCACCCTATTCCAAGAAAATTCTTCAGTTGTCAATTCTAAACTTCATTGAGTTTACTAACAAGCTGCAGAACCAATTAACTGATTGATTGGAGTTTTTATCCTTACCATTGACATTATAAACAGGCATTTCATAGGTATCTCAAGAGCACAGCACATTTCACGAGATGGTTAGAGCACCCATCTTCTTCTTTCTTCTGGAAAATATTTTAATGAATAAAAATATAACTAAAATCTAAGCATTAAAAAGGCTAGAAAAATAAAAGGGATTAATAAATGGTCCCAAGTAAAGAGCTGCCCAGACTTTCCTCATTTGTTTTTAATATCAATAATTATAAGTCACAAAAACCTATAAAGGAATCTTTACACAAATGCATTTATGGATAGTTAGATAAGTGGAAACAATATACAAATATATAGGAAGCTAGAGACTCAATCAGAGATGTATATAGCAAATCTATCTATGGAGATTTTCATTCAGTCCTATATATATATGAGTGGATACTCCCCCCAAAAAACTAGAAGTCTTTTTCAAAACTATGTATTTAATTTATTTTTTATTTTTTTACAAAACAAGCTTATCACTTTCAAAGTACTCTCCATTACACTTAATACATTCGCCAAATCTGTGATTCCATTCTTGAAAACATTTTTCAAACTCATCTGTTTGGATGGTGGACAGCACCTCCCTCATTTATTTTCTTCACCTCTTTTATCTTGTCCAATTGCTGTCCTTTAAAGTCCTTCTACATTTTAGAAAAGAAAAAGAAGTCGCATGGAGCAAGATTAGGTGCGTAGGGCAAGAAAAGTATGCTGTTTTGCTTTTGTTTGTTTGTTTGTTTGTTGCCAAAACCTGGTGCACTGAGATGGCTGTGTGAGCAGGTACATTGTCATGATGGCAAAACCAGTCCCCTGTCCGCCACAAATCAGGCCTTTTTTGTTGTACACTGTTACCCTATCTTTTCAGAGCCTCTAAAGAGAAAGCTTGATTAATAGACTGACCTGGTGGAACGAACTCAAAATGCACTATCCCCCTCATATCAAAAAATCAAATGAACATCATCTTGATCTTTGACAAGTATTTGATATGTATGTGGGGGGTGGGGGTGGGGCAAGGTGATGATGGCGTCTTCCACTGGCCTGATTGATGTTTGTGTTCTGGGTCTTAAGAATAGCACCATGTCTTGTTACCAGTGAAAGCCTTGGGGAAAAAAGTCTGGGGTGCTTCGGAGCTATTCTTTCAAAATATGGCATATTCCCACTTTATACTCCTTTTCATGGTCAGTCAGAACCCGAGGCACACATTTCATAGCGATCCTTCTCATTCCCAAATCTTCCACTAAAATACATGGAATGAAACTTCAAGATAGTCCAGATAATGTCCCCATCTATTCAGTGGTCCATAGCTGGTCTTCGAGCACAAGTGCATACATTTTGTTGACATTTTTGTCCATGCAGGAAGTTGATGGACATCCAGAACAAGGTTGGTCATCAATTGACATTTCACCTTTTTTGAAATGATAAAACCACCGGTACACTTGTTTTTCTCATAGCGCTGTTCTTGTAAGCTGTGTTCAACATCACAATAGTTTCCATGGCATTTTTCCCATGCAGTAAGCAAAACTTCATAGCCACATGCTGTTCTCTTAAACCAGCCATTCCAAAAAAACGAGGTTCTAACCAAACTGTTTTACAAAAAGATTCACTGTGACCAGAGAGAACATTCCTTCCCAGGGGACACCACTGGGTGCACTAACTCAGTGAACTCCTTGTGAGCCTACTGGGAAAAATGCATATAACGAAAACTGTCCAGCGGAGCTTTTCCATTTTGGGGGGGCACCCTCTCATATTGACACAGATCCAAAAAACAATTTTGTTTAAAATATTTTGTTAGAAGCTAATTATGATATCGATTTTACTGATTGAAATTGATTAGGTGGTCATAGGGACTTTTTAAAAAAACATCTCAAATGTGAGCACTAAATTGCAGCAATCTTGTATATAATTCAGACAACAGAAATAACCTGGCACAAGAACTAAGTGAGGAAATTTCAAGGCTAAATACAAACAATTAAGTAAAAATGTAAGCCTACACCTAATTTAATCTGCAAGCCTCAAAGTACTATGGCAAAGTACTATGGCATTAGTTAAGTTAGTACAAATGAGCTTTCAAAAAGGGCATTACTTTAGGCTGAATAACAGGAAATACACAGCCCAGAATAAGTAAAGAATTGAAGAACTTGTTTTGAGTTTCCCAAGCAGTGTGCTAACAATGAGCACATATAAAACAAAATTAAACCATGATGAAAACCACATTCTTTGCCTGCACTCCAGTGTGGTTTAGTTAGTGAACTAGATATCTAAAAACTTGCATGCCTGGTGTGTGATACATTTGTCTGTTTGAGTGGCATATTGTTTGTTTAAGGTGAGGTCTATTTAAGGAATGTTCAAAGAGGGATAATGTGTATTTGTTGATAAATAAAAAAATGTCACTTCATTTTGTATAGACCTTCTTAAGAGCAGTATTTGACAATGTTCACAGGTACTAGAAGACTGAGCCTTTTTTCCTGGGCCAACATATGAATTTGTTTCTACTTAACCCTCGGTGAAGCACATCATGGATTGAGCACCCTGATGACCTTGGATCCTGTCCTTGCAGGCAGTATGACATCCTATAGGAGCCACACTAGAGGGACTCAATGTAGTTGCCTTACTAAATGAACTAAGCCTTGCCTCGCAGCTGCCTGTACCCTTGGACTGAGGACTGGGCTGCCCTGATGGGAGGGAAGCAAGTGAACTTCTGATGAACTGTGGAAGTGGCTGTCATTGGACCTTGGGTGGGGACCCATGGCTGGGTGGATGTCGAATGGAAAGGGACCCAGATTCATCATATATTTAGAACCTCATGCTCTTTTTGCACTGACAGGTTTTTATCTGTTGGTCAGGGATTGGCACTTGTAAGAATTGATACAGGAAGTTTTCCCTTGGCACCAATCTCCAGGCTCAGTGCAAATAGAGCTCAATCAATTGGGAGGTAGAACTGTGCAGGGCAACAACTCATGGGTTGCATTTCGAATTTAGACTATACTCACAATGACTCCTTGTTTTGACAGTGTCCTGAATTCTGTGTCATTGGAAAGATTGTTGATGTTATTAATGCAATCACCTTATACCTCATGGGATGATTGACTGTGTTTTTCTTTATTGTTTCTTTAATTTTTTGTGTTTCTGCCCTTTGTTTGTTTTTGTTGTTTTTAGTGGTGGTGGTTTTGTGGGGTTTTGTCATAATTTGACTGCCAAAGTAAACCAGACTCCTGCATAACCCATGGAAAAAGTAGATGGATTCTGGGCTCCCACTTAACTCTAGCCCCAATCCGAGAGCTGTTAGTTCTGATAGCATGGCCCTGCACAATACTCACTTTCATGAAGTGATCACTGAAGATAAGGGTGCTACAGCAAAGTGTGGTGAAGAAAGCAGCTGGTGCCTGGCTATCAGTTGGCATAGTGTCTGGGGTCTTAAAGGCTTGTATTCAAACAAGCAGCCATCTAAGTAAGGAGTCAAGTCCACACAGAAGAAGCACATCAGCTTTTGTGATCCAAAGATGACCATAACAAAATCAAAATATGAAGAAGAGACAAATATCAGAGCTTAAATTGGGAATATTTAATTTGTAGAAGGTCATGGAAGACAATGGGAGCCCAAAATACATCTGCAGAGTATCTAGTCAGAATAAGCCTCTGGCAGATCCCCTCTAGCCACAGGCAAGGGTCTTGAACAGATTTATTGTCAGACCGAGATTATTGTAAACTTGATTATGGTGGATTAAACATGGTATAATTTAATAGTTAGTTAATTTACCTCCCTCTTAACCCAACCTGAATGTATTCTACACTCAAATATTTCTTGCTTGTTCCACAACAGAATTTCTTCTCTGACTTTTAAAATATTGTTGGTGGTTTTTTCTTTCTTACTCTTCATTTGTATTTTAAGTTTTATATTATCATTATTTTCTTCTTGCTGTTTTATTTATTTATATTGTTTGTGAAGCACAGAAGGAGTAGATGCAGAGACAATAACTGATGCAATGGTTTATTGGGAATGTGGAGCAGGGTGGGAGGTGGGAAGAGTGAGAGGATTTGGGAAGCAAACAATAATTGCAGGAGGGAGTAGGGAGCACTAGAATGGATTGTGATGATGTATATACAACTATTTTTATAGGTGATTTAACCATGAAAGTATGTGATATTTGAATATTATTTCAAGAAAACTACCATTAAATTGTATGATCTGTGGGCTATACGCCAATAAAACTCTTTTAAAAAAAGGACAGGCGGAAGAAAATAAAAGAAACTAGAACAGATTGAAGGTGGGTCAAAGAGCAGAACAAATTATGGACTGTTGAATTTTGGTCTCTAGGTACATCTGCATTAATCCACTTTCCAGTACACTCTGTTTATTCGCTGCTGTTGTTAAGAGCTATCAAGTCAGTTTTGACGCAACCTTATGCACACAAAAAGAACCCACTTCCCGGTCCCGCATCATGCTCACAGTTGTTCCTAAATCTGAGCCCATTCGTGCAACCACAGTGTCTCTCCAGCTCCTTGAGGGCCTTGCTCTCTGGCACTGTCCTTCTACTTTACAAAGCATGATGTCCTCCTCCAGGGACTGTCTCTCCTGACAATAAGGCCAAAGAAAGAAAGATGAAGTCTCCCCACCCTTGCCTCTTTGGAGCCTTATGGCTATTGTTTTTCCAAAACAAATGTATTTGTTATTTTAGCACCCCATAGAATTATCAATAATCCTATCCTCCACCACAATTCAAGGGCATCAATTCTTCTTTGGTCTTCCTTATTCAGTGTCCAACTTTCACATGCATATGAGGCAATAGAAAATGCCATAGGTTGGGTAAGGCACACCTTAGTCCTCAAAGTAACATTCTTGCTTTTCAATACTCTAAAGAGGTCTTGTGCAATAGAAATACTTGATGTAAATTGTCTTTGAACTCAACTTCTGCTTCCATGAACATTGCCTGCACATCCAAGCAAGACAAAAATCCTTGGAATCTTCAAACTATTCCCCTTTTATCATGATGTTACCTATTAGTCCAGTTGTGAGGATTTTGGTCTTCTTTACATTGAATCATAATCTCTACTAAAGGATGAAATCCTTAATCTTCATCAGCAAGTGCTTCAAGGGTCCTGAGTTACAGCAAGCAAGGCTGTGTCATCTGTAGATTGAATAATCATGATGAAAGAGTAACACCCTGGAGCACACCTTTTCTGATTTTAAACTGTGCAACATTTCCTGACTCGGTTCACACAACTGCCTATTCGTGTGCAAGTTCTGCATGAGTACAATGAAGTGTTCTGGAATTCCCATTCCTCTCTAGTGTATCCATAGTTTGTTGTGATCCACACAGTTGAATGCCCTGGCATAGTTAACGAAACACAAGAGGTATTTATCTTTGTGGAATTACCTGCTTTGAGGCAAGATCCATTTGACTTCAGCAGTGATATTCCTTGTTGATATCCCTCTTCTGACTCTGTCCTGAATCTTGTCAATGTACTGGTGGAGCCATTGTTGGACGGTCTTCAGCAAAATTTTACTTGCATGTGATATCAATTATATTGCTCTATAGTTTGAGAATTATTTTGGGTCTCCATTCTTTGGAATGGGTACAAGAAAATGGATCTCTCCTAGTCACTTGGTCAAGTAGCTTTCTTCCAAAGTTCTTGGCATTGACAAGCAAATGCTTCCAGTGCTTCATCAGTTTGCTGAAAAATTTCAATTGCTATTCAATCAATTCCTGGAGCCTTGCTTGTGGACAATGCTTTATTTTTTTTAAATCATTTGATTGGGGGCTCTCACAGCTATTATTGCAATCCACATGTATATTCATTGTATCAAGCACATTTGTACATTATCATTTTCAAAATATTTTGTTTCTATTTGAGCCCTTATATCAGCTCATTTCCCCCCACCTCCCCCCCACATGAACCCTTGATAATTTATAAATTATTATTTTTTTTCATGTCTTACACCGACTGCTGGCTCCCTTAACCCACTTTTCTGTTGCTTGTCCCCTTGGGAGGGCGTTATATGTTGATCATTCTGATCCGTTTCCTCTTTCTCTCCCACCCTTCCCCTTCCCTTCTTGATATAGCTACTCTCATTATTGGTCCTGAGTGGTTTATCTGTCCTGGATTCCCTATGCTGCCAGTTCTTATCTGTACTAGTGTACATGATCTGGTCTAGCTGGATTTGTAAGGTAGAATTGGGGTCATGATAGTGTTGGGGAGGAAGCATTAAAGAACTAGAGGAAAGTTTCATTGGTGGTGGATAATACTTTCAATGCAGCTTGAACTTTTACCTTCAGCACCATGGATGCTTGCTCATACACCACCTTCTGAAATGGTTAATGTCAAGTATAGCTCTTTTTGCTACAGTGAATCTGTATTCTTTCCATCTTCTTTTGGTGCTTCCTATATCGTTTGATATTTTGCCCATAGAATCTTTCATTATTTCAATTCAGGTTTCAAGGTTTTTCTTCAGTATAGTAACAGAGCAGGTCAATGGTCAGAGGGGATTTGAGATTCTGTTCTCATCACCAAAGTTCAAAGGATTGCTCGATAGTATCTTTTCTATGTCTTTTAGTACTTTTATTTGCATTGGGTTCTCTAGTCCCAACAAACTTGTCATTGCACTGTGTAAATCATAGAACTAATTTTAGGGTTACTTTTACATATAACTTTGAGTTTCCTAGTTTTATCATGAAAAATAAAGATATGTGTTTTATTTGGAAATTAATGTAGCCCATCTCATGATTTGGCTTTACGTATGTGTGTGTGTGTGTGTGTGTGTGTATTGCTTTATTTAACAAACAAACAGGTGGTCTTGGGAAGAGGTCAGGATAGGGGTGAGTACAAAGACTAATTGGATCGTGACTTAATCTTATAGGCCTCGCTAGTGGGGATATTGGACTGACTCTTAGGTCAACAGAGATAGAATCACTGTCAGATGAAGAAGTAAATAAAGAATGCAATAGTAATGGCATCACTCAGTGGTATGCACGGTTAGTGCATTTGCCCATTAACCAAAATGTTGGCAGTTTAAGTCTATCCAGAAGCACTTTTGAAGAAAAGTCTAGGGATTTATTTTACGAATCCACTGAAAACCCTCCAGAACAGACATCTAACACACAAGGTGCCATCATGAGCCAGAATACAGTTCACCGATGACTAATGACGACAACCATGGAAGCCACCATAAGAGAAGCTAGATTTACAGCCTAAATTATCTTATACCAAGACCGATGCCATTTGGCCTTGCTGGGATTGATTTATATGACTCTGATTCCTACTATAAAATTTCAAGACTTAATATAATACCGTATTCTAATATTGTATCAGGTTGTTTTTGCTATGTAACTAAGTGTTCCCAATTAGTAAAAGTTGAAAATAATAGCTGTGAATCTGGGGGTTGACAATCTGGTCTGAGCTGGATTTGGTTAATCTTGACTAGATTTGCTGATGTATGTTTGATCCACTGGTTGGCCTGCCAAGACTGGATATTTATTTATTTATTTTTATGGCTCTTGCTGAGACAGTTCAATGACTGGGGCTCATCGCCTCATACTTTTTCTCATTCAATAGGAAAGCCCAGGCCTAAGAACAGAAAATTAAGGCTGACAACACACCCACCCTGTCTTGCAGCATATTTTATTGGCTGGCCTAGATTTCAGGAATTCTTTTAAAATATATATTTAAAAATTTTTGATTAGAGGAACTTCAAATATACATTTGCAAGGGAGCATAGCATATAAGGGGGCTTCAAACAGTTTATGGGAAAACTCCATTATCTTTTCATGCCATTTTTCCATGAGCTTTTTAAAGGCCCTTCATAGACACAGAAAGGGAAGTATTTGTGATTGTTATTGCAATGTATCACAGCCAATCCGTAGACTCACGTTAGGAGTCAGAAGGAGAGTTTGCCAGGCTGAGCAAACTACATGATGGTGATGAGCACTCAAGAAGAGAGGGACAGTGGAGACGATTGTATGTGTAGTATCTTTGCTGGTTGGGACCAGATGAAGCAGGTCAGGACTTTGACTACCTCCTGAAACTGCATTCCATTACGAGTTAGTAACTAGGTGCTATAGAGTCGGTTCTGAGCCATGGCAATCATGGCATAACAACAAAACATGGCCCAGTCCGGCACTAACCTCGCAATGATTCCTGTGCTTGAGTCCATTGGTCTAGCCATGGTTTCGATCCATCTCCTTGTGGGTTTTCTTTTCTTTTTATTCTTTAAATCATTTTTAAAAATCATTTTATTGGGGCTCATACAACTCTTATCACAATCCATACATACATCCATTGTGTAAACCACACTTATACATTCGTTGCCCTCATCATTCTCAAAACATTT
>NW_022103898.1:37043765-37052499 GCF_000313985.2 Echinops telfairi | reverse complement strand
GAAAGTTGTATGTTTCATTGTTGCTACACTGCACCCTGACTGGCTTTTCCCTCCTCACGACCCTTCCATAAGGGGATGCCAAGTTGCCTACAGTTGAGCTTTGGGTCCCCGCTCTGTACACCTTCTCATTCACAATGATATGATTTTTTGCTCTTTGATGCCCAGTCCCTGATCCCTTCAACACCTCATGATCACACAGGTTGGTGTGCTTCGTTCAGGGCTTGGTCTCTTCTGACATGTCTAAAGTATGTAAGTCTTGTCATTCTTGCCTCTAAGGAGAACTCTAGCCCTACTTCTTTCAAGACAGATCAGTTTGTCCTTTTTGTATCCCAAAAGTATTCTTCACCGGCACAATTCAAATGCATAGTTTCTTCATTGATCACCCCTATTCAATGCCCAACTTTCACATGCATATGAGGCAATGGGAAATACCATGGCTTTGATCAGGTGTACCTTAGTCCTCAAGGTAACATCCTTGTTTTTCATACTCTAAATAGGTCTTGGACAGCAGATTTATCTAACGCAGCTTGTCTTTTGCTCTCTTGACTGCTACTTCCATGAGCAGTGATTGTGGGTCCAAGTCAGACAAAATCCTTGACAGCTTCAACTTTTTCACCATTTACTTCTCCTATTGGTCCAGTTGTGCGGATTTTCTGTGCGCATGACCATTTCACGGTGTAGTGGTTATGCATTGGGCTACAATTCACATGGTCAGCAGTTTGAAACCAGGAGCCGCTCAATGGGAGAAAGGCGGGCTTTCTACTCTGTCAATAGTTTCAGGCTCAGAAGCCTAGCATGGGGTCACTAAGAGTTGGCCTTGACTCAATGGCAATGTATTTGGTTTGGGGTTTACACTGATTTGTAATCCACACTGAAGGCTGCAGTCCTTGATAATCATAAGCAAGTGCTTCAGGTCCTCCGTGCTCTCAGGAGGCAAGAGTGTGTCATTTTCATACTGCAGGTCGTTAATAAGCCTTCCTCCGATCTTGATGCAGAGTTCTTTTTCACATAAACGAGCTTCTCTGATGATTTGCTCAGCATACAGATTGAGTACGTATGGTGACATGACACATCCTGTCACATGCCTTTCCTGTGGTATTCCCTTGTTTTGTCCACACTGCTGCCTCCTAGTCCATTTACAAATTCCGAATAGGCATAACCAAGTGCTCTGGAATTCTCATTCTTTTCAAAGTTATCCATAGTTCATTAGCATCTACAAAAGCAAATGCCTTTACATAGACCATAAAATATAAGAAAACATCTCTCTGGTATTCTCTTCTTTCATCCAGGATCCATCTGACATAAGCAATGATATCTCTTGTTCCATGTTCTCTTCTGAATCTGGCTCCCTGTCAATGTACTGTTATAACTGTTGTTGGTTCTTGCTACATAACATATAAAAGCCACAATTTATAGTAACATAACTTAAGACTCTTCGGCATCAGTAGTGTTTTCAATATTGCATAGCAGTCAATAAATATTCTTTGTCTCTTGAGGTATGGTTGTGATTAGTTGGGAATAAGCAATTATTCATTTCTTCTGGTGAAGTTATGTTAAGAGAAAAAAGACATAAGTAAGCAGTTAAGCTTGGTTTGAATCTGAGTGGCAATGCCGACTGAAGCTGCATTTCTTAGTGGACAACTTCAGCTTGACCAAGAGGGGCTGAGTAGAAAGGCAAGAAAAGAAGAATAGCGTGGAACAGGAGAGAGCCATTATCTATAAGTTGTTCTGAATTATAGGTCACAGGCCCCACGCTGGCAGGATAGAACTGCTCCGTAAAGTTTTTTGGGCCACAACCTTTATATAAAAAGTAGGTGGTGAGGTATTTCTTCCATGATATCATTTCTGGGTGTGAATCTCTAGTCTTTAGGATATCAGTTAAACATAAACCACTTGTACCACTGACAAAATCAGTATCAACTCTGCATTCCACATATGGGATTCAAATATGCACCGGACTTGTTCTCAATAACAAAGAAAAATTCCTTCTAATAAAAGGGATAAACCCCCAAATACCTAGCTGTTAAATAATAAACATGCACACAATTCCATGGAAGCACAACAGAAGGATCTCGATAAAGAATATACTCTGATGGTGGGCGTTGGCAAGAGTGATGCCTGGGAGTTGCGGTAGATCATAAAAGATAATGATGAGGTCTGAACTTGTGCTTGAAAAATAATGTGGAAGGTCACTCAAAATCGTTGGAAAAAATAATTCTGGAAATAAGAATGAAATAAACAAATTCAGGAAAACACATTTGTGGGAGGAACAGAAAATTGTTTAGAGTTGGGGAAGCTCTGTTTCAAAAGCATCTGGAAAATTTGGCAATGGATATGGAAGATTTTTGAACAACATGATTGGTATAAGTGGTCTCTCTGGAGTGTATATGGAGAAAATATTCAATTGGCATTTGCTGAGGTATCTATAATTTCGCAATTCAAAAAAGAAAGTGTGTCTAGTTTATAAAGCACATGAAAAGGAGTACAAAACCTATCCATTCCACCTATAAGAACTATAATACCCAGAGGTTTAAGATTCCCAGATCAGTGACAAACATCATGGGGCTGGGGCATGCCATATCCTACCTCCACATCTGTATATTATCTGATGTCTGATTTCTCCTTTGCTAACAGTGAAACTTTCACTAAAACCTGAAGGCTTCAGTTAATAGACTAAACATTGCTTAAGTCATAAAATTGCCAAAACAATTTAAACCGGAACAATGTAAGTAAATTATGTATAACAGACTTGATAGTACCTAACACTATAAAAATCAATGTGTATGTATATAGATAAATACTATATGTAATGAATATACATATATATATACACACACACAAACACACATGTATACTCAGGAAAACAGCCTTCTATTTTTACTGAATAACTATTCTCTATCTACTAAGGGTCCTAGGAACTAACCTCATTATAGGCCCCAGGAGTATGCTCTCCTTCCTACAAAAGAGGAAAAGGGGGAGGGGAAATAGATAAATTTCCAGAGATGGTTTTGCACACCAGTGACAGGCATAGGTTTCTAAAGGAAGGTTTCCAACCTGTTAATAGTTTTCAATACACAACAGCTGCAATCCATGAAAGAGATAAATATTCATGGCACAAGGCATTTATATGTATCAAATGTATATTCATGAACAAATGGCTTCCCTGCCTTTAATAGTGAAGAATGGACCAAGCTTCCCCTGGCTGCGAGAGCAGAGTGAACGCTGCTTCAGCTTCTGAATATCAGTTTGCTGTAGTTGCAGACAGGACAATAGCCACACATACACAACAAACAAAAATGTCCCCGATCACTGCTCACACTTTCCAGGTATTGGATCACAGCACATTCCTGCCTCAGCTGTTAACAGCAGAGCTGATATGACTGCCAAATTATTTTTTAGGAAAGGCATTATGTGTGCAAGTCTGTGTGGCCATATGTGCACTGTAATATCCATGGTTGACCCTTCTCTCTCAAATATGCTTTGTCACACGAGAGCCCTCCCTATGGGCTTTACTAAGAATGCTCAGAGAATTTGCATATGCCCAATAGTATTCTCAGGTGATCCAGCATCTAGTTGCCAGGGCCTGGATCAGAGCATTCTGTGAAGCATTGCGCCGAAGAATGACAGTGTAAACTATTCAACAAAAGGCTTTGTTATTTAGAAAAGCTTTGGTGGATGATATGTGCTTTTGAAATGGGGTGTATTGTTTAGCACAAATATTGTTTGCTCCAATAATTTCTCCAGTAGGGAGGCAAGAATAGAAACAGGTGCGGCAATATGCCTTTTGTTGAAGGAGAATCAGGAGTCATTGTAAGGTTGTAGGGTACCACACAAAGCCTGCTAAACATAAAACATATAAAAAAGAGTAAAATAATAATAAAATGAAATCGTTTACATTGTAAATAGAGGCAAAGGAACCCTTCACCTTAGCAGGCACGGCTTCCTGGTTACCTCTATTAAATCATTTTGCTCAACTCCCAGCTTTTTTTTAAATCCAAAGGAAATAATTATAACTCTATCATAAATGCAATCCTTCCCCTTTCTCTCTCTTGCCATCTTATATACCTTTATTGAAATGCAGAAAATGCAATCTGAGACCATTCTCGCCTTCACATTTTTATAAGGACACTGAGTTGTATCTGAACTGCATTTTTCCAAGTTCAATGGCACCTTATCCTTCTTGAGAGTTTGCATCAGAAGCTATCAATTGCCACCTGATCTAAAATACCAAAAGGTTTGATTTGAGCTCTTGGTGTTATGGACACTGACATTGCATATGATCATTGATGAGGAAGAAACATCTCACAGACACGTGGCGGTTCCAGAAACATAATGGATTGTACGTACACTAACTAGCATGAAGTCAGCTCTCTCTAGAAATGGTTGTTACCATAATTTTCATATTTAAAAATATTGCATTTTCCAAAATTAAATCTTCCATAAGGAAATATACCTGTAATTTCCATATGTATAAAGAGGTTCTCAAGACAATGGCAAATGTTTCCAGACCTATAATTCCTCAGGCCCCTCTGATGATACAATTTGGAGTATTTTGCAATAATCTTTCTCTTCTGTATAAATAAAGACGTTAGTATACATGTCAGATACTCATGTCAGGTCTATATTAATACTACTAATAAAGAAGAGTTCATGTTGCAGATCAGTAACACCCCAAAGTGAACCAACGCCACCGGCATCCAGCTGAGTCTGACACATATTCATTCTATGCAGGGCTTCTGAGGCTCTGTGTCTTTATGGGAACAGTTAGCCTCCATTTTCTCCTGTGGAGAGGCTGCTGGTTTTGAACAACCAGCCTTATAGTTGGTTAGCCTTCCACATTTAACCAGCATCACAGTAATCTCAATTGTCAATTACTAGATCTGAAATTGAAATAATATAAAAAGCATTAAAATTGATCTCATCTTATTCATGCATTTGTTTGAATTATTTTCTTAGTGCTTATCATGTTCTGATGCTGAGAAACTTGGTAAACATAGCTCTCTCTCTCAAGATGTGCTAGTCTACCAAAGAGAGCAAATGAAGCAGTCACACGTAAAACAATGGGATAAGTGCTTGAATTAGAGGAAATGTAAGGCGAAGCGGATTCAGAACCTTCATGACAGTGGTCAAGTTCCGTAAGAAAGAGGTAAAGTCTGGTTTGGACACAACTGTGTCAAAATCATAACCATCATTTCACATGTGCTGCCTATCTGAAATACTGATTTGGCAGAGTGCAAAGTTCGACACATAGGGGCAGCTGCTTCAAAAAAGCCCTAGAAAAAGATCCTCCTCTCTTTCGGGAAGAATTGTCACATGGCCAATTGTAGGTACATGAATGGGTGAGCTTAGGAATAGAAAACAATGACCTTGACTCACTGAGTGAGGGCTCCATTCACAAAGAACAGTCAGGGAGGCTCTGCTGGGCCTCGGCTTGGGCCTGCTCTGGTCAGACTTCTGAATCCCATTTGACCTTAAAGCCTTTCTTGTTGCTCATTGACTAAACCTAATGATTGGGATAGGTGCTCTTCCGCCAGCCTAACACTCTATGGGGGAAATTGGTTCCTGGGTTTATCATTTTGGGAGAAACTATTGTGTACTTTTTACCAGTCACTGTCTAGGGACCAGGCATTCTGCCCGAAGTGGATCTTCATACCTCTGGGCCATGGAGACAGAGCTTCCATTTTCAGGAAAATATTAAACATTTCAAATGCAAATTCTCACATGCATGCAAATTACCTGATTTATTTGCACACCCATTTCAAACAACCAATGGAATTACATAAAACTCTCATTTGACCCTCAGGATTCCCGTATGTTAAAATTTCTTTCGACAGGAACTATCTGCCTTGGTCCCCCAGAACCACGCCGAATCAATTTCTTATTGAAGCACCCCTCTGGCTCTCGGGATTGCTGTGGGCAGAGGAATTTGCAATGTGGTTTTTGCTTCGCTTAAGAAGCTCAAGGAGGTGGGAAACCTGCCCTGAGTGGATTCCAGCTGACGTCTGTTTCCCCACCTCACAGAACTCCAAAGCAAAAATGCCTAAATGCTTTTCTCATAGTTCAAAGCCAAACACAACAACAACAACAAGGTCTTGGAGGAAACGAACCAAGCACAACGCTGCCATTGTTCCTCAGTCTGGAGCACAGAGGTCTTACCAGCCAGGGGTAGGCATCTGTCTGGGAACAAAAGCTTTCTCCACAAAGGCTGGCAGCAGGTGTTTGCCCACAATGGATGTGACCATGACCTTTGAAAATGAGTGTCTACAAAGGCCCAAGGGGGCTGTTGTCAACCTCCACTTCTGATCCCACCACTCCCCATCTTGAGAATTCCATTATTTGGAAGGAACAGTAGGCAGGCACGTACCTAGACGTGTGCCCTGTTTGAACGACCGAATAGGGCCTTAAATGAGCTCAATCCTGTTAGCTCTGTGGAAGAAGCTCAACTCCCCTCAGTCTGTTCTCAGATGGGGACTTAGATGCCTAGCACAGGAGGCAGGCAGCAGGCAGCAGGTGTCAGCAGAGGGGTGTGCATACAGAAATCGTGTCACAGAAAACACACTCTGTTTTGTACACACATTGAGGCTTTTGTATGTTTATGGCGAAGCAAAACAAAGCCTGTGACGCATTCCGTGTCACAGCCCTTTGAGAACCTGAGGAGCATCTCCACTTAGTGCATACGTTATAGAGAACCCACAAAGGCCTCCCAGTGGGTTTCCACGCCCGCGGCCTTCTGTTCCTACGTGAATGCATGCTTCCTTTGTGTCTCTCTTGGGTTTGGGCCTCCGCACATACTACTTTCATTTATATAAGCACCACTTCACAACAGGATGTTACAGCAAATCTCAAAGTTTCTCTTCACCGTTATTTGAAATGGATTTATTCCCCTTCAACTAATTTCTGTCAGGAAAGGAGCTAATATATTTGATTTTTTGGTTTTCAGGGATTTGCTTTGTTTTTGTTTTGGGGGTTATTTTCCTTCAGAAAGCAGAAGCCACTTTGGATACAATCAAATTACTTTCCCCAGATCTAGATAACATTTAGTCCAGGTTTTTTTAAACCAGTATCTCTGGTGGTGCAATGGTTAAGCTCTCTGCTGCTAAGCGCAGGTTGGCCAGTTGGAACACACTCAGCAGTGGCTCCACAGGATGCACACTTGACAATCTGCTTCTGTAAAGGTTGCACTCTTGCCTACTCACTGCTACTGCGTCGGTTCGGACTCACAGTGACCCTAGAAGTCAGGGTAGAACTGTCTTTGTGTGTTTCCAAGACTATAAGGCTTCATGGGAGTAGAAAGTGTCACCTTTCACTCTCTGAGAGGCTGGTGGTTTCAAACTGCTGACCTTGCAATTAGCAGCCCAACAAATAAGTACTATGCCACCCAATGAGCAACCACGATGCCACCAAGGTTCTTCTGTAAATATCAGAGCCTAGGAAATCTGAGGGGACAGTTCCCCTCTGTTATACGGGGCTGCCATAAGTCAGAATTGACTCAAAAGGACTCAACAACAACCATCATCAATCTTTGTGGTTGACGTACAATGGACCAGATCAAATACTAGCCAGGGCTCTTTCATATTATTATTTTTTCATTCTACACCATGCTCATAAGATAACTTACAGTATTAGTCTCATTTTCATGATGAGGAGATAAAAGCTTGGAGAGTCAACATAATGTTACCGTCTAGTAAGTGTCGGGCCTGAGGGTTAAACCCTCTCAACCATGAGGCCAAGAGTCCTGTCGCAATACTATCCCCTCTCTTACAACACCCATAGTGCTCTCTGCTTCTCTTGTTTCCCCAGCATCCCACGTCAACTAGAGAATACATTGGGCAATGGAGGCATAATTTTAAAATAGGGAGGAGGAGAGCAAGGGCAGCCGAAGAAGAAGAAATGACCCCAATATTCAAGAAAAAAATTCAACAGAACTGGCAATCTTACAAAACAAGCATGAGGATGGTAGGGAAGGTGCAAGAAAAGGGCTCTGTCTGAGAACTGAGGGCTGGTTCCAGTGAACTTTGAATGAAGGTCAGGGAAAACGAACGCTATTTCTTTTCAGATGCCTTGCTACTTGCTCACTGGTGGTCTTTTATGTTTTCCCAGCCCTGTAGCTACTGGAAAGGAACAAAAGAAAGAAGCAAGCGTTTTCAAAGATTGCAGCCTTGTGCTTGCATCCCCGGTACGCTGAGGAACTGTTGGAAATCAATCAGACGTATAGTGTGTCTGGTAACAAGAGGAAGCATCCAAATGGCATAGAAGAAAGTAGCAATGGTCAGGAGCAAATTTCATGACCCCTCTGTCTTTTGATCAGAAGAAAAGGGTAACTGTCTTTCTCTTCAATAATATAATCGTAACTGATTATATCTCAGTACTTTGCAAATCTTCAAAATTGTTTTTTTCATGCAATGTCTTTATAAATGGGTTTAATCCTCACAAAAGCATATAGGATGTATATTAGCATAACCCTGTTTTGTATAAGGATAAATTGAAGCCCACCCAGATACGTAATCTGTATACAATTATAAAAGTCATTCTGTTTGGTCTTTTTTGCTCGCTCTCTCTCTCTCTCTCCCCTACACACTTTTACTTCTTAAACCATTACTTTTTAACTCAATAAAATTTAGCTTCTCTTCTCCCTAACCACCCCAACAACACACACATATGCCCTTCAGAAATAATATCAATAATCGTTTCAGTTCCAATTCCTCATTCTGCTTCTCTTGTCTGAATGACTCAT
>NW_022103898.1:37035516-37043106 GCF_000313985.2 Echinops telfairi | reverse complement strand
AAATAATGAAAAAGAAGAAACAAGAGGCTAGGGAGGAGGAAAGAGAGGTTTATGGAACAGACTGGGTGTTTTTTTAGAGCAACATTGGCCAAAAAGAGTAAAAGGAAACTGAAGCCTTATGTCTCTGTTACGGAGGAAATGTAAGCAGTCTGAGTTGTCCTGGTGGACTGTAATCAAATTCACCAAGGGCACAAACTTGCTAGATAATCACCCACTCACTCGCTGCCATCAAGTTGATTCTGACTCAGAGCCACTCTATAGGACAGAGTAGAACTGCCCTTTTGGATTTCTGAGGCTGTCAATCTTTAGCAGAGCAGAAAGCCTCATCCTTCTCCTGTGGAGCATCTGGTGGTTTCAAACTACTGACCTTGTGCCTAGCAGTCCTAACCCACTGCACCATCAGGACTCCTATGCTAGGTAATAGGATTGCATTCTGCGGTGAGAAAGAAGGATTTGGGATATGGCCTCTATAAGTACAGAGATTCCCTCTTTTAATCCCTCCATTTAAAAATAACTATAAATGACCTATTTCATTATTTCTGTTAGTAAGTATACCCTTTTCCTGGAGCAAAAGTCTCAATTAATACTAAAATCATGTTTGTTGATCATGTCACTTTGCTAGGAACTCTGTGGGGATTGTTTCATTCAATCTTCCCCACAACTCCATGAAGAAGATATGCATACTAGAATGCTATTCTTTCAATAAAGCAGTCAAAAAATGTTCCTGGCAAAAGCTGGAACCCCTGTCAGGCTGGTACTATAACTAATGGTCTTAAGCATTGGTTTTCCACATCCAGTGTGATTATCCAACACCATTTGTCACCAGGGAACTTTAAATTAAAACCACAATGAGACACAGCTAGGCATCCCCCAGAATGACTGAAACTAAAGCAAGAGTTCATAAGAAGATAGAATGACTGTCACTCTCAGACATTGCTGTTGAGAGTGTTAAGAGCTATAGACACCTTGGAAGAGAGCTGGCAGTTTTTAATAAATTTAAATATATATGTACCCTTTTGACTGGGAAGTCTCAGTCCTATATATTTACCCAAGAAAAAGAAAAAATATAGGTCGACATAAAAATGTCTGTAAGAATGTACTAGCAGCATTGTTCATATAGTCAAACCCTTAAAACAGTTCAATTGTCAGAAGAATGGACAAAGAAAATGTCATATATTCTTTCAGGAAATACAACATAGCAATAAAAATGAATGAACTTTAGTACATTTCAAGAAGTAAACGAATCTTAGGCCCAAACCAATAAGCCAGGCATAATTGAGCATATGCTGTGAGGTACCCTTCTGCTGAACTTCTGAAAGAAGCATAACTAATCCCCAAGTAAGGAAAATGGGAAGTGTGGTTGCCTCTGAGAGACAGGCTGTGGTGGACTTGGAAGGAACTTGATGGACATTCTCAGGTTACAAAAATATATTTCATATCTTTATAGGGGTTGAAGGTTCCATGGTATAGCCATCTCTTCAAAACTGTGAGTCAAGATTGGGCCATTTCAATAATGTAAGCCTCACCTTTAAGAAGCATTATATTTAAATTAAGTGGGAGAGGTGGGAAGAAGAGAGTATGCCATACTAAGTGAACCCAAAATGGTAGAATGCTGATAACTGTAGAATCTGAGTGATAGTGCGCATGGGAACACTGTATTCTGTTTCCTTTGGGTAGTTTCAAAATTTTCATAATAAAAATTATCAGAAGGCAAATAACAAATTGATAGTAATCTGGTAGAAAAGAAAGATACCCAGAAACAGTTGATTTGAAGCCACATTCATACTCGCTGTTGTTGTTGTTGTTGTTGTTGTTGTTGTTGTTGTTAGTGCCATCAAGTCAGTTCCAACCCATAGCAACCAATGGAACAAACCCCTCCGGTCCTGCACCATCCTCACAGTTGTTCCTCTCCTGAGCCCATCGTTGCAGCCAGTGTCAGTCCATCTTCTTGTGGGGTTTCTCCTTTTCACTGTCCTTCTACTTACCAGTCCTTCTCCAGGGATGGGCCTCTCCTGACAACATGCCCGAAGTGTTAAGATGAAGTCTCCCCATCCTTGCCTCAAAGGAGCACTCTGGTCATACTTCTTCCAAGAGAGATCGGTTGGTCCTTTTAGAGGTCGATGCGACTTTCAGTATTTTCCACCAGCATAATTCCAATGCACCCATCCTTCATCAGTCTTCTTTACTCAGTGTCCACGTTACACATGGGCCAAGTTACACATGCAGATGAGCCAGTGGAAAATATCCTGGGTTGGGGCAGGTGCACTTTAGTCCTCCAAGTACTATCCTTACTTTTCAATATTCTAACGAAGTCTTGTGCAGTAGATTTACTTAATGCAACCCGTCTCTTGATCTCGTGACTGCTGCTTCCATGACTATTGATTGTGGACCAAAGCAAGGCAAAAATCCTCAACAAATTCAACCTTTTCTTCATTTATCATGATGTTACTTATTGGTCCAGTTGTGAGACTTTTGGTCTTCTTTACATTGAGTTGTAACCCATACTGAAGGCTGCAAAAAACACATACACATCCATATGCACCCATACCCATTGAGTTCTTTGAAGTATATTATTAGTTTAGTTACTTAGAATTTATATCAATGAAGTGATCATAAATGTATGGACAATAAGTCACAGAACCCGAAAATAATCAAATTTTACACTCTTCCTTCAGTTTTTTTCCTCTGCCATTTATTTTACTCCCTCTGTGAGAGGCATAATCAAAGACAACCCCTAGATTTTAAACTCCTGGTGTACATGCTCTGAATAATTTCCCCTTTCCAAGTGTAAGCAAGGTTTGTGAGTATGATGTGATATCACATCTTACTATTTGACTTTGAGTTAATCAAAAGGGGTGTTATCCTGGGTGGATCTGTCCCAAACAGGTGCATTTTTTCAAAGAGATGCTTTTCTGGTCGTTAACATGAATCAAGCTGTCATTTTTTTGAGGATGCCCATGGAAGGAATCATATAGCAAGGTCCTGGGTGTAACTTCTAACAGATGGGATCAGACTCTAGCTGACAACCAGCAAGAAGGTAGTAGTTAAATCAAAAAGCCTCAAAAAACTGAATTGTTCCAACAACCACAAGAGCTTGGAAGTGACCCCTGAGCTTCACACAGATCCCGGGCTCTGTTTCAATCTGATGTGATCCCTAGCAGAAAACAGAGCTCTTCTTACCTGCACTCCTCATTCACAGAAACCCAAAGATAATAAATGTGTTGCCTTAAGCCCCTAAGTTTCTGCTAGGTTAGGCAACAATAGAACAGGAGTACTCAACTCCCCTTTCTTTCTTTCCCTGTTTGGTTAGTGCTATAGTCACTCTGGACTTTCCTTCGTTACCTAATGACTTCCAGGACTGCAGTTTTGAAAGGCTATTTCCTGTGACTGGGATACCCATTTCTTCTTTTCTGCCTATCAAATACCCATCCACGAGAATCCACAATCCCTTCCTGGGAGACTTGGCTAATTCAATCAAGGAACATTCTCTCCTCCCTACTCTGTACTTCCACCACAGTATCTCTGTGAGTGGGTGCCTTCTCTCTTACCTCTCATTACAACAGGGTTGCCTTGAGAAGAAGATTGCACACGATTCATGCTTCTCTCCATTAGAACCAGCATATTCCTGAGATTGTAGTCCCAAGCCCCATACCCACTGCCATCAAGTCCATTGCAACCTATAGTACCCGCCCCATAGAGGGTTTGTGAAACTGCAAATCTTTCTGGAAAAGACAACCTCATCTTTCTTCTGCAGAGAAACTGGTGGGTTTGAGCCACCGACATTATGGTTAGCAGTCTAACACCTAACCCACAGTGCCACCAAGGCTCCTTCAGGACTCGTATCCATCAATATACGTATCATCTTTCATTTCAATATTATTGACGTTTATTCAACTCAGCAGGTAGTTATTTCCAAGGCCTCTTACAGCTTCTATGGATGAGGAAAGGGCATGTCTCTTATCTCTAATAATAGACATAAGATTGACAGGCAACTAGAGACAGTAGTAGATGGCATGTGTGACATAAAGTAAATCCAATGCTGTGTGGGTCTGAGAGAGGAGAATATTCTGGTCTGTGGAACAGGAGAGAGCCTATCAATGCCTCCCAAATGCTTTTGACTATTTTAGGAGGCAAGACTTTTGCATCTTTTTCAAGGAGGGATCAAAAAAGGCTGGATGGGCAATCACACCTCTCCCAGCAGTCCGTTGTTCACCGCACCTGGAAGCCTACCGGCTGGGCTGTGAAAACTCTCCCTGGAAGAGGCAGGCTACAGAGAGGGAAAGGCTTCGTGAGCACTGGCAGCTGCCCTCTGCGACTCTGAGGTTAGTAGGGCCACGAGAGATGTAGCAGCACAAAGTCTTGCTCAATGCAGAATGCAGGGCTTCTCCCAGGAGAAGGGTCAACTTCCCTTGGTGAGAAACCCCAGGAAAGTGTCCCTGCAGCTGCTGATGCCAACATGTGCATCATGTGGCTGCTTGGGCCGTGAGTCAGGCACCCACATCCTGTTGCTTGTTCTCATCAGTTCTCCCTTTAAGTGGTATCAAAAAGGATATGCCTTTTTGTCTCTCAAGCAGATGTCTGTTGGTAGCAAAAAAGAGATGTGTGCATGAGTTCGACAGCAGTCCACCAAATGTGGGCCAGGATCCGTTGCCTGACAAGGCTCTGAAGCTTGTCCCATAGACCGAAGGCTGGTTCAACACACTTAATTAGTTGGTATTATTTAAACACTTTCTTTTAAAAATTTCATCTATTGAGTCTGCACCCTCCAAATAGACCCAGAGAAGTCTACTTAGCATCTATTCTATTAATGACTGCGGACATTTCCAGTTAATCAGATATGTTTACCCAGTCATGCCTCTGAGCTTCAAAAATGCTGTGGCTATAAAATCATGATTATGTTGAACCCATTTCCACCTCTTTGAATCTTATCCACTTAGACTAAAATAGCAACTGGATCATAAGTCAAACATAGAGCTCTGTAGTTTGATCAAGTTTTCAACTATGAAGAGATGTGAAGGAAATATAAGGGCTGGTGTGTGTGTGTGTGTGTGTGTGTGTGTGTGTGTGTGTGTGTGCAAGATTTATTGAAAATAAACCAAGATTGAAGGTAGGCTTACTCAGTTTTCCTGGTTTGGACCATCCCCTCAACCTCTACTGCTTGGGATGATTGACTGTCTACAGTCAGTCACGGTGCCCTGGTTGCCTAGAGTAGGGCTACAGAGAAACACCTCCCTTGGCAGACACTCATCGTGGGGCTTTCCAACCTTCTCCTCAGTCTCCAATAGTCATTGTAGTGACGATGACACGGGTCTTGGCAAATGTCTCCACGTCCACAAGTAGAGCCACTAAATCTATCTGTCCACCACAGCCTGACTGTGGGAAACCTGGCCTCATTGTTTTCAGACTTCAGCTTGATTGGTCATACAAGTTTTCCAGAACAAGCTGATCGTATTGCCTATGAAAATTTGTTCTAGAGATTGGAAACAACACTATATGGAGCCATAAATTTCCAAACACTGTGGTCTCCATTTAAGCTGGTCAGTGCTTACAGGTTTCCATTGATTTGCTCATTACAGGTGATCTGAAACAAAGCTATAAAAATATGCTCAGGAATTCAGAGTTATCCAGGAACTCTTATGAAATGTTCTACACTTTGCCCCTGAACCCTGACTGACTGCTTTTAACATTTCTTGTTGACACTTTTAGGGAGCCAAATGCTGGCAGGGAGGTGATGATGGCAAGCAGAAAAACTAAAAGCGATGGTATAAAAAGCAGATTACCTCTACTCTACCAAACCCGCTGTCATGAGAACATACTCAAAGTGAGTAAGAGGAGGCATTCTGGCTATCTGTTCAAGGAAAACGTGTTCGTTCTTCTGGTAGTTCTTCAAAGTCCCTGGCCAGCTTTCGCATGGATAAGAGGCAACCTGATAGTGTAGCTTGGGTCAGGGGTATCTTGGTCCTAAAAGTTGCATCTTGCTTTGAACACTTTATAGAGGTCTTTTTCTCCAGACTTCATTAGGCATGTAATATTTATTTTAATTTATAAAAATGAGTTATTGTTTTTTGTTTGATTTTCATCTTTCTGACATTCATTTTTTAAAATCATGCAGTATGTACAAAAGAAGATAAGAACTATAGTTGTTACAAAGATGGACTTTGAAATCATGCACATCTGAGTCAAAATTTCAATTCATCCATCTCCTTAAGGACAGTTATTATTTTTGCCTCTCAGTATATGTTTCTAAAAAATTAGGATAATCCAACCTTTTGAATGTGTGTGTGATGTTTATGAAGGCCTAAATGAGATAACACATGCAAAAAGGATCTATTATAGGACATGGCATGGAATTGGTTTTCATTAACATTTTTTATAAGAATATAATTTATTATCTGAATCCCAGGATGGTGCAATGATTCATATGCTTGGCTGCTAATGGAAAGGTTAGCAGTTAGCATCCACATAGAGGGGCCTTCAGAAGACAGACTTGGCAATCTACTTCCAAAACATCAGCCACTCCAAGCCCCATGAGCCTGGTTCTACTCTAACACATGTGCAATCCCCATGAATCAGAGCCAAGGGAACAATATCTGGTTGTATATATCAGCTATGCCAGCGGTTCTCAACCTGTGGGTGGTGACCCCTTTTGGGGTCAAACGACCCTTTCATAGGGGTCGTCTGATTCATAGCACTAGTAAAATGAGTTATGAGGTAGCAACGAAAATAATTTTATGGTTGGGGGGGTCACCACAACATGAGGAACTGTATTTCAGGGTCGCGGCATGAGGAAGGTTGAGAACCACTGATCTATGCTCTAATTTCAGCCTGATTTCTGAGCACATTACAAGGATGTGTCAGAATGCATATCCTAAATACTAGGTGGTCTATTCCATCTCATTCCAGTGACCCAGGGAGCAGGGAAGAATAGTCAGGCATTTGGTACATGAGATTCACCTCCTCTTAATTGCTGCAGTAACTCCTGAGAGAAAGCTCTTGTGGGTCCATTATGTCTACCTGAGTCCCGCCATCCCGTGATCCACGGCAGCACACTCACAAACCTGTTCTAATCCTCTTCTCAACCAACTCACCAGAATGAGGCAGACAAAGCATTCTCTAATCAGTTTCCCCCACAGAGTCTGACTTACATGGAGGTTAAGATTCCAAACCTCAGAATTAGTCATATTATGAGTTCAAATCTTAACTCTTTAATTTATAGAATCAGAGAAATACATTGCCTTGATTATATTTATATAACAAAACTGAGATCCTTATACTATAGGGTTGTTTGGATTGTTGTAACAAGATAATTAAGTAGTAAGGCACATGAGCTATTTAGGATTGCATCTGGACGGTTCACTATAACCGAGAGCATCTTGTCCTGGGAGAACCAGAGTAAAAAGTCCAGTTACTAGGCGATAAGTCCAGATGAATTGTTGACAGCTCGTCCCTAGGTCATCTTAAATGATACGTATTCTAAGTAGAGGTTTTGTTGTTTTTGTTCAAGCACACTAAGCAAAGTGTCCATATTCGTGCTTTGTAAGAGGCAGTTCCCACCCACTTCCTCTTCCTGTGCCTTTCCCCTGTCGTCTG
>NW_022103898.1:37031803-37032661 GCF_000313985.2 Echinops telfairi | reverse complement strand
CCCCTACACAAGTGCTCCCCCAGCACAAGAACACTTTGTTCAATTCCATTTTTCTATGAACTGTTTGAAGCCCCTTTGTATGTAGTTGATGTATGTTTAGTCAAAAAAGTATTGCTAGAAAACAGAAACTTTAATTAAGGAAAAATATAAAAATATCGAAAGCTATTGTTTTTTTCAATATATCCCTCATCTAGGTAGATATACTGCTGAAAATGGTGATCCCATCTCTGTAACTATTCTGTGAAGAACTAGACACTCTTCCATTTCGTTGTTGTTGATGGCATCAGTGAGTCATAGCCAATCTGTGTACTACAGAAAGAAACACCACCTTGTCTTGCACCATCCACACAATTGTTCTTCTATTTGAGTCTATTGTTACAACCACTGAGTCAATCCAGTTCATGGAGGTCTTCCTCTTTTTTGCTGCCACTCCACTTTACCCAGCATGACATCCTTCACCATGAGTTAGTCTCTCCTGATAATATGTCCAAAATATGTGAGATAAAGTCTCTCCCAACTTGCTTCTAAGGAGCATTTGACCATATTCCAAGATAGATCTGAAAGCATTAGCCATGAAACACTGGAAGCACTCACTCATCTAGGCCAAGAAATTTGGAAGACAGGTACTTGGCCAACTGATCAGAAGAGACCCATATTTGCACATATTCCAAAGAAAGGTGACCCTGAATCATGATCAAATTATAGAACTATAATCATTTGTATCACATGCAAGTAAAATTTTGCTGAACACCATCCAACAATGGTTGCAGTAGTAAATTGACAGGGAGCTTGCCAGAGGGTCAGGCCAGGTTCAGAAGAGGAATTGGAGAAGGGATATCACTGCTGATGTCAGAGAGA
>NW_022103898.1:37004804-37031052 GCF_000313985.2 Echinops telfairi | reverse complement strand
CCCTTTAAGAATAGGCAGTGAACTGTCATGATAGAAAGAAATACCCCCCCCCAAAAAAAACAGAAAGAAATCCCTTGGCACAATATTCCTGACCTTAATCTCACCATAGTACACCCCTATGATTGCCCAGTGTCCTTTCAGAAAATCTATCAAGACAGCCCCTGGAAGTTCCCCAGATAGTTGCTATATCCTTCTGAACAGACTGCTCTGCCTTGGATTTTTTTGGCCCATCAGATAATGATTTCATTTGACCTAGCTTTCTGTATTATAATGGAAATTCTAAGACTCATCCAATAAAATCATCCTCATGAACTGTGGTCTTGCATAAAAGACTAATGGGAAGATTCACTTCTGAGCTAACCTTTGCACAATGCTCGTGGCACCCGTTGAACCAAATGCTTGCTGAGACCGAAATGTTAGCTTACAATGGGAAATGCCAAAGCAGGCGAGAGCTCGGCTTCGGTAGCGATCGCATCGACGGTCGCTCTACGGTCTTCTGCCACCAACGTTGAGGCTTCAGCCATAGTCCTCCCTCTCTGCGCTGACCCTTTAAGTTTTCCCAAGACCTCCTTAAAACACTTGATCCATGTGAAAATTTTGTGTGAGTGTGTGGCTTTTTGTTTGTGTGAGTGTGTGATCAGAATTCCTTGCCGTAAACTTACGGCCCAAAGCTTCAACAATTTGAGAATACATCCACTTGAATTTTATTAAAAATTCGATATTAGCCCTAATCTCATCATTGTTTTTCCAAGGACACAAAGAGTGTCCTTGTGTTCTCAAAGGCACTCTAAGGGTACCAGGACAAGTGCCTTGCTGAGAGCACGTCTCTTCAGCCATCCATGGCTGGCAGAGCTGTGCTACCGCATGGTTTGTTTAGAATGAACCCAGGCAGCTATCACCTGGAACCCTAGCTGCAAGACTTTGTGACTTACTTTCATATCTCTTTCCCCGAAGAAGTGCTGTTATAAGTAACAAATTATATGAAAATATATTTGTATATAATATGTTATATAACACACATGTAGTACATCAAATATATAATATACATATTGAATGTATAGGATTCAATTATCATTGTTTATGAATTTATAATTATGGTAATTTCACTTCTTTCATATCTTTTATTCTTTTGTGTCAAACCTCTCACTATGCAATGTTAGCTTCACCAAAATCATGGGGTCTTCATGCCTCAGACATATATATTTGGTACATTGTTATACATGATGGATATATAATCAATGTATTTAATTCCTATAACAGTAAGTTAAGTTAAGCTAATTTTTCTGTATAAGCAGTTTTGACTCTTTTAAAATATTTATGTACCACCACATAGGAAATGATGAATAATGAGAAAATTAATGAATAATGATTTCAACATTTTTTCCTGACAACTTTCAGAATATCTAAATGTCAATTCTTGTATGTGAAGAACTAGGGAGCCCTTGTAGAGGCTGAGCTGGCTGAAACTTGTATGTTGTGAACAACAGTTAGTAACGCCGAAGATGGTGACTTTTGAGGAATTTCTTGGCAATAAATGGTAGCCTTTGACACAAGTCAGCTATTTTATATCTTGGGCAATTCATTTTGGTAATTTCTAAATCCACTAGACCAATAAACAACTTTCAAAGAATCCAAGAAATGAAAATTGGTATAACTTCAAAAGATTAAGTGTATGGCAAATGCGCTGTACACAATTGATGTATGTGCGGAATGTGATAAGAGTTGTATGAGCCCCTAATAAAATGATTTTTTTTTAAAGATTAAGTGTATGGAAATTTAATTACAATAAATGTGCTAGTATACAAAATCTAAATAAGTGAAAAGACTCAAAGCACAGAAGAACTTGCCTGATCACATAAAATAGAAAACCTCACCTTTTAAAATGCACTTCAATTATTACAATTCCAGAGGAAAACACATCAATTTTCAATTTTAAAAATTATTCTTTCCTTGCTACTGCATCCCAGGCACAAGTACAAAGAAACAGAAAGAATGAAAGAAAGGCTATTTTAATTAAAGTGTATAATAGTCAATATTGTTAGAATTTTATAGCTTATTAAAAAATGATCACATTTAAAGTTCTCTTATTGTAGAAAATTCTGTTTGGGGGGTTGGTTTTGTAAAAATGTATTTAGCATCAGACTTGGATGACCAGCAATTGAACCTAAGTCAAACTGACCCAGGTCTGCTATCATCTTCCTTCCCTGTCAGAGGGCAGTACGAGTGTGTGATCATAAGAATGATTTTACCCAGAATGCCAGAGCTGGAGGGAGCACCATCCAAACGGAGCCTCATTCCATGCGCACTGCCATTTACTTCTTTACAGGCTGACCCCCTGGGAAAGAGTTCTACTTGATCCCTTCTGCATCGCTCATGAATAAAGTGGCAGAAGTCCTATGCGATGCTGATCCATAATGGGGTTGAGACTACCTCGTATTAAGTGCCCACTGCAGAGAAGGCCGGTGAAAAAGACCCAACGTCGAGCCTGCAGCAACGGGCATAGACGCAGGAGCAATGGGAAAGAGAGTTGCAGGATCCGGCAGGGCTTCAGTCTGTTTACAAAAAACTCCCACTGCCTTCAAGTCAGTTCTGACTCATAGCGCCCTGCAAGGCAGAGCAGACTGCCCTGCGGGTTCCTGCGGCTGTAGATCTTTATGGGAACAGATAGTCCCACCTTTTCTCCTGCAGAGAGCCTGGCGGGTTTGCGTGACTGCCCTTTTGCTTCATAATGCATAACTCACTACACTACCAGGTCTCCTTTCTGTGAGATGAGGGGGCTTCAAAACTTCCATTATCTTTGGAATCCATTTCCCGTGAACGATTTGAAGCTTTTGTACACCGAACCCAGGTTACTGTGAGTGCAAGTCACCTGACAGCACCCAACAGCAGCAACATGGGTCTTTTGAGAGGCCCTGGTGGCACAGTGGCCTAAAGCCAGCACCCAGAAAGGTTGCCAGTTCAGATCCACCAGGCACTTGGTGGAACATGTGGTGATCTTCTTCTTTTAAAATTACAGCTTTAGAAGTCCGATAGAGTGGTTCTACTCCATCCTATAGGAGGAGAGGACCGACTGGATGATAGCAGGTTTGGAGTTTTGAGAGTCACTGGGTGATGCAAGCAGCTGAATAATGACTCAATGATTAATGGTCCAAACCTACCCAGAGGCACCTCAAAAGAAAGACTTGGTCATCTGCTTCCCCAAAGACTTAGTCTTGAAAACCCTGTGGGTCTGTACACCCATGTCTGTCTGTCTGCATGACACGTGCAGACAGGCTGTGCTCCAGTAGACTGCTGGGGATGAAGCAAAGACACCCATTGGCCTCTGTCATTCTATGAGTGCAATGGTCATCTGGGAGCTAGCCAGATGCAAGAGCCACATTCCCAGAGTGGACAATGTGAAACTCATTATTGCTATTTATAAAAGCCAGCATTCATCAGTAGCACTAGGATCTCAAAAGAGAACCATTTCACCTTCCCCAAATTGTGATTGTCATTTCTTATGCTGCTGACCGGGTGCACGGTGGTTCAGGTCAAATGTGCAGTCATATCACTATTGTTTCCATCCATCCTTGCACTGTTCAGAGGGCCTAGAGAGCTCCCTGACTTCTCTCAAGAGACATCTAACTCTTCATGGGCCTAAGGAGTCGGGGGCGGGGGATACTTATCCATGGTGTAAGTCCAAAGGGGTGCCAGACTAAGTATAGAAGGGATATTAAAGGTGCCAGACAGAAGAGCCAGGTAAGCATTGAGAAGAATTTCTACTGACACACATTTCTTTTATCAGCATCTTTTCATTTGGAAATTGAGGGAGAGTGAAGCACCCCTTAGAGCTTGCACCTGGGTACTTATTACTCTCCCTGCACCTTTGGGTTTCCCCCTGGCTGCACCTTGTTCTCCCGTACAGCCCTGCATCGTCCGTCCTCGGGCAACTTCCCGACAAGCTCCACTAAAAGTCTCCTGCCTGAAGACATTCAGCTCCGGCTCCCGGGCCAGAGGGCCGCCACCACTGCCTGCCATCATCAGTGTCCCAGTGTCTTCTGTGTCTAAGGGGTTCTCAACATGAGGACCTACTCCTAGAGTCAAAGGCAGCATGCTGCTCTCAATTCTTCTTGATGGTGTTGAGGTACCTTTGAACTTCTTTGGACTTAGCGTTTTTAACAGTGACTGGATTGAAAAGCCCATTTCTTAGGTGGCTCAAAGAGCTACCTTATTCGCATGTCATAATAAACTGTCAAATCTCCAGGAATCCATACATCTTAATTATATATTCCCAGTCAGTTATTTTATGGGGGTTACAAGAACACAACTAAAAATCTCACATAAAAGTAATTCACTGCACAAGAATACAGTTCTCTGGTACACATCGGGTCACCATGAATCCAACTGCCTCTATGGCAATCATTTGGTTTTTTTATGGGCCTGCCTTATACATTTCTCATTTATTCCTCATAGCAATGTTTTATCCACCATCCTTGATTCAATGACAATTTATAACAACCTCAGATGTCTTCAGGGGACATTATTCTCCTCGTTGTGCAGCTGAAGCATCAGAGTCTCGTGAGTGTATATTGATTATAACAATGCCATAGCTCTGATTGGAATCACACTTCTAGTCAGTACTATCATTCGTATTATTAACAAGTAACATGTCTTGATTCTGTAAGTATTTTGTAGCCAAAAGATTTGGTGTTTCACAAAAATGAAGTACCTTTTTTTTCACTAAAATGCTAGCGTGCATCTGTACAAAATGAAAAATGCTTCTGGGAAAGCAAGCAGGAATTTTGATATTTAGCTTTAGAAACATACACTTAGGTATGTTCCCTGGAAATACTAAATCTATGTTTTAAATTAAAATGTTCATCAATAAGTGAATGATTTCCTAAAATATAAATCCCAGTATTCATGCACGATCATTGTTTATTAGTCTAAACGGGAAGTTTCCTAATTTACTTTGTTCTTCACCCAGAATTAGTTAGACAGTACAGTGGGACTACCTTTCCACCGGAAGCTAGACAAATAGACTAGCACAGGCTAATGGAATCTGTGCACATGGCATAATTTGGCTGTTTAGAGTCCTCCTGACTCAAACGTCCATGCCTTTCCCTGGAGACTTATAAAGAGATGGGCTGCAGCTCCTCTTTGAGAAAACAAACAAAAAACAATGCCAACTTGAACCTAAAATGGAAGTAAAACAATTCCCAGGGAACCATATGCTATTTTAAAACAATTTTGACCAATTTGACATGAAATACAGAACATATCATATGCACGTCTTTCCTAATGACAAGTCAGCACTAACCACCACATACCGGAGCCCATTCATTTCTTTTTGTTTCTCTTCATTCATCTCCTTTGTGCTAAACCTTTCCCTAAGCAGTGCTCCTTGCACTGAAGTCAATGAGCACTTGTTGTCTTTACCATTTAACTAAAACCTTATAAAGGTAAAACATGTTTCTAAAAACTAAAATCGCTAATATTCACACACACACACAAACACACACACACACACACAATCAAAGCAAATGGAAACTAATCAAAGCCATGCTGAGTTTGCTGGTAAATTCTGGATTCTCTGACGAGAGACTATTTTGTAATTTTATCTAATGTCTTTACGTTTTAAAAATCCATTCTAAGACAGAACAATTATACTTTTTGAAAAGTAAAATTAAAACACACAAATTTGTTAGAAAAGAAAAACACTTTGAAATACAATTTCTAGATTATATTTAAATTCCAGTGCAGACTATTCTACCTGTTGTTTTGTATTTGAAGATTCATTTTTGTGCCGCATTTTCTGAAAAGGGGATGCAATAAACCTGAGCCAATGGTGGAGAAATTATTCAGAAATACACTCAATCCTAAAAGGACCTAATAAATTTTACCAGTGTCAACACCTTATTTCATTGAGTTCAGCAAGATCATTCCCAGAAAGGTAGCTTGAATTGTCCGAAAGGGCTTCTGTAAATTCTGAGCTTGCCAGGCTACTTTCATTCTAGTCCAAATGAAATTGTCTGGTACAGCGCAGACCTCAGGCACGACTTCATTGTTCCATGGAACAGATGTTTGGGAATTCACATAAAGGGTGTCTGTCTGTCATTAGGGAAGGTTTCCAGAGTGAGGGGTTTGGTTAAACAGGCCATGCTTGCATGAAAACCTTTCATTCATCAGGATAATTTTTACATTTTTGTACTTAACTCATCTAGCAATCTCATTTGTGCAGTCAGTGTGGGGGTTATTATTTTTTCCCCAAACCACATCCCTAAAATTTGGATCATCAAGTTTGAATTTGAATGGAAAGATTCAACATATTTCTTTCTGAGCCATCATCTCAGATAATAAGCAAATGGGAAAATAAGTCAATTATAATTCATCAGAAAATAAAGATCTACAGATAACTGCCACCTAAGCCTCTAAACAAGAAGAAGACCCAACGAGTGATCTTTCCTAGATTAAAGTGCAGGTGGCCCCTGGCAGGTTGTTCTGGAATAAAAGGACTAAGCATCTTCTATGTGCCCTTAGGAAGGCAAATGAGTCATTTCAAGGCTGATGCTCATACACACATACCTGGCTGCCCAGCCTTTCAGGTTTCTTGGCCTAGATTGTTGATGAGATTATTATGAGTTTAGATATTATTTTTAAATCATATGATATTGCTGATGTTTACTCAGCCCAGCCCTTCCAATTTCTGGTTGTTAGGTATTGCCGAGGCAAACTGACTCACCCAAACACTAAAGTACTGTTTAGAATATTGCAGTCCAAGCAGTCCTCCCTCTTGAATGACATCCCTTCCTAACTATGTTTTTTTTTAATGTGGAGATAAATTGAAGCAGGTCCATATGGTTCTTATCTAGCCTTACTGGACAACTAACTGCTTTGAATCCACCAGCTACTCCATAGGAGAAAGAGATAACAATGTTCTTCCGTAAAGATTTATAACATTGGAGGCCTATTAGACAGTTCTACTCTATTTTATAGTTTGCTATGGATCAGAATTAGCTTGATGGCAGTAGATGCTGGGCTCTAGTGCAAGAACTGGCTTGAAGAATGTTCGGTGATATAAAAGCTGTATGTGCAGCAAGTCAATGTGATTGTGTTGAAGAACTTATTTTGAGTGGGGATGGGTGCCACCATTTCAAAGTGAAATTTACGTAACATTAAAGGGCAACTCGGAGTGGTTCCCAAGTCTGACTTTGGTTACCCTGAAACAACCTGTAGTAATCTACTACATGTCAGCTGAGTGCAGGTCCACTCAAAGAAACATCCCTGGTCTCTACTTTTGATTTCTATGAACCTGGGTGAGGCGGGAGGTGGGCACAACACAAGATGTTTTAAATAAAGAGTTCTGTGATATCTTGTATGAGACTGAACCTCAAATTTTTTCAGAGGTTGTCATACCTCACTTTTCTTCAAATTTCTTGCCTCTGAGGGCTCAATCAACCATTGCCTACTTTGACACAATTCCAAGAGCAAAGGTATAGAACTGATGTGCTCTGAGAGATAATAAGTGGAAGGGATTTACTATGCCAAAGGACATGGGCTATTTTATTTGATTTGACTTTTTAGCTTTACTTTAAAACTCTCGTGTGTAGGTCCAGCATCCTTAAGAATTTGCTGTGAGTCCGGTGACTGGACTATAGATTTACATGCTGGTTTCTGGAGTGTTTGCCCTCAAATGGCTACAAAAAGCCATGGTGTCACATTTGCATCATATATAAGGCGCAGGGAATCAACTGCCGAGAAACACATTCTGTTTCTCTAGGAGTTAACAATGTCATGGAATTCCGTGTCACAGCTGTTATCCGAGTATCACTGGAGCCGGGGATTGCATCTCCTGAAATCTTAGGGGATTTCAGGTAGAAAATATAGCCAGAGGAATACTTTCTGATTACTTATAATGATGCCTAATGTTAACTTTCGTTGTACATGCATAACGGTAAATAAATAAACACAGTCATCACTCCAGTTACAACTCATAGCAACCCTATATGACAGAGTATAATGGATAGGCTTGTAGCACCAGTCTTCAACTCAGAAGCCCAATATACAACCCATTGCTTCAGCAGGGTTTGTGTATATGTCACAGCTACATGAAAAAAAAACTGTCTTTACCATGCTCAAGTGCATTGTTCAGATGCTTGCTTCAGACTTTAAGCAGGACTTATGTTTAGGTAAGCATTCCTTGGGGGCAAAGTTTCCTAACAAAACCAAAGTTAATCTGCAGGGGAAAAAATCTTTTTTAAACAATGAAAGTTAATTTTTCCTTTCTAACATATATTCACGAAGCCTTGAGGAACTGAGAGTATGGAAATACAAATGGGAAAAAGAAGGATTTGCTACAAATGAATATTTGGACAAAGCACAAAACTTCCTTTTTTCTGTGTTCTGGAAGAAATTAAGAGGATGGTCAGATAGTCTTACATTTAAATATCATCTCTGCCCTTGATTATTCAAGAAAGTTCAAAATATATCTGTTTGCTTTCTTATTTTTCCATGGGATAATGGAGACCATCTAAAAAGTTTTCATAAATGAAATAAGATATCAAGTTCTATTCAACTAGCACTAAAAATAACTATTAATTTTCCCTAAAGCATATAAGGTGAAAATATTTTTTAATTAATAAGCTATATTCAAATGCATAAAAAACACTTATTGTGCTCCCAGGTAATCATTGGACAGCTGACCCACGGGCCTTCATTTCAAACCAACCAGCAACTCCACAGGACAAAGATGAGCCTATCTGCTCGCCTAAGATTTCCAGCCTTGGAAACCCTACTATGAGTGAGGGTGGACTGGATGGCAGTAAGTTTTGGGGTTTTTTTTTTGTTATTTAAATGTATGGAGTTCATGGATGACAGAGTTAACATGCTGGAATCCACCCAGGGATATCTTGGAAGAAAGACTGGTAATTTGCTTTTGGAATATTAATAGGATCACCATCCATCAGAACAAGCTCAAAGGCAACTGGTACTGATAAAATATTTCCTCTGCTATTGGTGGAAAAACCAAACTGGCCACTTCATAGGTGAATAAACTGGCAATCTACTTCCATAAAGGAGACAGGTCTCAGCTGAGAAAATGTACTAATAATTTTATTGTTGGGAATATATCACCAAGATTAGTCACTTTGTTGTTTTTAAATGAGATGCTCTACCTTGATTAGAACCAACCCAAACCCATTACCATCACATAAATTCCAATTCTTATCGCTCCTATAGGATGCAGTAGAAGTGCTTTATGGGTAAACAAGCAGCTGTCTAGCTCAGAAGCAACAAAACCCACATGGAAGAAGCACACCAGCCTGTGTGATCACTAGGTGTCAAAGGGATGAGTTATCAGTCATCAAAGAACAAAAAGTCATTTCATTGTGAATAAGGGGGAGTGCCAGGTGGGGATCCAAAGCCATCTGTAGGCAACTGGAAATCCCCTTACAGAAGGGTCATGAGGAGGAGATGAGCCAGTCAGGGTGCAGTATAGCAACGATGAAACATACAACTTTCCTCTAGTTCTTTAATGCTTCCTCCCCACACACTATCACAATCCCAATTCACCTTACAAATCTGGCTGGACCAGAGGATGTACACTGGTACAGATAGGAACTGGAAATACAGGGAATCCAAGACGGATGATCCTTTCATGACCAGTGATGAGAGTGACAATACCAGGAGGGTGGAGAGAGGGTGGGGTAGAGAGGGGGAACCGATTATAAGGGTCTACATATAACCTCCATCCTGGGGGACGGAAACCAGAAAAATGGGTGTAAGATATGACCAAATAATAATTTATAAATTATCAAGGGTTCATGAGGGAGGGGGGGAAATGAGGAGCTGATGCCAGGAGCTTATGTGGAAAGCAAATGTTTTGAGAATCATGAGGGTAATGAATGTACAAATGTGCTTTATACAATTGATGTATTTATGGATTGTGATAAGAGTTGTATAGCCCCCAATAAAATGATTTTTAAAAAGTGTTACAGGATTCCCAAGGCTGAATGTCTTCATAGGAGCAGGCAGCCTCAGCCTTCTCTTTTGGAGTGACTGGAGGGCTTCAACACCGACTGTTTGGTTAGTCACTGAGCACTTCAACTGCTGAACTACCGCTTTTGATGAGAATATCCAGGAGTCTCATATTATTTTACAAATAACATGCCTTCTACATTTGTGAGCCAAATGATCCCTCTCTCTAGGCTGTAAAATTTTAAGAATTGCTATTTTTTTTCATTAAAATTGACTTTATTATTATTTTTTTTAATCATTTTATTGGGGACTTGTACAACTCATCACAATCCATCCATCCATCCATTGTATGTCAAGCACATTTGTACATTTGTTGCCATCATCATTCCCAAAACATTTTCTTTCTACTTGAGCTCTTGGTATCAGCTCATTTTTTTCAATCGTTTTATTAGGGGCTCATACAACTCTTATCACAATCCATACCTACATCAATTGGGCAAAGCACATTTGTACATTCATTGCCCTCATCATTCTCAAAACATTTGCTCTCCACTTAAGCCCTTGGCATCAGGTCCTCATTTTTCACCCTCCCTCCCCACTCCCCACTCCCTCAGGAGCCCTTGATAACTTATAAATTATTATTTGGTCATATCTTGCCCTGTCGTTGAAAATATGTTATTGTAATTCCATATTAGTGTGCATTTCAAAAGATGTCAAAATCCCACAACTTGCAATTATCAATAAGAAATTAGCCATGGACAGCTCTCCTGCATGGAAGGTGAGAATTCTACCAGTAAACTACCACTGGCTTCCCGCATCCTTTATTTTACACTTAATAGACTATGAAGTGATTTAGTTATCCAGGATATCCACAGGGTGTTTAGATGGAGAGGGAGGCCATCTCAACAAAAGGATAAGAAATGAAGACCTTAAGCAAGTCATCTCAGAACATGACTAGATCATGTAGAAAACATGAAGTGTTAAAGACTGGGGTGTTTTTTGTAGTCAAATGGGTTTTGACTCCGAGTGACTTCACATGCCATATGGTTCTCTAGAACACTTATCTAGAGTTTTCTAGGCTGTCATCTTAACGGCCTCTCTCTCATGGAGTAGGTTCAAATTACCAGCCTTTAGGTTAGCAGCTACACACTTAATCAGAGTGCCACACTAGCTTCTTCGTAAAGACTCAATCATATTTGATCCTCCTAGGGGAATTAAAAAAAAAAAAACACCCTGGAAGAAGAAAACAAGTATCACAGTAAATATTGGTATCATTCCAAAACAGTAGGACAGCAACTGAAGCGTACCTAATACTCTAATTATCAACTCTTCAATGTATGATGATGGTATCCTGAATATGTCATCTATCTGAAATCCATTTATGAAAAATAGAATTGTTGGTGAAGCTATTATATTGGATCCAACGAGTGGCTAGAAGTGAATTAGACTCATCTGTTTAAAGAGTTACCTATGAGCAAGACATCTCGGTGGATGCTGTGAGAAACACAAAGATGAATAAAACAGAGGCCTCTTGCTCAAAGAGAGACAGACCTCATCACAAATGATGGCTGTGCCTGGTACAAAGTAGTACTTAAGGTTCTTCATAGGAATGAATTTTTGTTAGTGCTCTGACAGAAATGTCAACAGTATGCGAAGGAAACATATAAAAAGTGGAACATTAGCACTGGGCGATCAGGAAGCAGGTGGGAATTGCAGAATTATACCTAGGAAAGAAGAATGGGGAGAAACACACAGGGGCAGGAATTGAGACCCTCTGTGTCTTCCTGTGCCTACTGTGGTGGCTTTAATTCAGAAACTCTCTACTAGAAGGTAGCCCCCCCCAAAAAAAACCAGAATTATTTTTCAAAGCTATGTACTTAAATTTATTTTAATAAAACTGTATTGCCTTTAAAGTACCCCCCATCACACTTAATACATTCGTCAAATCTGAGATTCCATTCTTAGAACATTTTCAAACTCATCTGTCTGAATGGCTGACAGCACCCCCCTGGTTTTTTCCTTCACCTCTTCTACTTCATCAAATAGCTGTCCTTTCTTGTTCCTTTTCATTTGCAGAAACAAAAAGAAACGCATGGAGTGAGGTCAGGTGAGTAAGGTACATGGCACAAGAGAGGCATGCTGTTGTTTTTTGGCGAAAAATTGGTGCATTGAGGTGACTGTGTGAGCAAGTGCATTGTTATGGTGCAAAACCAATCGCCTGCCTGCCGCAAATCAGGCCTTTTTTGTCCCACACTTTTATGTAAATTTTTCAGACCCTCTAAATAGAGAGCTTGATTAAGAGTCTGGCCTGATGGAACAAATTCCAAATGAACTTCATTCATTCTGGAAGTTGACGGACATCCAGAATGAGGTTTGCCGTCAATTGACATTTCACCTTTTTGGAAAAGAGAAAACCACTCAATACTTGGTTTTGTGCCCATAGTTCTGTCTTTGTAAGCTGTGTTCAACATCAGAACAGCTTCTGTGGCATTTTTCCTGAGCAGGAAACAAAATTTCACAGCTGCAAGCTGTTCTCTTAAATCGTCCATCCCCAAAGAATGAGGTTTGAACAAAACTGCTTTTACGAAAAAAATTCACTGTGACTCAAGAGACCTTCCCAGGTAACGCCACTGGGTGATTTAATGCAGAGTTCCTTCATGCCTGCCTAGTGGGGAAAATTCATACTACAAGAGCTCTGCCCAGTGGAGCCTTTTCCGGGGTTGTTTTTTGGAGGGGGGGGTACCCCCTCATACATTCCTCATTACATATAAATAAATTAAAACTCAAACTAAGGTTCTCCTTGATTGCTAAAACTAAAAATGGTTTGCTTAACTATTTGGGCAAGTGAGCAAGCCTCTTTGATTGCCTGTTCCCTCATGTAAAAACTAAGAATGTCAAGAGCAAAGTAGAGAGATATCTGTACATTAAATGAGATGTTACGTCTATGATCTTGTTTTCCCCATACCTTCAGTATAGTGGGTACTTTTTTCTTCAGTAACACCAGGGCTTGTTCATATACTAAACTCCTGAAATGATTTAATGTTGACCAATTCTTTTTTGTACAATAGCGTTGTACATATCTTCTATTTATTCTGACCCTTCTCTCAGTGTTTAATATTTTTTCCTATAGAAATTTTCAACTTTGCAATACAAAGCTTTATTTTTTTTCTTCTGTTCTTTCAGGTTGAGAAATGCGGAATGTGTTCTTCTGGTTTTCTAACTCCTGTTTTTGCATATTTCATTGTAATACTTTATCTTCTTGAGCTGCCCTTTAAAACCTTTGATTCAGCTTTTTTCTTCATCATTTCTTCCATTGTTTTGGCTATTCCATGTTGAAGAGCAAGTTGGGAGTCCCTTCTAACACCTATTTTGGTCTTTCTGTCTCTCGCCTGTCTTTGTGATGAACTTTAACTTTCTTCATGAATGATGTTGCTGATGTCATTATAAGCCTCACGTAGTCTTCAGTATGTAGTATCCAATGCTTCAAGTCTATTCTGGAGATGGTCTCTGAACTCAAATGGAATATATTCAAGGAAATACTTTGGCTCATATGAACTGGTCTTAATTTTCAACTTAAACTTGCATTCGTACATTGATGAACTAGTCCATATTTGGCCTCTGTTCTGATTGATACTATTGAGTTTCTCCATTATCTCTTTCCAAAGATATTTATGTGAATTAACAACATACAAACTGAGATGTTTCAACAAACAACTGCAACACTGGAATCTATCATTCGTCTATTGCAAGGAATTTGGAAGACAGTCAACCAAGTGAAAGAGATCTGTGTTCGTGCCTGTTCCAAAAACAAGTGATTCAATGAAAGGAGGAAATTAGCATCATGCACAAGAAAAATATTGCTGAAGACAATTAAAAATCAGTAACATCAGTGCATTCAACAGAGAACTGCCAGAAATTAAACCTGGAGTCAGAAGAGAATGCGGAACAAATGCTGTTACTGGTAATGTTTGATGGATGTTGGCAGAAAAAAGAAAATATGAGAAAAAATATTTATGTGTGTTCCCTTGACAATGTGGAGAGATTTGACTGTGTGGATTATAGAAAAATGTAGATAACATTATGAAGAATATGGATATGCGGATGACACAATCTTGCTTGCTGAAAATGAAGAGGACTTGAAGCTCTACTTTTGACTATCAAAGCTACAGCCTTCAGGATGTAGTATATCTTAAGGAAAAACATCTTCACAACTGGATCAAAAAGAAGCCTCATGATTATTGAAATACTGAAAGTTGTCAAAGATTTAATTTACTTGGGTCTACCAGTGTCCATGGAAGCAGCAGTCAAAAAATTAAGTGACATATGGCATTGGTGAATTATGCAGCAAAAGTGTTCTGTTGTGTTAAAAAGCCAAGCTGTCACTTTAAGGGCCAGAGGTTGAACAATGAATAACGAATGTTAAAGAATTGATGCTACTGAATTATGGTGGGGGCAGAGAAATAGAATATGCGATGAACTGCCGGAAGAACTAACAAATCTGTCTTGGAAGATGTATGTACAGAATACTTAGAAGCAAGGATGGCAAGACATCAGCTCATATATTTGGGGATATCTTAAGGAGGGGAGAAAGGCACCAAGCTTGGTAGAGTAAAAGGTCAGCGAAAAAGAGGTAGACCCTCAACACGATGGACTCACACAGTGGCTGGAGCAATGGACTCAAAGATAGCAATGATTCCCAAAATGGTACTCTGAACAATGTTTAGAACCTAAAGTTGTATATAGGGTCACCGTGAGCTGGAATCACCTGACAACCCCTAACTAGAACAACAGCATGCTTTTAACTGAGCCTGCCACCCACAAGGCCCCTGGTATGCTATTGTAGTAGCAACTGCAACAATAACTACAACAGAATTGCATCAAGGGTTTGTGTGGCTGTCTGGACATAAGCAAACCAACGGCATATTCCTTAAATATAGCTTAGCTGTAGTCTCATGGTATTATTACCCCCTCTAGATCTCCTCCTTAAGTTACCCCCAAATCAAACCCACTTCCATTGCATCGTTCTGACTCATGTGACTCGATAGTAAGCGAGAGGCTGTAAGTCTTCACGGGAGCAGGTAGCTTCATCTTTCTCATGAGGCGCAGCTGGTGGTTTTGAACAAAGAATCTTGCCAGTTAAAAGTCCAACATTTACCCAACAGTACCACCAGGGATTGAGTTAAGGGACAGCAAAATGTTTAGTTTTGTGATCTGAAAGTCTTAAATGTATATTCTAATATATCTCAGTTGACATACATCTTAAAAATTAAAACATGTCTTCATTATTCATGTACCATGAAGATGGTTTTCATCTGTCATTAACTGACATTGAAATACACATCTTCGGTGTTAGATTTTAGAGAATTTATACCACATGAACCTCTTTCAGTTATAAATATTTATGATATATGGTATAGAATGTCATAATGTCTCAAATGTATTTATAGACTAACTCAAAATATTTAGACTCCAGACTTGGCCAGAATGCTTACATATGAAATATATTGTTTCAAAACAGCAGAAATTGGATTGTCAGGCATCCTCTGATTCACTGTTTAGAAATAAACAGTACATTCATTATTAAATGTTTATAAATACAATAACCCACATATCATTCCATATGCATTAAAGTAAATAACCCAAAAGAATCATTTTGAATCCTATAGCATTCACTGTCAAACAAAGGAGTACTTAAATTCCAGCCCAGAAATGGGGAGTACAAATTAAGCACAGTAGTTAAGAGTCAGAAAGAAAATTTTAAATTCAAATTGAGAACAAAATTAAAGCTTTAATAGGGGACTATAAAGGAAATAAAAATCCATCTTAGTATTTCTTCTTAAAGTATTAGTTGGATTGAATGAAAGAAATAGAAAAATCACTCAGATAGTCACAGAGGATGGAAAATAAGAAAGCATTTGCATAAATCTCTGCCCTGTGCAATAATAAGCTGTCATAGGGGATGATTTGACAGACACATATGCACTGTAGAAGCAAAATAAGTATAAAATAAATAGCCAAGAATCTGGTGACATCCATGGAAGTTGCAAAAAATTAATTCACTTGGTCAATAATAAAAACTGTGGAGGTTTGACTCCCCTCTAGAAGAAGCACCTGGAGATCTACGTCCACACAGTCAGCCATTGAAAGGTGATGGAGAACAATGCTACTGCGACACGCATGGGGTTGGCATGATTAGTTGGCTATTTGATGGCAACTGGATTAATATGGTCATTATGCTCCAAAGTGAGAATGACGACGCTAACCATGGGTAAAGCACTTTGACTAATGTGGAGCTTCTCTCCATTTGCCCAATCCTTGATGTCTTCAGATTGGAGACGCCATTTTCCCTAGAGCCTTCAGCTTTCAGGCAGGAAATTACAAAGCAAAATATTGAATAAGCTATTAAAAAGGAAGGAAAATTCTTATTATGTGTTTCCTGATATATCTTTTTCATACAAAAACAAAGGAGAAAATGTTAAAATTAAGAGTCAGGAAAGAACATCCTATATGTTAAGATTTGGTTTAAAAACCAAGATTACTTTGTATAAGTGTAATGTGTGCACACACATCTTTCTGTTAATATGAAAACAAGCCTTGTGCTCATAGAAAATCGCTCTACTTTTTGGTCAGGTAAGTGCATCAGTGAATCCTGATAGTCGACATGTAGACAAATTAGATAGCAGACTCTTCCAGGGGCTCAGAAACTTGGGGATTACAGCAGAAACTAGCACTCTTCCACATAGGAACGTTCCACTCTACTGCCTACTGGAACACCTCCTATCAGCACCATTGTTTATAAAGTCTGTTGGAAACTCTCATCAAAAGTCACCTCCAGAAGTGGACGGACTTTGGGCCTCTGCTCTAGTCCTCCCTCAATGCAAGAACACTTGGTTCTAACAACCTGGTATTCTGTGATGTTCAACCTCCTGACACGATCATTGAAGACAAAATGGGTACACAAGCAAATGTGGTGAAGAAAGTTTATGGTGCCCAGCTATTGAAACGTATAGCATCTGGGGTCTTAACGGTTTGAAGTTAAACAAGTGACCATCTCCCAGAGAAGCAACAAGCCCACATGGGAGAAGCACATCAGCCTGTGCAATCATGAGGTGTTGATTGACTCGGGTAACAGGCACCAGAAAACTCAAAACATCTTGTTGAGAATGAGGGGGTTGGAGCAGAGACCCTAAACCCATTTATGGACAATAGGACATCTCCTCATAAAAGGATCACAAGGAAGGGATGAGTCAACCAGGGTGCAGTATAGCACTGATGAAACACACAATATTCCTCTGCTTCTTTGATGCTTCCTCACCCCCCACTTTCATGACCCCAGTCCTGCCTTTCAGTTCTGGCTAGACTGGAGCATGTACACTGGTACAGATAAAAGCTAGTGACACATGTAATCCAGGTCAGATAAACCCCTCAGGAACAGAAATAGGAGTTAGTGATACCAGGAGGGTAGAGGTCAGTACAGGCAGAAGGGAGGAATGGGGAACTGACTGCAATGATCGGCGCATCATCAACACCCCCCTACCCCGCCCCAGGGAGATGTACAACAGAAACGTGGGGAAAGGGAGACAACGGTCGGTGTAAGATATGAAAACAATAATACTTTATAATTTATCAAGGGGTCAATGGGGGGGGGAGCTGATACTATGGGCTAAAATAGAAAGTAAATGTTTAGAAAATGATGATGGCAACATATGTACAAATATGTTTGATACAATTGATGCATGGAATGTTATGAAAGTTGTAAGAGCCCCCAATAAAA
Organism: Echinops telfairi; assembly: GCF_000313985.2. Taxonomy (NCBI): domain Eukaryota; kingdom Metazoa; phylum Chordata; class Mammalia; order Afrosoricida; family Tenrecidae; genus Echinops; species Echinops telfairi. Next base: position 37,013,324 of record NW_022103898.1, on the reverse strand, counting down.
TGATCTTAAAAAGAAGAATTAGCTCACACAATTGTAGAAGTGGGTAAGTCCACTTCTGTCAAGTCCATGGGTCAGATGGTAAACTGGAAGATTCTTTTGACTCATTATACAGATAGATAAAGATAGATAGATGATAGATGATAGATAGAGAGATAGATGATAGATAGATAGATAGATTGATAGATAGATAGATAGATAGATAGATATAGATATAGATATAGATATAGATATATAGAAAAGGATAGGTTTATACAGTGAGTAGGACTATAACAACCAATATACTGAAAGTCCTTCAACTCATGCGGGCTGCTGGTCCGAGAGCAAGGAAGTGGAGTCTTCTCTCAGACAAGGCAGACAGAGTCTGCCTTTAGTCCGCAGACAGCAGGGTGAGTCAGCAACAATCAGTAGCTGGGAGCTAATGGAAGCAGGCCCAGATGGGATCTCAAACTCAAGCAAATACTCAGCAATAGGATCCACCAACCTTGAGCTCAAGCGACATACCCATCAGCAGCACGGTAAAGCAGAAGTAGGTCTCAAAGGAGCCTCAGACTCTAGCAACATGATCCATTGTTTGGCTCAGCCTGTAGGTAGTGCAGTACACAGGCTGAGGCAAAGAACTAACTCAAGCAGCAGCACACTGGTCCGATCACCAGAGATGAAGAGAGAAGGAGGCAGGCCTTGGGAAGCCATTTATCTTATCACTCTCCAATCAAGCTGTGACCTGATTAAGCTCTGCCCACATGCTCCTATTGATGCCTGATTGGCACAATGGACTTAACTATCACCCAAGTGAAGACTGGAGGATTTTCTCACATACTTTGGACATGTTATCAGGAGAAATCAGCCCCTGGGAAAGAATATCATCCTTGGTAAAGTGGAGGATCAGTACCCTTGATGAGATGGTTGGATAAAGTGACTGCAACAATGGGATAAAACGGAATGATTGTGAAGATGGTGCTAAACAGGAGAGTGTTTTATTCTGTTGTACTTAGTCGACTATGAACCAGGACCAACTCAACCACAGCTGACAACAGGCTTTCAGGATATATGGGGAAGAGTATGCACTACAGTCCTTTGCCTGATGAGGGTGACTTTTGTTCTTTTTGCCTGATTTCATGGAATGCCCTCTTTAACTTCTGCTTCTCATTTGATTAAAGGTCACAAAAAGTCTCATAGTAGAATATTAGGAATTTGATAGAATATCAGTCAGAGTTACCAAATAAAATATAGGAAACCCAAGTAAATTCTGCCAATTTGAACTAAATTCTGCCAATTTGAACTAAAATGGTACAAAATCAAATAAACACCCAATACCATAGAGTCAATTCCTACTCATACAGAATTCCTGCAGAATGGAAGTACCCCATGTTAGTCCCAAAATCGTAACCTTCACAGAAGCAGGCTGCCATATCTTTTTTCCTCAGAGAGGGCTGATGTAATTGAACTCTGGACCTTCCTGTTAGTAGCTGAGTACTTAATCACGGAGTGACCACAATTCTTTCTCTGAATAGAACAAAATGCTGTTAAAAAATTCTCTCCCCAACTAGTATAAAAAGAGAGGATTAAGGAGACCTGATCAGTAGATTTGAGTAGTTGTGTCCTCTTGTCAAGGCCACACAGGGTAGTGATGAGAAAGACAATGGCCTTCAAGCCTTAGGACATAGCCATTGCTGCTGTGAGTTACAGGTGTCAGGCTATTTAGAAAATTATGCGAGTAAACATTCAATGGATTTTTAATGGAGCATACAAAAACAGAAGAAAAAACTCCCTCCTTCTCTTCTTTTTGGAAACAAGATGGAAGAGAGAAAAGAGAAATGTGACCTTACCACACAGAGGAACATCAGCCAAGTTGAATAATTCATGATTATGGAGAAATGTAAGGAGTGTTCATGTGTATATCGCTAGTGCTAAAACCACCAAGCCCTGGCTTTCCAGAGCTAAGTTCTTCATCTTGTGAGAACAGAAGAATGGGAAGGAGGAAATCTGGTGGAGACTGTATGTCATTTATGCTTAAAGCCAAGGTCCACAGAGTAGTCATGGAGGCAGAATAGAAAAACCCTCCTAGCATCATAAAAATGAGACCCACCCAGTAAATTCCCAGACATAGAAAGACTGGCAAGAGGTATGGCATGTGCTATCTTAGGGGAAAACACTCATCCTAGTATCTTCATTTATAGACGGTAATATTTCATTCATGTATATAAAATATGCACTACTCTCATGTCAATGCCGACACGTAGTGGCCATATGTGACAGTGTAAAACTGCCTCTGAATTTCCAAGACTGTAACTGTGTATGGGAAGAGAAAGCCCCGTCTTTCTCCCAGGGAGCAGCTGATGGTTTCAAACTGCGGTCCTTACTGATTGCAGTCTAAAACTTAATCCCTACATCACCAGGGCTCCTTTCCCACAAATACACACTATATAATATCAAGCATGGAGAAGGAGTTTGCATTGGGAAATTAAAAATCCTACCTGAAAATCTTAAAAACTAAAACAATCTTAAATGGATCATAAATTGAGGGCAACTGCTAGGGTCCTAACTTTAACCTAACTGCATAGGTAACAACTCACTTTCCAATTCATTCTGCAAGATAACAAGGCTATTCACATCCCTGGTCCTTGGTCATGGGGGATTCACCAGGAGCTTGATCCATGTGTATTTCCCTTTCATTTTTTTTTAACTGAAACAACTTTACAATGGGCCAAAGGGGAGATCTAATAAGTTACTTTATGCTAGCCTTACTGGGGTCTCTTTCTGATAACAGGGCTATTCACATCCCTCAACTAGGATCACAGGCCATGAACCAGAGACTCTTTTTTGCATGAGGTTTTTATCTGTTTTGCTTTGTTGTTATTAGTTTTTGTTTCTAATGTTTTCCTGTATATGAAATCCAGGATAGGCAAAAACTATAGTGACAGTAACTTGATTCCTGGTTTCTTGGGAGTATGGCAGGGGCGTCTAAGGGAGGGTGGGAGGATGGGGAGATAATAACAATGAATGTAAAAATGAGGAAAATATTCCAAAATAGATATTGGTGATGGTTGTACAACCTTTCTTGAAGTGATTGAATTTCACTGTGTAATTTTAAGTCATATGTAAATTTTAAACATAAATTAGAGGTGGATGATTTTCAGGTCCCCCACCCAAAGGACCCTCATCATATCTTTGGTTTGTCATAGCAACCGACTGCAGATTTCTCTTTCCAATCATTTACCGAAAAGGATTTTCTGATTTGTCACACATGCTCCCATTCCTTGGTCCGGTGCCCTGGCAGAACCAGAGATTCTAAACTAGTCCAGAAAAAGGGTTTCATAATTCATCATGCACATTACTCTGCTTGATGCCAAGCGCAGAAGCTCAATCCAAGGGCTTGCTCTTGAACATCCACTGAAAGGACCAAATTTCTGATTCGTTCATGTCGGATAAAGGGAGAAGTCTGCTAGCAAGGACCGTGGCTGAGGTGGAAATGGCAAGGAAAGGAAAAAGGCATGAGATGATGTAGGCATGTTTGGTGCATAGGGGTGCTCTCCTGGATGAGGGTCCCCTAACCAAATGTCTGCCTGCATTAGCTAAGGAAAGTTCCTCCTGGTAGCAAAGAGTAGGTTGTGCCAGAAGAGTGATGAGAGGTTTGGAAGGAAAAGGAAGAGGGAGGACAGGAAACCAGGAACGGAGGCCCTGGTGAGAGAGCAATCGTGCCAGTACAAATCACCATGGAGGACATTGTCCTCAATAGAGGATACCCGTTAACCTTGGCATTATGGTAGAGGTTGGGGGAAGCAGGTGTGAAAGAAGAAGAGTAGTATCCACATTATGTTAATGTTTTTTTGAGAGTGTTCATTTATCTGCAGAGATAAAATTTTCTGAAAAGTTCCCCATTTCCACTGTATTTGTAATGATTTGAGCAGTGAGCCTTGTGAATTCAAAATTAAGATTTACTTTGTTTGAAATGTTTCACCTTCGAAAGATGGAGCAGAATCATAAGAAAAGAATATGTTTAACTATTGTACAAACTAAGTATTCAGCCTTCTTCTCCTGCTGAATATTCAAATTAAAGAGCCAGAGTGAACAAAGAGAAAAATAAATGCATTTCTGATTAGAAAATGCAAATTAATGCCTGCATATTGCCCAAATCCCTCCAATAAATCTATTCAGTTGTATTCTTTCATTACCATCTAACAAGAAAGCTCACATAGTTTTTTCAGTTGGGAGATGAGTGGGAGCCTCTTTGTACATTTTCTTATTTTGGGAAAAGGTACTCATAATTAAAGACATGCAAATTAAACCTGTAGAAAAATGATTCTTCTGTCAAATGGTGAAGATGCAAACCTTTGATAATTCCTCAAGTTGGTTTAAAACACAAAAAAAGTGACTGGTGCCTTGCAGCGATTTCACCCCACGGTGACCCACATGCTTTAGAAAAGAAATGCACCTCGTCGGCTTTTCAGTGGTTGCTGCCATTTAGAAGTCCATCACCAGACCTTTAAAGTGAATATTTGCATCAAGTTCTGATGACCTTGTACTTGATATCACAGTTAACAATTTTAAATATTTCTATACTTTAAATCTCTTTGTCTTAAGAAATTCATAACATTGTATCTACTTGATGAATATCCTCATATAACTGATGTAACATTTAGTAACAATGATGTCTATTACTATTTCATAGGTACAAAAAATGAAAATGATTAAAATATTCAAGGTTATAAATTTGGCTTATTATGTTGTGCTGTATTCTGTCATCAAAATTACTAAACATCTTATATACTCATATGTTTTGAAATATAGTTTTTGTTTAGAAATATAGCTTTGGGTTAAAATTAGATGTCAATTCATAGCACTTACCTTAAATGGGATGATCACCCATTGTAAAGATGTTGGCTGGTGCCTTTTCTTTTTTCCTACAGAAAACAACATCAACAACGATATCGATTATATACATTTTTCAATATTTTCTATGAACAATATAAATAAACCTAGACTCCAGCTTAAGCAATTAATTCTTCATAGTCAAAAAATTCTTGGTAGACTTCAGTTATCAACTGGGAAAGCCCCTTGCCTTGCTGTGTGTATGTATGTTTTCATTTGTCTTTAGTTTGTTTGTTGCTTCCCTACATGTGGAAGTAATTTCAGAAGCAGCCTCATTAAAGCCTTCAGAACATCAGATCCTCCCGCTTTTATTTCCCTTTAGATAATGTGATAAACCCTCTGGGTCTTTGCTTGAGTCAGACAATGTGGCATTTATTTATTCCAAAACATTTCCCAAGAAACACCTAAAAGAAAGTTCTGTTTTAAAATTCCTTAGCAATATTATCCTACTTCGTCATTTTGCTTGCTATTTGCACAGTCATTTCATTGGCTACTTTGTGATAAATGCAATTGAAAAGGTTTTCTTACACTGCCGTTTTCACGTAATTCATTTTGTTATTAGAACAATATTAGTGACAGTTTCCTCCTGAGACTCCTCCTCGCATTGGTCCCAACTTAACTGAAGAGACATGGGGCTGTTCTGGCATCCTGCTGATTTCTATATCAAATCTATTCTCTGTTCTGCTCCCTCTCACGTTGGCTCCCTACATACTGTCTGTGGAAAAAATGGTCATAATATCTCCCATTCAAGTCTATACAGACCGAAGCATGACACACTTTAGATTCCGTCACACCCAAAGCTTATATTAGTCATTGGATTTGTACAACTTTCCCCACGTCTCCTATGACTTTGATAGGGTACGTCCAACTTGTTGTAGCATGTTTGTCAATGGCTAAAGTGCCCTATTGCTTCTCTAGACCCTTGAGTGCCTGTTCAAGGGCAAAGAGAAGTGTGGCAAAAGGTAATACTAGAGTGGAAGGCTGGTTCAAGGTCATGGGTGACCCCAAAGACATGATAAGGAATTAGAATTCTATACTAAAAGAAATGGAATAAAGGCTGTGGAATTTGGTAAAGATTGAACCATTTAAATACAACCATTTTAATTTGGTAAAGACTGAACCATTTAAATACAACATTGAACCATTTAAATTCAGCAATGGGCGCAAGCATGGGAACAATTGGGTGGATGGCCCAGGACGAGGAAAATGTTTCCTTCTGTTATGCATCGGGTCGCTATGGGTTGCAAATGCCTGGATGGCACCTGACAACAACAACATCGAGATGGAGAATTATGTCTCCTCACTCCCCATAAAAATATGAATTGTAGATTGTAATCTCTGTGCCTGCGGTTATCATTGAGAATGCTTCATTTCTGTTATGTAAATGAGGTAGGATTCCTGAAGGGTATGTCCAGAGTCAATCTCTTTGAGATATAAAAGAGATAAAACAAGCAAGCAGAGGCAGGGGAAGAGAAATATCGCAGCACATACATTGGCAATGAGCCAAGACCAACAGCTGAAAGGAACGCAAAGGCCTGTTCCCAGAGCCCGCAGAGAGGAAGACTTCCCCCAGGACCGCCACCCTAACCTTTGACTTCTAGTCTCTTAGTCTGAAAAAATGGGTTTCCACCGCTAAAGCTATTTTCTTACAGTTAGAGTACCATCCGTTAATAAAGACAAGAAGGAATAGGATAAACCAGATATACTGTATCACAAACTGAATGGGTGGTGAGCACAGGGATTCAGGAAGTGTGTATAATGATATGACTTAGATCCTCTCTACGTAACCTATGTAACTGTAGCTACTATTTGGTGAGAAGAATTGAATAAATATTTTAATGCTATCAACTAGACATTTGTATACCTTCCACGGAACAAGAACCAGTCGTGTCTGGATAAATGACTTCCACTAATGTTCAAATATGTGCTTTTTTTTCACTTGTAAAATTAGCTACTCATAGAACAAGTTTTAAATTCTGCACATCTTGTATTTAGGGTAACTTAAAAATGGGTTTTCCCCTGGAGTCAGATATTTATGTAGTTGCACCATTATTGCTGCAGAGACTGAGCAGGTTGGGAAATAGGCGGTCGGGCGCTTTTCCCTTCCTTTTCTTTAGCCATCAGGCATTAGGTGCCATTAGCTTCCCACCCCTAGTTATTGATATTTCACAAGTGAAAGCTCAAAATCGGATTTGTGCTATCCTGTGACTTTCTTTCTCACATCAAAATTCTCCAGTGATTATATGAAGGCTTTTGTAGGTCATTATAATGGCCGGAGATGCCATTTGCTTGCCAGTGCAGCCTTGGAAGATAGCTCACACTACATTTCCTAAAGAAGAACTTTTGTTTCAGCTCAACTAGTGAAGAGCAGGCAAAATACCACTGGGACCTGACTTGCAAAGCTGCAGTGATCGCCAGAATCAAGTTCCCATGCTTGGCTGAGATGTTGTCAGAATATATTAAATGCTCACCTTTTTTTTTAATTCTCCCCATATTTGTTTGATAGGTGGGGCTCGTGTGCCTAATTAAAATCCAGTGAGATAAAGCATGCATAATGCTGAGCACAATGTCTGGTGTTTCATGGGCATTCAGAAAGTGTTTAGTGAGTGAGCTATTGAAGGAGCAAATGAATTTACTCAGCTCTTATAGACATAGCTAATAATGCGGGAATTATCAAGAAGAGATAGAAACACATCTTGGAAAATTACCAGGAACTCAGGCCAGACCTTTGTTTTGCCTTTCTTTTCCAGTTAATTTCTCCCTTTCTCACTAACTGGGTTTCTCTGATGCTCTGTTCCCAGGGGTTTTCCCTGGCTCCTGTGTTTAAACTTTGTGTTATATTAATACGTTACTATTTGTACACACCTAATAGAGTCTCTTATTCCAAGTTACAAATCTCTGGGATGATCTTTGGCATAAACTAATAGTACATTTGACCTTTGCCAGGAAAACAGGCTTACAGACAAGTATGGTCTCTGATTAAACTTATCTAGGTATTGGGTATAAGTGAAAGGCTACCCAGCTAATATGCAATTAATAATTGGTGGAGGTAAAATTTTATTGAAAGTCCAATAATGGAACAGAAGTCAGGGGATGATTTCAGGAAAGATAAGAAGCTAATCATAGCTTTGAATCGAATTGAAGAGAATCGGAACCAATAGTCATGGAGAAATCACCCATAATGTGCTGTGGCATCATTCTGCTCAAAGTCCCCAAATGCACTTTGATTATTTAAAAATTCATCAAAATTAAGAAAAACAAGCAGCCATCTAGCTGAGAGACAACAAAACCCACAAGGAAGAAGCACACCAGCCTACCCCTACTTGATCGCTGAGGACAAAGGGGGTGCATTAGCAAAAGTGGTGAAGAAAGCAGATGGTGCCCAGCTATCAAATGATATAGCATCTGGGGGTCTTACAGGCTTGAAGACAAACAGGTGGCCATCTAGCTAAGAAACAACAAAACCCACAAGGAAGAAGCACACCAGCCTACCCAACACGAATGCTGAAGACAAAGCGGGTACAGAAGCAAATGCGGTGAAAAAAGCTGATGCTACCAAGTTGTCAAATTACATAGAATCTGGGGTCCCACATGCTGGAAGATAAACAAGGGGCCATCTAACTGAGAAACAACAAAGCCCACATGGAAGAA
>NW_022103898.1:36997662-37003546 GCF_000313985.2 Echinops telfairi | reverse complement strand
TGCAGCCCCGGTGTCAATGCATCTCATCAAAGCTTATACCCTCTTTTGCTTCCTCTCTTTTTCACCAAGCATGATGTCCTTTTCCAGAGACTGGTCTCTCCGGATAACATGTACAATTTACATGAGACAAAGTTTCACCCTCTTTACTTCTATGGAGCATTCTGATTGTACTTCCTCTAAGATTTTCTTCACCAGCACTATAATGCAAATGCATTGATTCCTTTTCTGTCTTCCTTATTTAACATCCAACTTTCACGTGAATATGAAGCAACTGAAAATACCATGGCTTGGGTTAGATGCAGCCTCGTCCTCCAGGAAACATCTTTGCTTTTCAACACCTTAAAGAGATCTCCTGCTGCGAATTTACATATTGCAATGCACAGTCTGATCTCTCGACTGCTGTTTCCATGAGCATTGATTGTGGATCTAAGCAAGATGAAATCCGTGACAACTCCAATATTTTCTCCATTTGTCTTGATGTTAACAATTGGTGCAGTTGTGAGGATTTTGGTTTGCTTTAAATTGAGTTGTAATCCATACTGAAGGCTACGATCACTGACCTTCATCAGCAAGTGCTTCAAGTCCTCTTCACTTTCAGCAAGCAGTGTGGTGTAATCTGTTAATAATCGGTCCTCCATTCCAGATGCCACATTTTTCTTCACACAATACAGCTTTTCTGATGATTTTCTCAGCATAGAGATGAAATAACTATGAAAGGATACCACGCTGATGCACACCTTTCTTGATTTTAAACCATAAAATAGTCCTTTGTTCTCTTCCTAAAACTACCTCTCGATCCATGCATACATTTCACATAAGCACAATGAACTGTTCTGGAATTCCCATTCTTTTAAAGGTTGCCCATAGTTTGTTAAGATCCACATAGTTAATGTCTCCGCATAGTGCATAAAACACAATTATCTGGTATTCTCTGCTTTAAGCCAAGCTCCATCTTATACCAACAATGATACCCCTTGCTCCACTTCCTCCTCTGAATCTTGCCTGAATCTCTGATGGCTCTTTGTCAATGTACAATTGCAAATGTTACTGGATGATCATTAGCAAAATTTTACTTGTATGTGATATTAATTATATTGTTTTGTAATTTGTGCATACTGTTGGGTTATTTTCCTTTGGAATGGGTACAGATGTGGATCTCTTCCATTCAGATGGACAAGGTTCTGTCTTTCAATTTCTTGATTTAGATGAGTTAGTGATTCTAATACTTGATCAGTGTCTATTGGTATTCCATCTATTCCAGGAGCCTTGGACTAATGCCTTCAGTGCAGCTTGGACTCCCTCCCTTAGTTCTTGATCATATGCTGCCTCCGGAAATGATGGAATGTCAACTAGTTCTTTTTGGTAAAGTAACTGTATATTCTTCCCTTCTTCATCTTACATCATTCAATATTTTGCCCATGGAATAGTTCTATATTGCAACTCAAGACTTTTTCCCCCCAGTTCTTCTATTTAAGACACACTGTGTGTGTTCTTCCTTATTGTTAGAACTTCCTAAAGTTCTAACTCTAGGTCTTTGTACTTTCATTATAATATTTTACTTGGTCTTCTGAAGATGCCTTGTAAAATTTTCTATTCAGCTCTTTGATGTCATCATTTCTTCCTTAGCTACTTTAGTCATAGGTATGTGAAAGTTGGACATTGGACAAAGAAGGCCAAAGGAGAATTGATATATTTGAATTGTGGTGTTAGGTGAAGAATATTCAAAATACTATAGACTGCTAAAAAGACAAACAAATCTGTCTTGGAAGAAGCCAGTGGGCTCCTTATAGGCAAGGATTGCAAGACTTTGTCACACATACTTTGGATATTACTGTCGAGGGAAAGACCAGCCCCTTGAGAAGGACATTATTCTTGGAAAAAGGAGGGGCCGAGAAAAAGATGAAGGTCCTGGACTAGACGGATTGACACAATGGCTCCAACAATGGGCTCAAGTATAGGAACAATTGTGAGGACAGCTCAGGACCAGACAATGTTTAGTTCTGTTGTGCATAAGGTCGCTACAGGTTGGAATCAACTTGATGGCTCTTAACAACTCTATGATTAAGAAAAATTTGAGAGTCTCTTCTGACATCCACTTTGATATTTTATTTATTATCTTTTTATTGATCAATAGGTCACAGGTTCAAGACCCTCCACAAGAGAAAGATGCGGCAGGCTGCTTACATAATACTTTGACAGTCTTGGAAATTAGGTGACAATTCTACTTTATCCTAGAGGGTTGCTCTGAGTCAAAATCAACTTGAAAGCCAAAGGGAATATGCTCCTCGAATATCATTATTCTCATATAGATACTAACAGATATTTTTGTATCTTGTGAGTTACATTTAGGATTACATTTTAGGCAGATCTAACAAGCCATGCAAGTACCCTCTCCTATCTCTTGGCTAAGCCATACCTTGATTCTTCTAAGCATGAGATGAAAATATCTAGATAATTGAGGCAGAAACAGGTGAAAAGATTTTACGTATAATCAATAAGAATTTTATTCTTAGTCAATAACATTCACAAACATTATCTAGCTCTTACTTGAACTTCAGCCATCTTAATTATTCTGGGAGCCAAAGCTAGAATTTTTCATTTATGACTGAAGAGAGAAGTAGAGAAAAGGTGGTCGAACGATTACAGACACAATTACAATGTGTTATCTCCAGGAAACCACAAAGAACTGCTCCAGAACAGGGAAGAATGTTCTGACTGTAAACCCAGATGGAAATTTAGTTACAGCATGAAACCATTTATGGTAAAATGCAACTATGACCTCAAACCACAGTAAAATCATATTACATTTGCTTTGGTTTTATCCTGCATAGAAATGGGCACCTATCTCTTTAATCTATTTATGTAAGTATGGCTAGATAGAAATAGATATGTATCAAAAAAAGAGAAGGAATTTGCATGTTCTTCATTATTCCTAAATAAAATGGGCAGATAGCTTACACGTGAGATCTCAGTGACCTTGAATGTCAAGCCTTACTTAAAAGAATGGCCATACTTTATTATTGTCATCTGTTCTTATGAGAAGAAAAAAAGAAAGAAAGGACTGCCTGGTTTTCCAGAAATGTCAGGCTCCTTTGTTTCTTTTCCAGTGACATCCTTAACACTTCCCGGGCACAAGTTCCCAGATTTGCCCCTACATTGTGGATGGAAATAAGCTGGAAGCAGAAACCTCCCCTCAGGAGTCCATTAAATCCAGGACAATAAAAACAAGGTTAAAGGGACGTTCAGAGAAAAGAGCAGACGCTTTCCTTACAGCAGTCAGCAACAGCAGTTAAAATCAGAACCCAGAGTCACAAATGTTCTTACTCCTACTAATGCCTACACCAATTTTACCCTATTTTATTGAACATCAAAGTAAAAAAGCACTCATCATAAGCCTTTAGGAAAAGCATAGTTCTCTAGGCTAGTACAAAAATTCAAAATTGGAGAGCATAATTAAATTACATGAGTGTTCGATCAAATATTTTCAAGAAAACAGACATGTTCGTTGCCATGGTGGTTACATAATTTGTTTTTAAGAATTTAAATCTATGTAATAGTTTCTTAGCATTGCTCCTTCTCAGGGCTATTTTAATCATTGATTTGGGGATGGAAATATATATCTTTGTTTTAATAGTCTTAGAGTTAATCACAGACATTTTTGAACCATTCAAGTCCATTCACTGTTTTCTGCAGCCGTTTATACTTGGTCATGTATATTACATCTTCATATAGTTCAGACCCATGAGACAACACTTCAGCTTTTTCTTTTCAAAAGTGATGTATATTTTAAAGAAATTAAGGAAAAACAATCAGTACAGTTATCGAGGTATTTATCCTTCTTAATCTTAATTAGGAGCCCCGGTGGCATAGTGGGTTAAAAATTGAGTGAATTGGAGAAAGATGAGACTTTCCATCTCTACAGAGAATTACAGTCTCTCAAACCCCGATGGGGTCGCTGTGAGTAGAAACCAACTGACTGTCAGTGAGTTTGGTTTGGGAATGGTCTTCATTCCCTTCTAAGAATCCAAGTTCCTGTTTAATTTGTTTCCCCCCATTCTGAAGAGTATTCATTAGATGGCGTTTGTGTTTCGTTTTGCAATGCTCACCCTACTAAGATGAGGAGCCGAAATCACCCACCTGCTCTGCGGGGGAGATGAAGGTTTCTGGTCCCGTCAAGAGAGAACAGCAGTTCTGTCCTGTCCTATAGAATGAATCCCCGTGGGCCAGAGTCGACTCCAGGGCAATGACGTGGGCTGGTAAATAATTCTCCTTTATTTTCTTTTATTTGAAAAGATCTTTATTTTTCTCTGTTCCTTGAAAGATGTGTGCAATTTTCTCTGGATATAGAATTCTGGATTGACTCTTTCTCTTGTAGCGCGTTAATGATGTTTTCCAACTAGCTTGTTGCCTTCATAGTTTTTAGTGGGAAAGTAATGGCTTTACGTTTTATTCCATTATAGTTAAAATGTCATTTTTCTTCACCTGTTTTCAAATTTTTCTTTTTCTAGAAGATCGACTATGATATGTCTAAATGTCATTTCCTTTCTCCAATGAGGTTACAATAATTGATTGATTTGAACCAAGTCCAATGATTTCTAAGACCACAATATTGGGGTAGCAGCCATCTGCTTCTTCTCACTCTAGGGTGTCTTTCAACTCCTTTCATGTGTAGCAGATATGTTTCAAGGAAAGTCCAGTTCATCTAAAAAGTTTCAGATTCAGATCCTTCCGATGTGGCCTAGGAAGCATGCTGTGCACCTCAAAAAGCTGAGACCTAAAGCCCGGGTCTGTAGCACAAAGCCTGGGTCATCAAGGGCATAAGAAAGTTCAGTCCAAGGTGCATGATTAGCAACCTAGTACAGGCTACATCCTCTGCTTGCGGGTACATACAAGTAATGATAGGCGTTTTCCCCAGGGGCAGGCTTCCTCGCCCTCATTTATCCACAAACAGAAGTGGTTAGTGTCCCTTCACTGGGATAGGCATTTCTTCCTCCTACCTTAAATTTCACAGAAAATCATTGTGGGAGTGTCTATTAAATTGGGGTGGCTGTGGGACAATGCTGTTTGGCAGGTAGTCTTTGGTACTCTCACAAACCCCACTAAATGAAAAACTGGCCGCTGCTGAGATGAGCCCTCCTTTCAGAAGTGGTTTTTTAGGTCTACCAAGGAGAAAGTCATGAATGATCCATTAGTGTTAGAGAGAACCGCCACAGCATTCCTTGGGTCTTTGGTTCAAATCACCTGCTTTCAAGGTTGTCCAAGAATTGACAACTTAAGACAAACATCCATTCACTATTTTCTTTGGTTTTTGCAACATGTCTTAGTCCTGCAGCCACCATTTTGCCTAAGTGAATGAGTGGTATGAAACATTTTGCCCATGTCAGACGCTCTGTGAATTTTTTCAAGTGGTATTCAGTCACTAAGCTTTTTATTTGTATAAGTGAATGTTCCATGTTATTTTAGTCTAATAAACTTTCCTATATATGTATATTTTCCTTTTCTCACTGATATTTTAAGTTCTATACCATTAGTTAGACTAATGATGATCTTATTAGTAATACCAAGTATCTCTTGCAGGTTACCTATATTATTTATCTGTATTAATTCTCCAAAAATTGATAATGTTGCTTCTAAAATGGGATATGAGTGTATGTATGAGTGTATTCTCAACTGGTACTTAAGCCTACACACTAATTGAAGAGCAATTCGTTTTTATAATTTGTCCCTGCTTTATACTTGCTCTCATGACATTATCACTGAAAGAATGGGTTCTATAGCAAATTATGGTCAGGAAAACAGATGTTGCCTGGCTGCCAGAAAGAATATTGCCCAGGCATTGGGTCTCTATTCAAGTTCTCCCTTAATGCAAGAACACTTTGTTCTA
>NW_022103898.1:36995548-36997358 GCF_000313985.2 Echinops telfairi | reverse complement strand
GGAGTTGGAGAAGAGACCCAAATCCCATCTGTAGATAATTGGACCTTCCCTTACAGAAGTGTCACAAGGAAGAAATGAGTCAGCAAGTGTGCACCATAGCATCGATGGAACACACAACATTCCTCTGGTTCTTCATGCTTCCTCCCTCACCGCTATCATGACCACAGTTCTACCTTTCCATTTCAGCTAGACTGGAACATGTACAATGGTACAGATAAGAGTTCTCAACACATGGAGTCCAGGACAGATAAATCCCTCAAGAACAGTAATGGGAATAGAGAGACCATGAGCTTGGGGGAAAGGGGTAAGGAGAAGGAGGAAAAATGGGGAGCCATCTACAATGATCTATGTACAACCCACCCCCCAGGGGAATGAACAATAGAATTGTGGGCAAAGGGTGACAGTGGATGGTATAAGATATGCAAATAATAATAATTTATAATAGCAGGGTTCCATGAGTGTGAGAGGATGCGGGAGGGAGGGGGAAAAGAGGAGCTAATACCAAGAGCTCAAGCAGAAAGAAAATGTTTTGAAAATGATAATGGCAACATATGTACAAATGAGTTTGATACAATTGATGTATGGATTGCTATAAGAGCTGGAAGAGCCCCTAATAAAGTGATTAATAAAAACATTTTGAAAAAGAATACCATTCAGGATCTTCAAAAACCAAAGTGGCCACTGAAGTGCGGTGGTAGTTAAGCCCGCACAGAAGAAGCCACCAGCATGAGTGGTGCGCAAACTGAAAAACATAAAATTCAAGATCAGAGGAGATAGTCTTATTAGAGCTTACATTCTGAGCACCTGGTTTGCAGAAGGATATGGCTGACCGTGAAAGCCCAAAACCCATTCGCAGAGTTCCCGTGGGTATTAAGTCTCCACTGAACTCCCTCAGACCATTGACCAGATGTATGACTAGTTTTTCCCTCAGACAGAGCACAGAAAAATAGATTTTCTGTCTCCAGCTCAAAAATGAAGCCAAACTCATTTCCATTCCGTTGATTACTTACCTTTTATTTTCCCTTTTGACACATTGTTAACGTTCTAGTTTTTATTATTTTATGCTTTCTTTTGGAAAAGGATTTTGGCCACCTACCAAAGCTTTGGAATGTAGAGTCCCAAATACTGTTACAACATCTCCTTTAGAAATATCTACTAGTCTATAAATAGAAAAGCGCTTTCTGACCACCTGTTTACACACAATCCCGGTCGCAGAGTCATTTATTTACACATTAAAGACCACATTGATGTAGTTTGACAGAAGCAACCTACTGATCAACCTGAACCAGTGTTTGCATTAAATATAATGTATACAACGCATATGCAAAGGCAGGCCCACGGAGTGTGGGGTAGCAGTCAGGGAGACTAGCAATCTCTTGTTTAGACAGAAAGACATGACAAGGAAGGCTCATTAGGGTCTCTGGAGAGTAACTGACAGCTGAGGAGTTGCCGGCTCTGTCAAAAGACCTCTGAAAAGGCTTCTGACTTTTGAATCAGGATTTTCTGAATCACCAGCAGGATGCCCTAAATCATATTCTTTGCTTCCTTGCCTATTTTCTTACCCTTCAGTGCTATACAGATAGGACTAAAGCCTTAGCTGCCTTGAAAAGGTTTTTTTTCCTCCTTTTTTTAAATGTTGGTATGCATGCCCACAAATAAGCTGAAATCTGATTTCTCAGAAATCCTTTTATTTGTCCATGCTTCTATTCTGGCTAATTAGTGCCAGGCTTGCTTTGAAATATGTGGTTTCTGAGAATATGTCATGGTGTGTGTGTGTGTGTGTGTGTGTGTGTGTGTAAGAGGAAGGGAA
>NW_022103898.1:36990935-36995448 GCF_000313985.2 Echinops telfairi | reverse complement strand
GTGTGTGTGTGTGTGTGTGTGTGTGTGTGTGTGTGTGTGTGTAAGAGGAAGGGAAAATAAAAGGGAACACAAGATCCTGACTTTCCTGCCTCCAAGATAGCATGATAAAGTTGGTAGGATGAGCCCACTGTTTGCAGGAGGAAAACACTCAAATAACTCGTATTCAGAACACAACATTCACATGGGTGGCTCCAGCCTCCAGTACATGCTTTGATAATCTCCCTCACAGTTTCTTCTCAGGAATTACAGAATCTACTTTTCTCTTCTGGAATCAAGATCTAATTCAATTAAATGCTAGCCCTCATTACCACAATCTTCAGACTTGTAGCCTCATCAACTTTTATTTCTGACCTTCTCATGCACCAGTAACCTCACCCCAGCTACCACAGATCCCCAAACAATATTGGCCTCACAGTCGTGTTACCCTTGCTTCCCATCTCTCTTTGTGTTTTCTACTAGCCTGGAGAAGCCTCTCTGTCACAAAATTAGCCCATATGTCTGACACCGATCCGCAAAGTCCTCCTCCATCTCACAAAACACATACTGTGATGCTGACTGCAGGAGGAAAGCTGAATCAGTGAACATTTAAACATCTCAGCACTGGCAGGTGTCTTCACACAGCTGCTCCAGCACCCAGGACTGCATCAGGGTAGGTCCATGCATCTTCTCCTCAGGGGTGTCTTGCTGGAAGTGAGCCTTGCCAGCTGAAGCAGGGAACTGCTAATGCAGCTGCACCCTGGTCTGACCATCACAAAGCAAGATACCCGAGAATTAGAAAGGCAAGGCTCACCAAGCCATTTATTTCTCCGCCTTTCAATTAATCCCACATGTGTTTATAGATGAGGAAATCAGGACTTAGTGAAGTTTTGCAAATTGCTTAGATTTAAATAACGGGTCACCTGTGTAGGCTCCAATATTCCTGCCTCAAAACTCTCTTTCTGTTCTCCTGTATTGGTCACAATCTCTACAAGACAAAACAACACAGTGAAAGGTTTTAGATTTTTTAATAGAGGAAATGTGTTTGACTGAGGGCACTGTAGTACATAGAGAAGTGCCCGAGCACACATACCTCCCTCCTCCACCACCATAGGCAAGGGCCAAGGGCGACGGCAGTGCAGCCAGCGTCGGTTGCAGCCTCAGAAAAGGAGTCATCCAATAAGAATTATTGCTGCAGAAGATTCCAGCCATTCCCAAATGACAGTGAAGCAGGCAGAGAGACAGAGGGAGTAAATGCTGTTCTGTTTCTCCCCAGCATCCTCCAATCATCTGCTGGACTTTTATTGACTAAACCCAAAATGAAGCCAATGTACAAAACAACTAGGGTGATTCAGCCTCAGAGCAGGACAGAGAAGGGCAGAAAATAGTTGGGGAGCAGTAATCGAGCACCAGCAGGATATTGCCAATCCAAACTAGCCTTCCCGGAAACCGTGGGATATTTTTAACTAAAACGTGGCCTGTGCTTGCTTTAGGATGCAGTCATTCCACTCCATGGTACATACCTCAAATAAGTAAGCGCATATGCCCATCACACTACGTGCATAAGAATATTCATCATAGTTTTATTTAGAACAGTCAAAAGCTGAACACAACCCAAATATCTATTAGAAACCGAAGGGATAAATTGTAGTGTGTTCGTAGAGTAGAAGAATATACAGCAGTGAAAAATAGCAAGTTAGTGATTCATGCAAGAAACTACATGAATCTCATAGGCAAAATGGGTACTAAAACGAGAAATACAAAAGAGTCCATGCAGAATGATGACATTATACGAAGTTAAAAAATAAGCAAAACCAATGGCAGTGATAGAAATCAGAGCAGTGGCTACCTCCGGGTGCGTGTCAAAGACAGTGTGGGAGCTGCTCATAGAAGTATCGATCACGCAGCGATAAGCGGGAGCCTCCGGGTGGTAGATCCTTGCGATTATGCAAAAATGATTCGAGTTTATCAATGACTCACTTCCTGCAAGTTCTGCTTCCGTTCACGCAACCACCACCATTGCTAATATTCCTGTCCTTTCCGTAGCCATTCATTCCGGATTCGGCTGTTCACGAAGTGAAAACAATGCCACTAGCCTTAATCAGAACTCATTGCTTCTGGTTTGTAAACTCGCTATCTCTCACTGATAAGAAGAGCAGATTGTCAAGAAACAAACAACAACAACGAAAACACCTCTCCTCTGCAGAAGACATTTGACCAGTGAATCCAAGTGCAGTCCTTGCAGAAACAATGGAAAGAGGGTGGCACAGTGCATCTTCCCAAGTGGGCCAATGTTTGAGGCCCTTCCTGTCCTGCCGTGCTGGCTGGTGTCTAGTTAAGTCTGACTCGTGCCCTTCTAAAGTGTTACTATCTCACGCGAAGCGAAAGCTTCAGTCAAGTGTGACAGATGACCCTTTCTTATAGAGTGGCCAAAAATATCGCTCACTGATTCACCAATGCAATTTGGGGCTTTTGCTTGTTAAATTGGGGTGAGCACAGAATTGAGTGAACTTATATACAGCTTCCTAGCTTGCTGTTTTCTCATTCACTACTACGTGGGGTTTCAAGACAATAATTAATCACTCTAAACAGGCATTCCACCATCCCAGCACTTTAGTATTCTGACCCAGAGAGAGGGTCCCTTGGTGGCGCAGTGGTGAAAGTGGTAAGCTGCGAGTTGGAAGGTCAGCAGTTTAAACCCACCCAGTTGCTCCACAGGTGAAAACTTTGACCACGTGTTCCTCTAAAGATTTACAATCATATAGAATATATAGAGATTCTATAGAGCAGTTCTGCTGTCCTGTAGGGTCTCTGTGAGTTAGAATTGACTCACGGTAGTTATTTTCTTTTTGTCTGTTTGTTGTTTTTTCTTTTAGCCCATAGGAAAGAACCTAACACGTGTCTCAGCCACATGGTTGTCTCCATGAACTTGACTGATCGTAAGGCACACATGCCACACCTAAGTAGTAAATTTTTCCCAATAACAGTTTAATGAATGTTTCAAAGCACCAGGGCCTTTTTTGGGGTAAATTATTTCTCATGATTTGTTACTGGGTAAGCAAAGAACAGTGTTTGGGAATGAAACACACACAAAAAAGAACAAATGGAGTGGGTATCATTAGGAAATGAATATTTCAACATTAAAAGTAAAATCATCATAAGCTCAAAAACAGAAGGGAAGTTGGAATAGTATTTATTTGGGTACAGGAATTTGTATAACCCAGGTCTCGTAAGCCACAGTAGTTTTTATTATCATGATATAATCTGTTTGATCTATTTCTACCTATTATATGATAATCTCATCTCAAATTCACATTGGTCTTCAAAAGCTCTCTTCTGAAGCAGCAGGAAGCTGACTCAGGTTGCCCTGAGTGTGGATCTGAATAGCACCACAATGACTGAGATGCCAAGCAGCAGGTAGGCAGAGAGGTGGAGAAGGCAAGCCTGGCGCTCCATTGCTGAACCTAGAACCTTAAGGGGGGCTAACCTGGTACCAAATCAAGGGTGTCTATCTTTTGGCTACTTGTAAGGGCAAAAGCAGAGACATAAATAAGCCCTCCCTAAGGGATAAAGGTAACGGAATTGCTTTACTCAACTTTTCAAACATATTGACATATAGTTATTAATATTCTTATAGTATAGAAAGATATGCTGGGTATTTAGCTTGAAATCCATCCATCTACACCCTAGTTCTGCAAAAGGCAAATCTATGTATATTTCACCAATAGGAAGAAAATTAGAGGAGACTGAATGAAAGCAGATTCATTTATGATTTATGATCATGATTTAATTTATGCTTGCAGATGATTGTTAAATGTTCCTCTTCAGTTATTCTTCATAATCCTTTATTCTAGTACAGTGGTTCTCAACCGATGGGTCGTGACCCCTTCGGGGGTCAAATGACCCTTTCAAAGGGGTCATCAATTCATAACAGCAGCAAAATTACAGTATGAAGTACCCACAAAAATAATTTTATGGTTGGGGGATCACCACAACCTGAGGAACTGTATTAAAGGGTCGCAGCATTAGGAAGGTTGGGAACCAAGGTTCTAGTAGTGAGTGTTCAGCTTTTTTGGTCACTTCTAAACAAAGTCTTACTGGATCCTTCAAAGGCACCACACCAGTGTCTTTGCTTCCTAGCGATGTTTTCAAACAAACATCAGTGATGGCCTCAAAGAACAGAATTTATATTCTCATAGTTCTAAGTGCTAAAATCAGGATCTCATTTTGGTTGATTTCTTGCCAGTAGTTGCAGGTATTTTTATTAATCATTTTATTGGGGGCTTGTACAACTCTTAGCACAATCCATACATACATCCATTGTGTCAAGCACTTTTGTACATTTGTTTCCCTCCTTGTTATGAGCTCCTCATTTTTCCCCTCCCTCCCCACTCCCCCATGAACCCTTGATAATTTATAAATTATTATTATTTTGTCATATCTCACACCATCTGACATCTCCATCTCACCCACTTCTCTGCTGTCTATCCCCCAGGGAGGAGGTTATATGTAGATCCTTGTAATCTGTTCCCCCTTT
>NW_022103898.1:36988509-36990465 GCF_000313985.2 Echinops telfairi | reverse complement strand
TCAAGCCTTTAAGACCCTGGACACTATATCTTTTGATAGCCAGGTACCATCAGCTTTCTTCACCACATTTGCTCATGCACCCACTTTGTCCTCAGCGATCAAGTCGGGACAAGCTGGTGTGCTTCTTCCATGTGGGTTTTGTTGTTTCTCAGCTGGATGGCCACTTGTTTATCTTCAGGCCTTTAAGACCTCAGATGCTATATATTTTGATAGCCGGGCACCATCAGCTTTCTTCACCACATTTAGTTGAAGGTATTTTTTGATTCCTTGGCAATACTCACAGCATGCGTCTTTTTTCTATGAATGGGTGTGTGTCTATACTGCTCTTTGTGGAACTCAGAAATTGTTCAGTTTAGAATGTTGAGATTAGAGGCCATTTCTATAGTTCCTAGGAGACCAGTATCAAGCAACTCTAGGAGACCAACTCCTCAAAGTTCCTAGGAGACCAGTATCAAGCAACTCTAGGTAGCAACTCTCCTTGGAATTCTGAGTCCCAATTTTGTGAGTCCTTCATCAGGCATCTATGTTGGGTTCATCTCTCTTTGGTCCTTTTGCTCCTCTAGTGCTAGGAGTGGTAGCCATTTCCTTCTTGTTTTCTCTTTTTCTGTCTTCCAGTATTTAATTGACTAATTCTTTATATTAAATTATCAATTGAAATTATTAGTGTATCTTCTGAGTTGCCATCAGAAATATTTACCTTATTTATTTGCCTATTTTCCCTAGTATAAACACGGCAGGATTAAGGAAGTTTCGTTATTGCAACACCTGGCTTGTCAAGCATGCATAGCAGAGGAAAATCTGGGAGCTACATCTCCCAGAAAAGTCTTCTCCATATGTTCTGCAAGTGTGGAGTCCAGGCTCTTTGAGAAGAAGAAGAGAAGCCACAATTAGAATCATGGGTACATCCCAGCTCTAAAATTTTTGGTAGCTCTGGAAAAGTTTTGCTGCTTCACTGCTTCCAGGAATTTTTATTTTCTTTTACTTTCTTCTGAATTCTTCATTGCTCTTTGGGAAATCTTCTGAGAACCAACTAAATGCCTTCTCTTATTTATTTCTTTTCATTTTTATTACAATTGCTTAGCTAATAGCCAGGCCACAATCACCACTTCTTTAAGGTCATTTTGCTATTGTTGTTTTCTGATAATACAGCTGATTAACTGGATTTTCTTTTTCTTCTTTATCTATTTGTTTATTTTCAATAACAAAGTTTTTAAAATGGCTGTTAATAAGGAAATCTACTGACATAGCAGCTCTTTGGAGCATTTAGGATTTACTGGGAAGAAAACCCACAAACTGATTTTTCAAAATTCATCGTACAATAAAAAACATAAAAATAGGCTTTCTATAGACAAAGAGGATTAAGAAGTTTATTAAGATTTTTCATTTTCTTTTCATTCCATTTTCCAGATATTTTTGGAGCCTCTTTGTATGACTTGTAAATTCTTAAGCAGCTACTCTGAAAAATGGCTGTTCATGGGAATAAGCAAAGGACAGAAATAATATGCAGATGTCTAAGCCTCATTTCTTAAGACTCTGCCTGAAGCTGGGTTTATGTGTCTATATACGTTCACATGAATTTTGATGATTAGCCTAGTTTTAGATCGACTGCTCTGTATTATCATTTAAAAATATCTGCTATTTTATGCTTTCATTAATAATCCCAAATATCTTTCTTGCCATTGTTTCTTTCCCTGGTGGACCTCAGTATTCAAGTGCACTTCATGAAGTCCTTGGTGATCTAGTGCTTTAGAGGGTAGGAATGAAACCTCCTCCTGTGTGACATCATCCCCTAAAACAAGGATCCCTTATGCTGCACACAATGCCCCTGACCATACTTGTTTCCAAATGAAGGATAATAGTAGGCTTGTGAACTCCACAAATTGGACTACATATTTTTTAAATTTTATTTTATAAATGCAGAGTAAGTCATGAATGCCAAATGGCAGTGTCACACTC
>NW_022103898.1:36986881-36988266 GCF_000313985.2 Echinops telfairi | reverse complement strand
GGGGAAAAGAACAGAGCTTCAGGGTCAGACATGCCTGCCTTTAAATCCTGGCTCTGCCTCTTTCTGATCCTAAGAATTTCAGCAACTCATCTTAGACAGCCACCATTTTCTCCTCTGTAAAAACAGAGATAATAATGTATGTGTTTATGTGTGTGTGTGCTTGTGGGAAATATGACTAAATGCATATAAAGTGTGTCATAGGGAGAGAATGGACCGTATAAGGTATGAAATAACAATATATAATTGACCAAGGATTCAGGAAGGTGGGATGGTGGAGGAGGGAGGGGAAAAAAGAAGAGCTAATATCAAGGGCTCAAGTAGAAAATGTTTTGGAAATGATAATGACAACATATGTACAAATATTGCTTAATTCAATTGATTTGTGGAATGTTATAAGAGCTATAAGAGCCCCCAATAAAAATATTGTAATTTTTTTTCTTTTAAAGGATCAACACAAATTGGTTCCTATGAAGTGGAGGTTAAAGATGTCCCATATGTCCAACTTTTCACTCTATCATCTCTAACATCAACTCCTCCTCCTCTCAGTACTCCCCCTGCTATCTTTGAGATCTGTAATTTTCAGCAACATCTCACAAAACTCATGAATCATCAGGGTAGGTGTGAATTTGGAAGCTTCATCTCAAAGAAACTCCCAATTTGAGCAAAGTTGCACAGGGTGTAAAGAGTTGTGAGTAGGGTTAAAGAAGTGACTTGCGTCGTATCCTCCAGTGAAGGAGTGACTAAAGATATATCCCACCCTAATTCTGCCTCATTAACATAATAGACAACTACTCTCAAAGGGGATTTTTAACTATAGTTGTAGAGAGACATCTCATGAAATAAAGGATAATTGCATCAAATTACAAATGACAATGACTACAGCATTATATATCTGCCAAGTTACATAATTAAAAACCACCAAACCACTGAAAACCATGACCGAGTCAAGTTGACATATGATCTTAACTCTCATAGGTTCCATACATTTTTTACAGTTTTATTCGCACACAATCCACATATCATGCAATTCAGTAGCTCAATAATATCAAGAAGAATTGTACCATCATTACTCCAATCAATTTTAGAACATTTTTATGGTTAATTCACTTTTAAAATGAATTGTTTAATCACCATCAGTTCTAGTGCTCCCTTCCTTCTCCCACATACCTGCTTGTGCCCCAACCTCTTAGTCTCCCCATTTCCTACCCCGCACCACTACATCCCCTATAAACTCTTGTATAAGCTATAATACCTGTGCATCTACTCTTTCTGTGCTTCACAAATTGGGAAACCCAACAGAAATGATAAAAAACAGAAACAACAGGTATAAGGCATCATCAGAGCAAAAAATCTTACCATAGTGAATGATGGGGGGAGTGCGGAGT
>NW_022103898.1:36972234-36985551 GCF_000313985.2 Echinops telfairi | reverse complement strand
AAAAAGAAACAAAAACAAAATAAAGTGGTAAGAATAAAATAATAATAATACAAAGATAAAAATTCAGATAATGAGTAGCAAAGATAAGACTACAATCAGTGTTTTAAAGGCCAGGGAAGAAACTTTTGTCATGAAACAAGCAAAAATTACTTGCACCTAGAACAATTTCAGGTTGTGTCCAGAGGGAGGTCAACTGACCAAGTATCAATTTTGATCCAGTATAATCACCATTACAATAATCTCTATCTGATAGTAAAGTTGTTTGAGACCCTTGTCTGTGGCTAGGCTTGATCTGTCTAGATGCCCTCCCATAGAGTTCTACTAATTGAATGTTCACAATTTAGGTTCTGATACTTTTCACTATGTCATATTTGAATTTTGTTATTATCATCTTTGGATCAAACAACCTGGTTTGTTTCTTCCATGTGGACTTAGTTGACTCCTTGCTTAGATTTAGGCTGCTTGTTTGAATACAACCCTTTAAGACTTCAGACACTATTCTGATTGCTATCCAGGCATCATCTGCTTTCTGTACCAGAATTTGCTGTAGCACCCTTACCTTCGGTGATCATTTCATGAAAGTGAGTATCAAGCAGGGCCGTCTTATCAGAACTAACTCTTCTTGTATTGGGACTAGAGCGGGGGCCCATAATCCATCTGCTTGTCCCTGGGATATGTACCACTCAGGTTTATATTGGCAGTTGTATTATAACAAAATCAAAACCCCATTAGAACAACTACCCCAATAATAGCAACAAACCAACTAGCAGACAACAAAAAACAAACAAACAAAAACAAGCAAACTAAAGGCAGGAAAACAAATATCCTGACATATAGAAATTCAGAATCTCCAACTACACAATCCCTCATAGACTTACAGTGTGATAAATTGCCAGTTGTTCACGGTCATGACTAGCCGAAAAATGCATCCTTAGTTTGGCCACCATTTCCCTATTTCATTCTTCATGTCTTCCACTTGTGGTCCATGAGATCACATGCCAAAATAAACTAACTTTTTAAAGGTAAGTCTCAGATTCTTACAGGGACCTGGAGTAAGAAAGTATCATGCAGGCTGTAAAAGAAACTAAACAAGATTATTGAATCCCAAGTTTACAGACTACCACAAGATGTTTTGGCAGTTGTAACAGTTGCTTGCTGTGTCTTTCTATTATGAACGTTCTATTTTCTCCCTGAGATTTCTGTTTCTCCACAGAGACCAAGAAACCAATATGCCACTCAATTTTGGTGGGCAGGGTTGATGTTCCACTTCTACTAGCATCCAGGGAAAAAATAGACTTTGTTTTTGGCAAAATGCAGAGGCCAAGAACCTTCCTAAATGATACCATTAAACCTTCTTTCTTAAATTCATCAACAAAAAGTGTATTTCAAGATCTATCTTGAATTACAGTGCTGTGATAGGATAATATCCATATGCATATAAGGAAGACCAGTTCATATGGTTATTATTAAAATTTACACGCCAACCACTGAAACCATTGATAAAGAAATTAAAGAATTCTACCAACTTCTATAGTCTGAAATTAATCAACCATGCCCCCAAGGTGCACTGATAATTACAAGTAACTGCAATATAAACATTTCAAACAAAGAGGAAAGACCAATCATTGGAAAATATCCCCTTAGTGATAAAAACATTGCTGGGGATTTGGTGATAGAACTTTGTAAGACCAATAATTTATTCATGAAAGATATCCTTTATCAAAAACATGAATGACAACTACACACATGTTGACCATACCAAATGTAATACACAGGAACCAAATCAACTATGTCTGTAAAAAGAAATGAGGGAATAAGGCCAGCGGCTTATAGTAGAACAGACCATGAATTACACATAGGGAAATTCAGATTGAAGGTAAAAAAATGTTTTAACAAATCAACGAGAGTCAAAAAAGACTTAGAGCATATCCCATCGGAATTTAGAGGCCATTTCAAAGACAGATTTGATATATTTAACACTGATGATAGAATATCTGACAAGCTGTAGCGTGACACCAAGAAAGACAGACATAGTAGCAAAATGAGGTAAGCAAAATGCTACTAAAAAAACAAAAAAGAACAAATTGAATGTCAGAAGAGACTATTTAACTTCCTCATGAACATAGAGTAGCTAAAGGAAATGGCAAAAATGATTAAATTCAAAGAGCACAACAGAAAATGTCAGAGAATTGCTTTAGAAAACCGAGCATTTGTGTTAGTCTGGGTTAAGAAACAAATTCATAGACATTCATATGTATGTAAGAGAGAACTTTATATCAAAGAGTAATTGTATATTAAAAAAACATGCCAGCCCAGTCCAGTTCAAGTCCATAAGTCTGTTATTAGCCCATATGTCTGATACCAGTCTATAAATTCCTCTTCAGATTCACATGCAATGATGCCCAATGCAGGAAGATCATAGGCCAGTGGGTGGAAAGTCTGGTGGATCCGATGGTGGTGGAAGCATCTCGGTACTCCTTCAGCTCTCCTCGTGGCTCCTTCAGCTCAAGGGCTCTGGCTCCAACAGCCTAGTTCCGTGTGACTTGTCATCAGGAATATGAAGTGGAGTATGTCTGGCCTCCAGTGAGCTATTTATCTCCCTTGTGCCTCCAAATCAGGTCATCAAGCTGTGGCCTGATTGACAGGCTAGATTCCACCCTTTCCTGAAGTTGACAGTAGATTATGTAACTGCCACAGCATTATAATGAATTATGCAAAGATCTGATGTTAGAAAGCCAAAAAGGCAGAACACACTCAATATATCTCCAACAGAAAGGACTAAAGAAATTCAAACCCCAATATGCTATAATGAAGGATTCTATGAGCAAAATATTGAAAGGTGAAGAAAGCATCAAAAGAAATGGAAGCAATACAAAGGTTTTATACCAAAAAGAATTCATCATCAAACCATTTCAAG
Source organism: Echinops telfairi (assembly GCF_000313985.2). Lineage (NCBI taxonomy): Eukaryota > Metazoa > Chordata > Mammalia > Afrosoricida > Tenrecidae > Echinops > Echinops telfairi. Next base: position 36,982,634 of record NW_022103898.1, on the reverse strand, counting down.
AGCTAGCACATTATCAAGAACCAGTGGTTCTGAAGGAAGAACACCAAGCTACACTGGTCATTAGTGGAAAACAAGACTCCAGGAAATGATGGAATGCCCATTGAAATGTTTCAACTGGCCGGTGGAGTACTAGAAGCACTAGAGCTTTAGAAGTCCTAGCCAAACAACTAGAAGAGATCAATATCTGGGCCCATTCCAAATAAAGGTAGCCCTATTGTAAGAATTTTTGTTTTCTTTAGGTTAAGAAGTAATCTCTACTGAAGACTACAATTTTAAAATTTTATTCAGCAAGTACCCGAAGTCCTCTTCACTCTGAGTAAGCAAGACTGTTATCTATGTCACAAGTTGTAATGAATCTTTCTCCGGTCCTGATGCCACATTCTTCTTCATACTGTTCAGCTTCTGTGATGGATGGACCATTACATAGATTAATTATGGTGAAATATGCAATCCTGATGCAACCTTTCATGATTTTAAACCCCTTATTTTATTAGAATGATTGCCTCTTGGTCTATGTATAGGTTTCATGTGGACACAATTAAGTTTTCTGGATGTCCTTTTACTTGCAATGTTATCTATAATTTGTTATGATACCTATAGTCAAATGACTTTTGATAGTCAATAAAATACAAATAAACATCGTTATGGTGTTCTCTGCTTTCAGTCAAGATCCATCTAATCCATTATAATGAAACAATCATATAGTCAAATGGTCAAATAGTCAAATGACTTTTCATAGTCAATAAAATACAAGTAAACATCCTTCTAGTGTTCTCTGCTTTCAACCAAGCTCCATCTAATCCATTACTAGCAACGATATCTTTCATTCCGTGTCCTCTTCAGAACGTAGCTTGAATATCTAGCAGTTTCCTATAGAAGGATTGCTGGGGACTTTCCAAGGCATGCTCTCCTGCTTATCTGCTATGAGCCAGGGAGTGGTGTCATTGTTGTGTTATATGTTTATGTGTTACTATAGGTGTTAAATTTTTCCTGTGTATCCCTTAGGGGTGGGTGAGAAAAATAAATATGCAAAAAATGTAGCGCCACCCATATTCTGTGTATTTAGCTCTGTCCTTGAATAGAGAGTACCGGTGGACTTCTTTCAACCTAAGCTTCATTATCATCCAAAATATCTTCTGTTCTCTAGTGAGGCCAGCTGTGTTTTCTCCTTTTTTTAATCAGCCATATGTGGGCTGGGTTTTATTTTGTTTTCACTGCAAGCACTTTCACCTCTCCTTCCAAGACATGAAGAGCACCCCCAACCCCACCCCATACACACACCCTGTTGATTTTGTTTCTTCAGTATTTCTTTTCTTTCCTCTAGCACACAGAAGTGCATAAAGGAAGTGAGGTTTGGAAGCGGCCTGACATAAATTCTGAATTCTGCTCTATCTTCTCTCTGAGTAACCTTGAGGCATTGCTTCTGCCTCTGCCTCTCTGAGCTTTTTCACCCATAAAAAAAAGAGATATCAATATATTTCACAAAATAACAGAATTTTTGTCCAAAAAATAAACAGATACTCAGCAAATGGCAGACGCTTCATCTATCTCTTTTTTTGTTTTTAAATCTGCCTGTTAATTTGGTCTTGACTCAAAGTAACTCCATGGTTGAGTCATCCCCATGATCCAAGTTGGTTTCAGATTGGACTTCTGCACTCCACAGGGTGTTCATTAGCTTATTTTCTTAACATCGATCATTGGGTCTTTCTTTCTAGTCCATCTTAGTTGAGAAGCTTCATTGAAACATGTTCATCATCAGAGTAAACAGCCTCCACTGACAATGGGTGGTCGCTGCACATAAGATGCAGTCAGGGCTTTGAACCCAGGTCTCCTGCTTGAAAAAAAGAGGAAATTTTCCCAATGATCTCTCTATTAGTAGTATTATTTCCCTCTCCTATATAGTCGGTTATGCTTATTCTAGTTCTCCCTTACAGCTAGGTCTTACTTTCCCAGCCACCTCTGTTTCTTTTCTCCTAGGTCCCATGCTCCCTAAATTGAAGACTTCTCCTTGATCAGTTTTCAACAAATGCCATTTTACAAAAATGTCTTGACTTTAGTTATCTATTGCTGAGTAACAACAGTTATGGTCTAACTTATTATCTACTCAGCTGGTAGTTCTGGCTCAAGATCTCCCACAAGGAGATCAATGGCACTGTCGTCGTACTGAGGCTCTGCAGAGGCTGCATAATACAAAAGATAGTCTCTGCCATGAAACTTATGTCACAGGTCTAGGATTTTAAGTATCAATTTTAAGTTGAAATTTTCGATATCATTAGTACCTATTGGTTTCCTCATGGTAGACATACAATTTGATTCTTTCCAACTCAACAGTTCATCTCTAGGTAACATTGAGAATGTGCTTCTAATTTGGGGACCTTGTGACTTGAAGGACACAAATTCTAAAGTCTGGCATTAGTCTGGTGAAAATATGCCGTCTCTACATAAAAGTGGCCACCAATCAGGCCAGGATGCTCCTTATGGAGTGACTGAGTGCATTCCAGCAGCTTAGTGTGTCCAGAATTCTGTTCTGTCTAGTTGAGCAGAAATAGTCTAAGCTTACAGCCTATTCGAGTTACATTTTAAGAATTCTCTCTTCGGCTATGAGAAAACCACAATGACTGATACTGTCTACTTTCTGGTTGCTCTTCCAGATCTACTCCACCTTCCTCTGTGCCCTAGAAGGATGACTTACATGGGCTGCAATCATCGGGCTCCCTGAATCTCTGGCTTCTGGAACAGTCTGGCCAGTTGGAAGGTTTGAAAAGAGACTGAAAGAACAGGGGGGAAATGAGCTCAAAGTATTTACACCCCTGCTCCTTCCCTGCCAGATCTCATCATTGGGAAGCTCTCTCTACCAAGGTCACAGCGTTCATCAGCAGATGCACTTTGTGCAGCTATAAAGTTCAGGATAAGCTCCTCTTATCCATCAGAAGTAATAACAGCTCTCCCACATTTGCTCAACTCCAGAGGCCTTCATTATGACTCTTTTCCCTGACGCCTGTCTACAACATTTTGAATAACGCTTTCTTAAATTGTCCTCCATTACTCACTTTGAATACATCCTCTGTTTCCTACCAGAACCCAAACTGATAGCTACATACCTCATGAAGTAGCCATTTGCTGTACCTCATGAAGTAGCCATTTTTAAGCAACATAATCTCCCAGGATTCCCACAGTTATATGTTAACTATCAGGTAATTAGCCCAAAGCCAAATCCATGGTAGCAGAGTTGATTCTGACTCACAGGGACCCTATCAGACAGAAAAGAACTGCCCAATGTTTTTCAAGGCTGTTAATTTCCATAAGAACTTATGGAATTAACAGTTCCTGCTTAGAACGTAGAACGTTGGAACCACTGACTTTTCAGGTAGTAACTGAGTGCTTAACCATTGTGCCACCAGAGTTCCTTCATTCTCAGACCTCATCACAAGTAACTAAAATAATTGAATTGCTGAATGGTTACTTCAATGAAACTTTGTGACTGGAAGTAGTTTTCAATTCTTAAAAGTCTACTTAAATAATCATCCATTACCAAAAGTTACAATAAAGAGCTAAATTATTGGAGATCATTACTATTAAATCCAACATCAAACTTCACAACTTAAAATAATAGATAACTTGCATTGAGCGTAACTCCATGACAAGCATTACATCAAGGGGTTTATATTGTGAAATTTGTTTAATCTTCATGATGATTTTGTGAGGCCTGATGATTTTTTTGATGTCTTATAAAGATAAAAATTGAGACTTAGAAAAAAGAACTACCTAGCCCAAGAGCACACCGGCTGTCTTGGAACAGCTGATATTCAAAGCCAGGTAAGCAAAATCTGCAGCCTCAATTTTCTATGATCAGCAAAATAATTAACAAATAATGACAAAGACATATATTTGTTTAAAAGCAAATTATGCTAGTTTCTATGTAGTGTAAAGAATTTGTTTAGAATTATAAATATTGCCACTTCTTACTTGTCAGTCTTCTATTTGATAGCTAGGGTTGTGATTTTTCAGGTGTGGGCCACAAATGCAATCACTTCTGAATTTATGAAACACAGACACCCATACCCAAGGGTCTAAGACAAACTCACTGCCATGGAGTTGATGGTGACTTTTAGCAACCCTATGGGACAGAGTAGAACTGACCCCATGACCTCCACCCCACCCCCCATGAGTTTCCGAGACTGTACCTTTAAAGGAGTACAAAAACCCTATCTTTTCCCTAAGATTCTAACTAGTGCCTCATAATTCCTCAACTGGGAAGTGGGTAATCTCAGGTCTCCTTATAAACATTGGTCATGTTTACACAACCTAGAAATATTAGATGACTCCTTAAACGAGTCCTTGCTTGGGTGCAGTGTAAACAGGGGGGTATTAAGGAAGAATTCATTGTCTAGGGAATTGCTGAGCATTGAAACATCTGGTTGGTTTCACTCCAGAGGTGCTTGCATTTCATTGACAGATGGAGCAATTTCTAAAAGCTCTTCAGCCAATTTATGCTAGACGAGTGATTGAGAATGACTTCTTTTTTTTAAATTGTTTTATTAGGGGCTCATACAACTCTTATCACAGAATGATTTCTTGAGAGAGAAAATAAATTTTAAAAACTAGGAAAAAGTAAAATGTAACCTCTGTGTTTAATTTCTTAAAATATCTATTATTAAGTAATTACCATAAAAAGCACAGCAAGGATGTGGGATTCTGTGTCATGGTCTATATTTAAAGCTGTTTACTTCCATAGTATTCAGTATATTTTGTTTGCATGTTTTCTTTTTTCCCACCACAGTGTGATTTTTGTTCAAATTTATTCCCATATAAATCTTTCTTTTGGTGTAGGTATTAATACTATTTCTATGACTTTTTAAAAAGAAAACCACCAAACCATTCATACTTTTTTATGCAGTCAACATTTCCTTAAATTCACCCACACATTGATCATAACTTTTCATCTTCATTTCTTCTTGTATTCAGCTAACATCATTTTCCCCCAGAAATACATCCTTTAGAACTAATTGCTCTCATGAGCATTTCTTGAAGCAGACTGTTTTACTCCATTTTATTTCTGTATTCATCTATGTACTTTTTGCCGTACAGTTTTAAGCTGTGATGTGAGTGGTTCTGCCCATCGAGCCATCTGACTCAACAGGCCCTAAGCTAGTAGATTTATCCATGGGAAGGAAAGGTGCTGCTGTGCAGATTCCATAGAAAGCTCTGATCGGTAAATCAGCCTTAGTGTTCTAAAGCAAGAGAATTGCACACCTTGCAAAATCTTAAGTATGTTAAGTGGTCCTCGTAAAGGTTAAACATCTGATTAAGAATCACAAAATGACTGGAATTTAGGCATTCCCAGTCTGAGATAGGTCCTATCAGACACACCACATCATAAGGTCTGTCAGACAAAGAAGCAATCTAGAGAAAGTTAGAAGTAGAATATCAGGGATCTAACATAAAATGGTAGGAGGGACAAGCATAAAGTACAAGGAGGTGGACTGACATCACCCATTGTGATTACAATATTGCCTCTTTCTATGAATCTCAAAACCAAAAATCCAAACTCACTCACAACAAGTCAATTCTGATCAATAGAAACCCTATAGGAAAAAATAATTTTAAAAAGAAAGAAAGAACCCCTATAGGACAGGGTAGAGCCCTTTATGAGAGTAGAAGTTGGTTCTGAACTCCTGACCTTGCCTTTAGAAGCTAAAAATATAACCACTACATCTCCAGGGTATAAGCTCATGAAAATAGCAAGCAGTTGAACTTGGTTTATGAATGGGTTCTTCTATGATTTTGAATGTAGGTAAGTGGTAATACCCCAAACAGGCTGTATTCATGCCATATCCCCATTCACGGATGTCCTTAAGGTGAGGTCTTGAGAGTGAGGTGAAATTCTCCCTATGGACCAAACATCAAAGAGTGTACCTAAGCTCTTTATGTGGAAAGAGAAGTGTTCTATTATAGAATAGAACTCAAGGAATAACATAGACTGAAGAAATAACTTGCCCTGTTAGTCAGAAGCCTGGAAGAAGAAATACAAGGAGATCGGGGACAAGGAAGTCTGGAAGACACACATATGGATTAACCTTTTAGCTTAAAAGGAGAGAATGTTTGAATAGGGTACTGCCATTCACTGGAGAGCATCAAAGAAGACAAAATACTAAATACCAAACAGAATGAATGACTTGGCCAGTTGACATCAGCCAATCTCTGTCAGACACTCAAAATTTCACCAGCATGGGTTTCTACTCACCAAGGCCACCACTGAATGTTAAACCTATTAACATCAGTCACTAACGCTGAATTTCATATACAGTAATGTCCCTCAAGGGGCCCAGTGATGCATTTAATGGTATAACCTAACTCAATTGACTATTCTAGAAAGATTTATTGGGTGTGAGTTCCCTTTCTTGCTCAGGAAGCCTCAACAAGGACAATTATCCAAGGGTTTAAAGTGCTGGGGCTGCTAAAATGGGATCTCCATCTAACCTTGGTAATAGACCAATGGACTCACTTTTAGGTCAAAAAGTGGAGAGAAACTGACTGTGGGGTCCACTGGGCTGATAACACATCACCGCAGGCTGTTTGAGAAATGCGAAGTGGTTCAGGAGCCTGGAGAGAGTGTAGGGTCTGAGAAAGGAAGATGCCGAAGGTGTTCATTTGGTTACTGCAGGGTATGATCCGGACTACGGACCTCAGTAGAAAACCCCCGAAGGCCTACCTAGACGAATTCAGGCAGTAGCATCAGCAAGAACAGGGTTCATGACAGAAAAGATGAGGATCTGAATAAGCGATGTGGACCAACAGCACATCCCCAGCGCCATGCTGTTTATAACTTCCTCAAGTGACTGAAGGCAATGGGAAGAACCCTTGACCCAGAAGAGGGTTGGTAGTTGAACCTTTGAATTAATGCATGTAAGTCATGGATGCCATTAACAAATGTCATTGCCTGCTACAATAAACCAGAAGAGATCAAAGTATAAGTTTAAGCACTGCTTGTGAAGGTGAGTATATGTGTGTGAGTCTGTGTTTTCAATCAACAGAAATGGGAGCATGGGAGCTAACTAAGCTTTGCCCTGTAAGAGAAAATAGAAAATTATCTTTCTGTACAGTTGAGCCATGACTGTAAATTTCAAACAGTCTTGTGGTGCACCTCTGAGTGGGTTCTGACTCGCAGTGACCCTAGAAGACAGAGTAGAACGGCTCCCACAAGGTGTCCAAGTCTTTCATCTTTATGGAAGCTGACTGCCAGACTTCTCCCACAGCCTGTGGGTTCCCACCTCAGACCATTCAGTTCCCAGCCAAGCGCTGAACCATCGTGTCCTTTGGATTCCTTGTGAAACACACTGCATGTGCAGGCATCTTGTAATCGGTGTCCTTTCCAGTTGTTTTAGAACTTCCTGGGTCTGGACCCAAAATTAGTCACCATGGTTCATTTAATCCCTGGAGGAGAGGCGATTCAATTCAAGGGGAGGAGATCAATTCACCTGGTTTTAAAAACATAAATGCATTTCCTTTTGCCACCACCCAAATGCCATGTAATGGTTTCCTGAGAATCAGAGATTTTTCTAGGATGCTCTTCTAATTTTCCAAAATTCAGCATCATCTATAGCTGATGGGAATTTAAAATGGTGCGGCCACCATAGAAAATAGTTGAGTGGTTCCTGAACAAGTCCAACATGGACCGTATCATGTGACCCAGAGTTTGACTTCCAGGTATATATCCAGAAAAATGGAAAACAGGAGTTCAAACAGAAACCAGTGGCTGAATATTTATAACAGGACTATTCACAGCAGTTAAAAGATACAAGTAACCTAATGTCTACCAACAGCTGTGTAAATAAATAGAAGAGGGTATATTCATATGGCAGAATATTATTCAGCCATAAAAAGAGACTATTGATTGGGTGAACTCAGAAAACATATTGAGGGGGGTGGGGAGGGAAACACATGTACCACATACTCTGGTTCCATTCCTATGAAAGATCTGGAAAAGGCAAGCCCCTAGAGACAGAAACTAGGTTTATCATTGCAAGGGATTGCAGGGAAGGGGCAATACAGGTGACTGCTAACAGGCCTGAGGTCTCCATGTAGGAAGATGAAAACATTCTTAAATTGGTGGCAAATGTACTTGATGTTATAGGATTGTATACTTCAAAATAGTTACATGTTAAATGTGCATTTTTACCACAATTTTTTTAAAGTTTGCCAAGTTAAATGTGTGGGTTTCACAAAGTTTGTGGACACATGGAAGTGAAAGATAATGAAAATTTTCCACGAACTTTTTAAGCCACTCTTGTAGGTCTTCCCCGTTTTCCAGAGCCATTTGTGTATGTAATGGAAATTTTCCTGCAGCACTAACTTAAGTGGGTTACCTTTTTTTTTTTTTTCCTTGTGGGAGGTGACCCAAGACTCTGACTGCACTGAATAAAGTTGGTCAGCTGTTTTACAAGGAAAACACTTGGCACTGAGGCCGGTGCCCTTGCAAGAACTGCTGGCTAAGCCTCTTCCCCTGGGCAAATGCTGGGAGGTGTGCCTTGCGCCCAGGTTAGTGGGAGCCACACCCAGCAGCTAATAAGTTGTTCCAAACTCGACATGCCCCGTCTTAACAACTACTTCTACTCCCACTTTGTACGTTCCCATGATCCTTTGACTACTCAAATGAGGACAGGGAAAACCACGAATGATTTGGAGACGAGACAGAGTCCAGAAAAGGAAGAGAACTTATGAAAATATAAATTTAGTTTGAGGTGTTCTCTGAGCACAAGGCAGAGACCTGGAATTAAAGCTTGTTCTGAATTTCAAATTTGATAAGACAGTGGTTTTTCTGAGAGCAGAGTCTTGGGGGCAGAGGAAATCTCTCAGATCAGGGTGAGACTCCGTGTGCCGAAGTGTAAGGGAAATGATCAGAACCCATATTTTGTGAGCGTTCATCAGAAAAGTTTGCAAGAACATAAAGTTGAGGAGGCTGAATCTTAAATATCATGAAGTGAAAACTTCAGCTTTCACCATCCCCCAACCTCTGACAGTTCACAGTATTAAATTTTCAGTTATAACCAAGCCAACCGTCAGAAGAATGAAACATACTTAGAGAGAGGCAGCAACTAGCTCATGTAAAACCTTGAAATGTGGGTTTCTGTTAAGCATCTTTCAAAGATGTTGAAGAGTTCATGCAGGAAAATTGACATCATATGTACATAATTTACATTATTCTAAGCACACACTCTAGTTGCACTGTGGAAATTAAATGGATTACAGGCAGTGGTGGGATTTACCCGGTTCACCCTGGTTCAGCAGAATCAATACTTGATTTGTTGTTGAATTCAGTGAACTGGTTGTTAAAATGGCATTTGTAATCAGGGTTTTCCTTAAAGTGGGTGACTGGGCAGCTTCTAAAGTGGAGATCAGAAAGTTATATCCCTTACCCTTTCTTAACGTTCATCTGCACAATCGCATATTCTGAGCACCCGTAGTAGTGTTCATTCTGCCTGTAAGTATAAAAAACTAGATGGAACTATGCTTATAATATTTATTTATTCATTCCATAAAACTTGGTATACTTTTAAAAATGGTATACAACATTTTTATTTGCCTTAATTCGTTACTTCAGTAAACAAACACAAAATGTAAAGAGATAAAGGGTCAGCTTGGTGTTACACCCCAAATTCCCAAGATATATTATTAGTGAATTATACAATTCTTGGCACTGTTCAAAGAGCTAAAAACATTGTCAGAACAATTGCTGTACATTCAGCAGAAGCAGAAAGGGGTTTTTCAAAGATGAATATAATGTATTTAGAGAAAAGAAGTCAAGTAGAAAGCTGATGGTACTTGGCTATCAAAAGCTATAGCATGTGTGGTCTTAAAGGCTTGAAGATAAACAAGCAGTCATCTAGCTGGGAAGCAACAAAACCCACATGGAAGAAGCACACCAGCCTGTGTGATCAAATGTCGATGGGATCAGGTATCAGGCATCAGAAGACCCAGAACAAACATTCATATCATTGCAAACGAGGGTGTGTATGGAGTGGAGACCCAAAGTCCATCTGTGGACAATTGAACATCCCCTCACAGTAGGGTCACAGGAAAGGATGAGTCAGCCAGGGTACTGTATCGCATGGATGAAACATACACTATTACTCTAGTGCTTCCTCAGCCCCACATGACCCGAATTCTATCTTACAAATCTGGCTAGACTAGAGCATGTACATGGGTACAGATATGAACTCTCAACACACGGAACCCAGGACAGATAAACCCCTCAGGAACAATACTGGGAATAGCAATAGCATGAGGGTAGGGGAAAGGTGTGGGGAGAAAAGGGGAACAAATCATAATGATGAACATACAATAGCTCCCCCTCTAGGGGGACGAACAACAGAAACATGGGTGAAGGGAGACAGCAGTGA
>NW_022103898.1:36969936-36971873 GCF_000313985.2 Echinops telfairi | reverse complement strand
GATTTTTAATAAAAAGAACCAAAAAAAATAAAGAAAGAAAATAAATCACCTAACTCTAATATATCAAAGACAATGACTATTATCTAATTGGCCTTCCTCTAAATGAATGGAATCCTATTCCTACCGTGAAAAGATGGTCAAGGATAAATCACACAACCAATGATTCTCACATACAAGCAAAGCGCTTGGCAATTTAAGACACCAATTAAGAAGTCATATGGAAATATCTTGAGTAACAATTTTATTGGTTATTTTTGTCAGGCATTAGTTACTATTTTTCATTAATATATTAAATTCTTTCTTACAACATAATTCTGTTTTGTGGACCACTTTTATTGTTCTTATTTAAGTATTAAATGCATAAAATAAGAACATAACTTTTGGAATATCATTTCTTATACTTAAAATAGTCATTAGAGCAGTGAAACAGTTGTTAAATTATTTGAATCCCACCCCTCATTACAGGAACCTGAGAACAGAAACAAATGGAATAGTCTCCGGGAAAATAGTTGACATGGAGGCAAAAAGGGTAAGAACAGTTGCATGACGTGGATGGATTCAGATTCAGAATCACAGTCCGCAAGACATGCTTTTGGAATAGAACGTGTACAAAGAGAACAAAAGGGAGACATTGCAGCTGGCAAGACACATGGAACTACACCAGTGCCCTGAGCTGAAGGAACCAAGTGGAGACCCCTGCGAATCCTGAGATGCCTCTACCCACACTGGATCCACAAGACTTCCCACCCACTGGTCTGTGATCTTCCTGCATTCGGCATCATTGCATGTGTTTTGTAAGTCTGAAGAGGACTTTATAGATTGATATCGGACATCTGGGCTAATATTGGACTTATGGACTTGATCTGGACTGGGTTGTGATGTTTTCTCAATATTCAATTGCTTTTGTATATAAACCTCTTCTTTATCTACATATAGTGTGTCTATGAATTTGTTCCTCTAGTCCACCTGGACTAACACATATGGTCAGAGGATACAACCCTGACCATTTCTGATTTTAAATCATGCATTATATCTACTGTTCTGTTCACACAATTGCCTCTTGATCCATGTACAAGTTGCTTATGAGCACAATGAAGTGTCCTAGAATTCCTATTCTTTTCAAGGTTAGCCACAGTTTCTTATGGTCCACACAGTCTAATGCCTTTGCATCATCAATGCAGCACAAGTAAACATCTGTCTGGCATTCTCTGCTTTGAGCCAAGAGCCATCTGACATCAGTAATGTTATCCCTTATTCTACAACCTCTTCTGAATCCAGTCTGCATATATGATAGTATCCTGTCAATATACTGCTGCAACTCTTACTGAATGATCTTAAGCAAAATTTTATTGTGTCAATATCAATGTTGTCATTTTATAGTTTAAGCATTCTGTTGGGTCACCTTTCATTGGAATGGGCACAAATATGGATCTCTTCCAGTCAGTTGGCCAAATAGCTGTCTTCGAAATTCCCTGGCATAGACGAATGAGTGCTTCCAGTGCTTCTTCAGCCTTCTGAAACATTTCAACAGTATTCTGTCAATTCCTGGAGCCTTGGTTTTGGCTAATGCATTCAATGCAGTTTAAAAGTCTTTCTTTCTTTACTTACTTACTTACTTAATATACTACAGCCTAAAATGGTAAAACATAGATTAGTTCTCTTTGGTACAGTGACTCTGTTCATTCTTTCCATCTTGTCTTGATGCTTTCTGCATCATTGAATATTTTGCTTACAGAATCTTCCAAGATTGCAACTCAAGGCTTGAATTTTTTTCTTGAATTCTTTCCATTTCAAATATGCTGAGTGTGTTCTTCTCTTTGGGTTTTCTAATTCTCATTCCTAGGATAGCCAATTATAATATTTGTCTTTGTCTTCTCAAGCTCTCCTATTAAATTTCCATTCAACTCTTTGACTTCATCCTTTCTTCCATTGGCTTT
>NW_022103898.1:36967287-36969465 GCF_000313985.2 Echinops telfairi | reverse complement strand
AAATTCTCTCATGTTATCTCCAACTTCATTTATATCACCAAGTCCATATTTTCCAATTACTGTTCCTTCCTATTTTTTTCCAATTTTTGCCATCTATTTGATTCAAACTCATTATGGACACAGGCAATAGAAAGTAGAGCTGCACTTTGTAGGATTTTTTCCCTCCTCCTTCTCCTCCTCTTTCTCCTCCTTCTTGTCTTTCTTTAATATTTATAGAAGACAGTAACAAGGCCTTCATTTTGTGGTGGTACTAAATAGATTGAACCATCAACCTTTAGCAATAGTGGAGAGCAAATAGTTTGCACAACCCAGACACTTTAATAAGTGTCCATTCTAAAAAAACCAATGTCCCTTTGCTCCATCTTTCTTACACCTTTGTAATATCATCAAGATAAGTCAATTATATTACATTTTAAAAATATGTTGCAAAGCAAAGAAAGCTAAATACTAGCTCATTGTATTTTTTAAATTAATAGCAAGGAAAAAGAGGTCTTCCTATATTTGTGAGTCATTTGTCCTTTTTACTGTTGTTAGGTAATATCAAGTCAATTCTGACTTACTGTGACACTGGAATGAAATCAATAATAAAATAAAATGCTGCTCATCCTGTGCCATCTTCACCATCATTGCTGTGCTTGATCCCATTGTTCTAACCACTGTGTCAATCCATCTCATTAAGGGTCTTCTGTTTTTCAGTTGCCTTCGACCAAGCATGATGTTCTTCTCCAGGAATTTGTCCCTCTTGTGAACGTGTCCAGAGTAACTGAGACACGGTCTCTACATCCTAGTTATTAACGAGCCTCTGGTTGTACTTTGTCCAAGATAGATTCGTCCATTGTCCAGTTTTCTCGGTCACAAAAGAAGATTGAAAATACTATGATGTGGTTCAGGTACACCTCAATCATCAAAGTAATACTTTTGATAGTTCACACTTTAAATAGATCTTGCACAGAGTTGACCTGTGTAAAATTTCTTTTGATTTCTTGACTCCTGCTTCCATGAGCATTAATTGTAAATGCAAGGAAATGAAATCTGAACAACTTTAAGCTTTCCTCCTTTATTGTGATGTTGCCTATTGGTCCTGTTGTGAGAATTTGTTTTCTTTATATTGTTTCAATCCTTCCTAAAAGCTGTAGTCTTTGATCTTTATTATCAAGTGCTTCATGTTTTCTTTACTTTTTAAAAACAATACTGTGTCCTAGGTCATTAATGAATGTTCCTCCAATCATGTTGCTGTATTCTTTATATAGTTCACCTTTGGATAACTTCCTCAGCATACTGACTGAATAAATATGGTAAACGGATACAATTGACACACAATTTTCCTGATGTTATGCCACTTACTTTCCCTTTGTTCTGTTGGAACCACTGCCTTGTGGTCTATGTACAGGTTCCACATGAGCACAATTAAGTGTTTGAAACTCCATTTTTGTGATATTCTTCATAATTTGTTATCATTCATATAGGCAAATGCATTGACATCATCAATAAAAGACAAGTAGACATAATGCTGGTACTCTCTGCTAGTAACCATGTTCCATCTAACATCAACAATGATCCCGTCAATGCCATGGCCTCTTCTGCATCCAGCTTGAATTTCAGGCAGTACCCTACTGAGAGATTGCTGCAACCTTTCTGAAATACCTTCAGTGACATTTTTCTTTCATGGGATATTAATGATACTGCCTTTTTTGATACTCATTAATTGTCCAGTGGTCTGATAATGTCATCGCTCAGCCTTTCTATTCACTTTATCTTATTGGCTTGTGAGACCAGACCATCAATATCTCAGAACCTTTTGTTTCCCCTAGCTTGCTTAACACTATTCTATCTCATTCTCCTCCTACCTCCCTTGCTCTTCCTTCTCAGTCTCATTTGTTCACTCTGAGTTCCTCTACACTTGACTCCAGGTCTCATTTCTACCCTGCCAAGGTTCTGTTCTCAAACCTCTTCTTCTCTAGGCATCTCTAGATGATTTATTCAATTACCTTTTTTTTAAAAATCATTTTATTAGGGGCTCATACAACTCCTATCACAATACATACATACATCAATTGTGTAAGGCACATTTGTACATTCATTGCTCTCATCATTCTCAAAACATTTGCTCTCTTAAGCCCTTGGCATCAGCTCCTAATTTTGCCCCCTCCCTCACTGCTCCCCACTCCCTCATGAACC
>NW_022103898.1:36948961-36966784 GCF_000313985.2 Echinops telfairi | reverse complement strand
AGGCTTGAAGATAAACAAGCAGCCATTTAGCTGAAAAGCAACAAAGTTCACATGGAAGAAGCAGACCAGCCTGTGTGATCACAAGGTGCTGAAGGGATCAGTTATCAGGCATCAAAGAACAAAAAATCATATCATTGTGTTCTCACCTCCCCAGTATGATCACTGAAGACAAATGGGTGCATAAGCAAATGTGGTGAAGAAAGCTAATGGTGCCCGGCTATCAAAAGATATGGCATGGGGGTCTTAAAGGCTTGAAGGTAAACAAGCAGCTATCTAGCTCAATTACCATTTTTTGGCTATTTTCCAACCATTAACTACTGTAAAAGGTCTATATCAAAACACGACCTTTGCAACATTCAAAAATATGCTTCCAAGTGTCTATTCCATGCTCAGCAGATGTATTTTTTTAAAAGAATATCTCACCAAAAAAACATAGTCACTCATTTTCCCAATATGAGGAGACTCAAATAAGCCTTGAAGCCTTCCCTGTTCTTCTCATTGTTAACATATTTGGGCCTCTAATATAAACCATCTCAGCAGCCCCAGCCTAATGGTTTATCTAAATGTAAACATGAGAAAAGAAATAAAATTTGAGGTTAAGCACCAAATCATCTGAACATTCTTTCAAGGGTGGTCAGATGGAGAGAATCTCCAGCAATCATTGACCAGGGATCTGAATATAGCCTTGTTATCAGAAAGAATGCACTGGAAAATGGATTAATGCAAACACAGTTAGGGAAAAAATTAACATTGTATCATTTGCTCTTCCTTTTGACCCATTTTAAATTTTTTCTAGTTTTTTGTGTGTCTGATGCAAATCATGCTATTTTCTTTCTTTCTTTTCTTTAAAATCATTTTATTGGGGGCTCGTACCACTCATCACAATCCACACATGCATCCATTGTGTCACGCACATTTGTACGTTTGTTGCCATCATTATTCTCAAAACATTTGATTCAACTTGAGCCCTTGGTATCAGCTCCTCATTTTTCCTCTCCCTCCCCGCCCCTCCTCCCTCATGAACCTCTTATTTATAAATTATTATTATTTTGTCATATCTTACACTGTCCGACGTCTCCCCTCACCCATTTTTCTGTTGTCTATCCCCCAGCGAGGGGATTCCATGTATATTCTTGTGGTTTGTTCCCCACTTCTACCTCACCTTCCCCTTACCCTTTTGGTATCGCCACTCTCATTATTGGTCCTGAGGGGTTTATCTGTCCTTTATTCCCTGTGTTTCCAATTCTTATCTGTACCATTGTACATCCTCTGGCCTAGCTAGATTTGTAAGGTAGAATTGGGATGATAGTGTGGGGGGGGGAAGCATTAAAGAACTAGAGGAGAGTTGTATGTTTCATCGTTGCTACACTGCACCCTGACTGGCTCATCTCCTTCCCCGTGACCCTTCTGTAAGGGGATGTGCATTTGCCTACAGATGGGCTTTGGGTCTCTACTCCACATTCCCCCTCATTCACAATGATATGATTTTGTGTTCTTTGATGCCTGATACCTGATCTTATTGACACCTCGTGATCACACAGCTAGTGTGCTTCTTCCATGTGGGCTTTGTTGCTTCTCAGGTAAGTGACCGCTTGTTTATCTTCAAGCCTTTAAGACCCCAGATACTATATCTTTTGATAGCCAGCCACCATCAGCTTTCTTCACCACATTTGCTTATGCACCCGCTTTGTCTTCAGCAATCGTATCGGGAAGGTGAGCATCATGGAATCCCAGTTTAATCGAACAAAGTGTTCTTGCATTGAGGGAGTACTTGAGTAGAGGCCCAATGTCCATCTGCTACCTTAATACTTAACCTATAGATATATGCAAATATATCTATTTCCCCATTGTCATATTTAAATATATTTACATATGTACATGCCTGTATTTAGACCTGTATAAGTGTCCTTTGCCTCCTAGTTCTTTCCTCTATTTTCTTTTATTTTCCTCTTATCCCACTTTCATGCTCAGCCTTCATTTGGGTTTCAGTCATTCCTCTAGGTTTCATTGCCCTTGATCAAGCCCTACCAGGTGTCCTACACCTTCCTTTCCATCGATTTTGGATCACTTGTTGTTCCCTTGTCCCTGGGTTTGCTAACACGCACTTCCTTTCCCCTGCCTCCTTCTCTTATGTACCCACCCACCCCACCCCACCCCGGAAACCGTCAATCCTGTTATTTTCTCCTCCAGATCATGCTATTTACAATGACTTCATATGCATTTGAAAATTGGACATTGATTAAGGAAGACTAAGGAAGAGATGGCACATTTGAATTGTGATGTTGAAGAAGAATACTGAAAGTACCATAGACTGCCAAGAGGACAAACAGATGTATCTTGTAAGTCATAATGCTCCTAGAGGGAATGGTGATAATACTTCCTCTCACATACTTTGAACATGTTGTCAGGAGAGACCAGCCCCTGGAAAAGGGCATCATGCTTGATAAAGGAGATATGCAGTGGAAATGAGGCAGGCCTTCTACAAAATGATTTCACATAGCGACTGCAAAATGGACTCATAGAATAATTGTGAGGATGATGTAGGCCTGGGTGGGATTTGTTTTTATTGTACCTAAGGGCACTATGAGTTAGAAACAACTCAATGCTGTATTTACATGTGTGTTGCATGAAGGGGAGGAGCATCTGGGTAGAAGAGTGCTGGAGATAGAAACAAAAGGAAAAGAAGGGGCAGGAAGAAAACTCCATGAAAACTGTCGCTTGAGTACTGAGAATGTCTGCACGGAGATGCCAATGTGGTTTTCTATCCACACTCTCCTGCAGAGGCCAGCAACGTAAGAGGTTTCGCTGCCTGGGTTTCGTAAGGGGCCAGGCAAAATCACCTGTTCAGCAATGGAGTGGGGCTCCTACAAGTGACTCGTGCTGTTCGTCAATGTTAAAGGGGAGCCTGACACAAACATTGCTGCTCTTACATTTAAGAAATTTTGGTCTGCTTAGCTGTTAAGTTGATGTTCTCACTGCCAGGAAGTGTGGGATATCCCCTCCAGGGGAGCCTCTCCAATAGTTGATGAGGAGATCTTTTATAATTATCTGGCAATCATATTCCCATTTCCTTCTGAATGGTTTATTTCCTGACTAGGTCCTGTTCTTCACCAAATCTTGGTATCATCCAGTACGTATCCATATTAAAACATTAAACAATTTGTC
Organism: Echinops telfairi; assembly: GCF_000313985.2. NCBI lineage: Eukaryota > Metazoa > Chordata > Mammalia > Afrosoricida > Tenrecidae > Echinops > Echinops telfairi. Next base: position 36,963,619 of record NW_022103898.1, on the reverse strand, counting down.
TCAGGAAACGTGACTCCATATTGAATTATTGAGAAACATAAGAGAAAACATGAGAGGAAGAAAGGGAATAAATGCAAGCATTTGCTGTTGGAGAGAGAAACACAGAGATAGTGACAGATCATTACACAGCCACGAATAATTCTCTAACAAAAATATATTTGCAAAATTGGACAGGATCTCTGCATGAGAAACTACATAGCCTTTCTTAGAAAATAATGTTAGCTTTACAAGTCTTATTTTTCTTTTTGTACAAACTGCGAACATTCATAGTCAGCACTCTGGAAATATCAATTGGTGGTAAACACTGCCTTCACTTATATGATTCCTTATATACATCTATCTGCAGCAAATTTCTACAATACAAGTACTGGGAATAACATTATATTTATTGTCATGATTAAATATTTTAATGATCTGGTGGTATAGAGATTAGGTGTTAGGCTTCTAACCACAAAGTCACCAGTTCAAAGCCACCCATCGCTCATGGGAAAAAAGATGAAGTTGTCTGCTTTTGTAACGATTTATGTTCCCAGAAACCCTCGTTAGTGTTGCCCATAAGGCCAATGGGTTTTAATTAAACATTTTCTCTGAAAGACAATTCTTGTGTAAATGTGATGTCTGGGTTCATTTTTTAAATCCTGATTGGCAAACATTATGCAGTGGACTTAATCAGATGTAGCTAACATAAGGGTTTGCTCACATAGTCTACATCTCTTTTGTTTCTTGTATACAAAATTGTACTGCTAGATACATAATGAGATAGTACACATCTAACCTATAATATGTGTGTCCTGATAGTCATAATACATATAATAAATACTGTTATTGACTTTTGTGTATATTTTGCCATATTTTCTATCATTATTTTATATAGAACTTTTCTTAATTACAAATTAAGTTTTCCATATAACTGTGTAAGCTTCCACTTGTGGGCACCATCATGTATTGTTATCTCTTGAATGTTGCAGCATTAGCTCATTTTCTTTCAGGCATTACCATGAAGTCCACCACGGCTCTCTCATGCAGCAAAGTCAATGTTAGTGATCACAGTAGCAAACTGAAAAAGAAAAGTGTCAAGTTGGAAGAAGAACAAATGATTATTAAGCAATGTGAAAGAGAAAAATCAGCAAATGCTATTCCCCATGATCTAGGCATGTGCGCTCATGTTCAAATCACATTAAGCCTACTTCACAGAACATGTCATAAACATTAAGTGACACATGTCTGTGTGTATGTGTGAGTGTGTATGTATATGGATGTGTATACATGTGTAGATGTACATATATGTGTGTGTGTATACATAGCTTTGGCATTTCTTACATTGTCTCAAATATAATTGTGCCAAGAATGTATTCACCTTCAGATCTCAGAAGAGAGTCTGAGCACAGCAGAAGGAATAGCTCTAATGAGCAAGATGAAACTGAAACAATTATAAGCGATTTAAAATCTGTTGCTCAGATTTTTAATTTTAGTAAGACAATATAATGAAGCCATTAAAATTTCAGTTTGTGAGACTTAATTTATACCTGTCTCAATAGAGCCATATTCTTTTTCTCTGAAATCATACCATTGTGTCAAAGACTATGAATGATTCTAGTTATATCAGCATCTTATATTTTCTTTGTTTTCATGTAAAACTATATCTTTGTTTAAGGGTAATGCATTTAAGTGTCTAAATAAAAATAACCTAAGAGCAGATGCTTCTTTATTGTCACAGATAATTTATCTTAAAATGCATTTGGTCTAGAAAGCCTTTAAAAGAATAAAGGGATTACTCTGCTCTTCTTAGTGTTGCCACCATCAGACTTGCATGGTTCTGGACAAACCCGGGAGCATAAAGGTGGCAAGGGCATCAGTGAAATCGTGCTGTGATTTTACAGGACATGGCTACCTTCCTATTACCTTCCTTTTCTTCCCCCAAGCTCAGATTTCTACTTAACCTGTATAACGTCCTGGTGCTAACAGGGCAAGGTAGGCTGACAGACCTGAAGCACTCGGAGCCACTTGGTGTAATCCAAGGCAGACCTCATTCTCTTTCCCCCAGAAAGCTGTACATTTCAAATGCTATCATCTAAAACCCTAAAGTGCAGGCATGTAAAGCCAGGGCGTTCTGATGAAGATCTGTCAGTCCATTTGACCAATGTCAATCTCCAGCATCTGATCATTGTGCTATGGTTATGGAAAATGTTACCATTAAAAGGTGAGGTGAGAGTTCGTGGGAAATTTAAATAACCTTTTATATTTCAAGGTCGGTGTGTCTGATATTCTTTGAAAATAAAATGCTTAAGCACACACACAAACTAACTGTATCTGTCTTTAGTCGTCTTGGGGGAAATGTCCGCTTCCTTCCACCGGTCCTTCTATGACAACATTTCTAGAAGTGATCCCTCCTTGTTTCTGCTTTGTCACAACATGACATTTTACGAAGATTTCACCTTGTTTGAAATTATTTTTTTATTATTTTCTATGTTGTACATGAACTTACATTCTTTATATAAAACTTAGCTAAATGCAATAGTTATTATTTCAAGAAAAGAATGCAGAGCATCCTCAAGTGAACACATTTTTATTCTTCACATTTCCGATCCCGTTTTTTTGGTTTGTTTGGTTTTTACTCTATGCTGGCATAGAGGTTATGCATTGGGCTGCTAACATGACGTCAACAGTTTGAAGCTGCCAGTCACTCGATGGGAGAAAGGTGGTGCTTGTCATGCCCGAGAAGAGTTGCAGCTTTGGAAACCCACGGGGGCAGCTGCACCCTGTCCGGCAGGGGAACTGGGAGTCAGGATTGACTTGATGATGGAGGTTGCAGGGGAGGGGCGTTGTTTTGTTTTATGGACTGTAAATAAAGAAGACAAAATTGAAACCAGAAATCTAGGATTCAAAAACGTTTCCAAGAGGCTCGCTTTATAAGCTAAGAGCAGTCAACTGGGTGGTGAACTATAATGCAGCTCCTTTATAAGTAGATAAAAATATACCCTGGTTGTGTTATCTAATACAATTCATATTGATATTACAAAAAAGGAAACCTTGCTGTGTGTTAATGTTGAAGGGGAAAACCCCTTCTTCTGAAATTTAAGTGATTTTGAGGTTTGAGCAGAAAACCTATGTAGGTACCCTTATATACCTCAAAGTATTTAATTGTTTAAAACTGCTTTCAATGAGGAAAACATGTACTCTGACAGTGTATAAACATTTTTCAGTAGAAATAAAAGCATCTTCTATGTTATAGAGTGTTTGTTTTAGTACCTGATAAGTGAAGTTTCAGAGTTGGGTTAGGCCTGGAGTGTACAAAATGGAGCAAAATGTTAATATGGAAATAGTTTTACCATTTCTATATGTTAAAATCTAAATCATTTTAAAACATAAATCTATGTCCACTGTCAGTTTTAATGTTCATTTAAGTGTGTTACGTTTCATATCACAAGTTACAGTAAAGCGTGCTTTTTAAAGGCCATTCAGGATGGCAACAGCTAAGGATTTCATTATTAGTACCATTATTCATATGTATGATATTGAATTACTATTTCTCTTGATGACAAAGGAACTCCTAGATGGTAGAAGCAACTACATTTTGCTGCTAATAGAAAGGTTAGAGATTTAAGTAAATCCACAGGTACGTTGGAAGAAAGGCCTGGCGATGGACCCATTTCCGAAAAGTCAGCTATAGAAAACTCTGTGGAACGCAATTCTACTGTGCGGTTGCCATGGATTGGCATCAACTCAGCAGCAACTAATATGGTGGTATACTTAATGACTGAGAGAATGCTAGATGATTCAGGTCAAGACTATGGACATGATTTAGTGATCTATTCTTAACAGGGTCACAATGAGCCAGAATTGACTTGGCAGTGAGTTTGGGTCTTATCCTTAATTCATCGTTCACTTCATTATCTCAGTTTGGCTTTAATCAGAATCTTATTCCAGGCTAAACTAGATAAAAGGAAAACTTGAGAAATGTGCTTGGCCTATTGGGTAAGTGTTAATTTTCAAAAACCTCAGAAGTCTTGTATAGGGTTACTGTGAGTAGAATTGAATCAAGGTCAATGGATATGGGAGAAATTTACTTAATCATAAAGATATATTTTTATTTACTATTTTTAAAATTGGGAGTTAATACATATATTATTCTATAGTTCAATCACATCAAGTAGAATTGTACAATTGCTACCACAGTTTATCTATGCTACATCGTAAAGCAAGAGTTCCTAAGACCTCAAGCTGTCCTATTTCTGAACACTGAAAATATCTCTAGTATAATCTTGTGTTTTCTGCCTGAGTCAGATAATTTATTAAGTATGACCTATTTCCCTCAAGTTACAAAGGAAAACAGTTTCAAAAATGGGTGTAGCAAAATAAAAAGAAGAAAAAAATTGTGCATGTTTATAAGTAAGACAAGGCTAGGAGTCTTCCCAATGATAAACTAACTGCCTGCTTGGGCATGCTATGATCTAATTTTTTTTTTGCAACTCATTTGATAATTAATCATGTTTGATTACTTGAAGCACTAATGTGGCACTGCATTTCATGCCCAGAGATAGCTTAAAACTTACTGGATTTGCTTCTGGAAAAGTTTTCCCTTGGAAAAGAGAATGGTTTTATGCAATAATTTAAAAAGGACACTCGATGGACAAAAACACTTTCCTAAGACTGGAGGAAACTATAATGGCAATCCAAAGATGGCCTTGTTTTCCACAGATAGTACAGCCCAGTGGAAGAATGGGAGTGACCATAAGTGGGGATAATCCTTAGAATCATCTCTGTGGTAAACGCAATATCTTAAGTGTGATTAATTTCAACAGGATGGATATTGAGTAAAGTTTCCCAGGAGGAAGTAACACTGAATTTGTCCTCAATGGAGGAATTAAGCAGAGAGAAGGGAAGGGCGCTGAAAGCTAAGTTTGATAATCTCAACAAACAGGAGGAGTCAGAATGAAAAGAAAAAAACAAAGGCATATTCAGGGAGCAAATGTGTTTATTTGGGGTAAAATATATGGCAACTTCAAAGAACATTAAGACCAGAAAACAAAGTAGGCAGGAGATTGAGATGAGATATTGAAAGGCTTTGAGTAACAGGAAGGTATGCAAACACTAGTCTATAATCAATACTCTAGGTAGGAAATGACACAATCATTCTGAGTTGGCAGATCATTCTAGTGACTGTATCTGAGTCTGTTTTGAATAAATACAGACTAGAAGACCCCAAACCAGTGAAAGTTCTGTTACAAATTGCCAGGGAAGAAAATGAGGTGAGGAAGACTCAAACTAGGGATTTTGTAGACATGTTACAAATAGAATTTGGTGATGGATGTCACAGGACTGAAGGACACGAGGAGTTGATGATAATTCTAAAAAGTGTTTGTCCTGATGATTGTGTTGACAAAATCAGATACTTTTTATCATTGTGACTTTGAGAATCTGTTTCTTCACCTGAAATAGTCACTCCCTATCTACTCCCTATAAATGCTACAGCCCTCCTTCAAAGCTCAAACAGCCGTCTACTTCGTGCATAACTGCTATCCAGATTCAATGCCCTTTATTTGACTCACACAGAAGATTTATCACTTCCTTATCTTCACAAAATACTATTTTTACCTCTGTTTCTTATAGTAGGTGATGACTACCCTGGCATATAAGTACCTTATTTTTCCTAAACATATCATGATGGTACTCAACAAATGACTTCTAGAGTTATTTCATTTGGGGCATTTCTAGATATTGGGCATGATTAAGGTGGTCCAAAAGGAAGCAGCAATGTTCCTCAAAGTGTGGCATATGTAAACTTCTAGAATGGCCATATTCTGACTTTTGTATGTGTAAGAAAGAAAATTAGATGACCAGCTCTTGAACTTATCTCCCAACAGGAATGAATCATGAATCTTGTATGCTCAGAGCAAACCTGCCCCTCCCCAGGCCATCTGCAGGCATTTATGATACCCAGAATTTCTTGCACCCTCAAATGCATAACACTGCTCCCATTTCTACCTGGAGAACAGTGTTACTACTGTCTACAACAAACTCTCCATGATGTCTCAAAATCTCAAAGCCAAGCCAAATTCACTGGCACTGAGTCAATTCTGATACATCAGGACCCTAAAATTTCAGGCCAACCTTGTTCTTCCACATTTGATCCCCACACAATTCTGAACCTCTTCTTTTCTGTCCCCATCTCCAAATATATAACTCTTGAGATTCTTTCGCTGTGTTCTATGGAACCCATAGTCCATCAACAGCAAAACGGAATATATTCTCTGTTTCTTCTCTGAATATTCTCTTCACCTTCTTACTCTAGAATCTAGATAACCAGTAAGGATAATATTCTACCTGAAACTCTCTCAAGAGACTGCTGTTTCCTTTTATTTTCTGCTATATTACTCCTATTGGACCTTCAGATGAACTAAGAGTTCTCTTCCTTCATTAAAACTTCAATACCATTCTACTTATGACATCAGTCTAGATTACCCACTATGCCTTCTTTGTTCCTATATTACATTTTTCAAAAAATCTGGTTCCGTAACATTTTCTATAATACTGTTATTTCCTAGTTTTTATGGTTTCAATATTCAATTAGGAAATAAATAATGCTTAAAAACAAATGTGTCTATATTCACTGGTTCACAAATAGAAAACCTAGAAATCTATCAGAACTTAGAAATGAAGTTAAGGTAGCAAGATACAAGATCACTATACTAAAATAAATTTCACATTTTTGTAATACCACACAAATTGGAAGATAACATTTTAGTATCACTTAAAATAGTATCAAAAGATATACAATATTTAGAAGTAAATTTGTGAATTTGTGAAAAGACATGTAAACTGCTATCTTAAAAATTACAAAACAGTGTTGAGAGAAGTTTTTAAATCCTCAACAAATGAAAGCACATGCCTTTTGCATGAATTGGGAGACTTAATATTAAGATGTCAATTCTTCCCAAACTGAGGTATAGATTTGACTGAATCTCAGTTAATTTCAAACATGTTATTTTTTCCCACTAAAATAAATTATTAAGATTATTTTAAAATTTATTTTCAATAACATGTAGAGAATAGCAAAAGCAAACATTTAATGGGAAAGCTATCTTTAGCTTATACCAAGACATATTATAAGACTGTACCAATAAAAATAGGAAGGCATTAATAGAATGTTAACTATATAATTTAGTGGAATAAAAGAAAGCCCAATGCATACATATATGTATTTCATTAACAATTGGCAAAGGCATCAAGATAATTCAGTGGGAATGAGCAATTTCTGTTCAACAAACTGTACTAAAACAATAGATATAAATAATAAGTGGAGTCTAACCTATCTGAAAAAATTAACTTGAAGTAGGGTATAGCCCTAAATGTAAGGAAAACATTATAAAGTTTAAAGGATAAAACACTGACAAATACTTTTTTGATTTAATTATAAAAATAGATTTCTTAAGAGAACATAAAAATCATTAACTATAAAACAAGTGATTAATTAAACTTCATCAGAATCAATATATCCTGCTCCTCAAATGACACTGTTAAGTGTAGAATGCAACACTCTTACTCAGGGCACCATCCTGATGCAATTAACTGTCTTCCAATAGAAGTGAACACTGTAGGCAAGCTTGTTTACTTTTTGCTGGATATGGAGGCAGCCTCTGGCTCATCAACACCCAGGTCTTTGGATTTTGAGCCAATGGCTGACTATATTGCCTGCTAGGAGTTTTCAACACCCAAAGGTCATGGATTCATTCCCCTCTACGGTCACAATTCTGACCTGTTGACTAAATTCTTTCACCTCTGTAGCCACAGCGTGACCTGCTGATCTTGGACTCACTAGCATGTTGCCTTATTGACAATATTAGTTTCATTAGCCTCGCAGCTACTTGAGTCAGTAGCTCTAACATCTGACCCACAGACCTAAATTTGTCCAGAAAGACTTTCCCACTACTAATCTGTATGAACCATTGTCTTAATATAAATTTCTGTCTATATAAACATATATAAGCATCACTGTTATTTTTTCTAGTGAACCCAGTCTAAGGCATTAGTTTAACAAACTGTGCCATGCAGGGCCCCTTGAATACCATCTTTGTTTTAGTAAATATTAAGGTACCCTTGTTATTATTTGGGGGAGAATTATAGCATTGTATGAAAAATGTTCATAATTTTTAGAGAAATATATTGACATCATAAATGAATAAAATTACTTGATAAACAGATTGTTTTAAATTACTCAAATGGAGAAAAATGTGCCAAAATATTGATAAGGGTGAAATCTGGTTGGGTGGCATATGAAGGTCAATAATTATTCCCTCTAATTATGTGCAAGCTTAAAATTTCAAAATAAAAACAAATTGAGGACAAAACTACTCAGTAAAAAGAATTAAAATCTTTAAAAATGGATAATAAAATAAAGCAAATTGCCACATGTACAATAAAATATACAGCAAACTTTGTTATCTCTGACTTTAAAATCAAAATAACTAAAAGCGCTCCCTTCAAAAAGATTTTGACTCATAGTGTCCATACAGAACAGAGCGGCACGGCCCCACTGAGAGTCCAGGGTTGTAAATCTTCACTAAAGCAGACTGTCACATCTTTCTCTCACAGAGCAACGGCATGGGTTCAAACTGATGACATTTTGGTCAGAAAATAGGTATATGGGATGGGTAGGTTTTATGGCAACTGGACATACTTGGGTGAAGGTAGGTGTGGAGCCTAACCTATCAATCAGGTCACAGCCTGATGACACCTGAGGGCGTGGCCTTCTGCACTAAGAGGAACCCTTAGCAGATCCAAGCTCTCTCTTGCACTTACACCTTCTGCTGGATCTTTATCCTGTACCTGGTTCTTTAATCTCCTCTCGCATCCTTTGTCAGTCCAGGAAGCATCTGTCACCAGGCATTCTCTAATACACAGTAAGGTGGTAAATTAGCCAGTTGCCCTATTAGAGGTGGAAGGTTTTGTGATCCCGATTATCCCTGTTAATGGTCATGCATACTTGAATCAGAATTCTATTAGCGACTTCCTCCACCTTCTCTTACCTAGACTCATTAAAAAACAAAAATGAATCATTAGGTAAACATTATATAAAATGAACTGGTTGACCTCCAACTACTTTGAGCTTTAGAGTATGATCAAGAATCAAGGGTAATGAAGGAAGAGGCCCAACTGCACAGTTGATGAACCAATCAAAAGGCTCACTAGTCTATGTATGCCAAGAAATTTTAAAGAAAGCTACCTGGTCAAATGACTAGAAGATACCCATATTTGTACCCATTCCAAAGAAAAGTAACCCAAAAGAATGTTCAAATTATAGAACAATATAATTAATATCACATGCAAGTAAACTTTTGCTAAAGATCCTTCAACAATGGTTGCAGCAGTACATTGACAGGGAACTACCAGCGTTTCAGGCAGGATCAAGAAAAGGATATGGAACAAGAGATATCATTGTTGATGTCAGCTTGTCTTGACTCAAAGCAGGGAATATCAGAAAAATAATTACTTGCATTTTATTGCTTGTACAAATCTGTCCAACTATGTGACTCATAATCAAAATTTTATAACATTAGGAAGAATGGGAATTCCAGAACAGATCGTTGTGCTCCTGCAGAACCTGAGCATGGATCAGGAGGTAGCCATTCAAGCAGAATAAGGGAATACAGCCTAGCTAAAACTAATGAAAGGTGTGTGACTTTTATCCCTTCATTATACATAGTCAATCTGTATGCTGAGCAAATAATCTTGAGAAACTAACCTATATGAAGAAGAACAAGGCATCAGAATTGGAGGAAGGTTTATTAACATCTTTCAATATGCAAATTACCTAACCTTAGTGAAACTGAAGAGGTCATGAAGCATTTGCTGATGAAGATCAAGAATATGGATTGAAGCCTTCAATATGGATTAAAACTCATTGTTAAAAAAAAAAACCCTAAAATCCTCATAACTGGACCAATAGGCAACATCATGATAAATAGGAAAAGACTGTAGGATTTATCTGGCTTGGATCCACAATCAATGCTCATGAAATTAGCAGTCAAGACTCAACACATATTATATTGTATACACAAGTCCTTTTTAAAACACTGAAAAACCAAGATGTCACTTTGAGGACTAAGGTGTACCTGACCCAAGCTACTGTATTTTCAATTGCCTCATATGCATGTGAAAGTTAGATATTGAACAAAGAAGACTGAGGAGAATTGATTTATATGAATTAGGGTGCTGGAAAAGAATATTAAACGTACAATGAACTTGTCCTTCTCTCTATTTATAAGAGAGCTATTCATCTGCTCTATGTCAGGATCCCTGTTAGTTTTGTGACTATCTGTATATTTTTGGTTTTGCTTTGCTTTTTGTTTTTGGTGTTTAGCTATACAAGATAGCCAGGATAGGCAATCTTACAGAGACAGCAACTGGTCTGACGTTTCCTGGGAGGCATGGGAGGGGAGGTTGGGGGACTTTACGAACAGGGGAATAGTAAGTGTCCTAAACTTGATGGCAAGGAGGATGTAGCTTTTCTCATTGTGATTGATCAATTGAGTTGTATCTGAGAGGAATTACTGAGAGATGAACAATAGGTAAACATGATAGTGGGCTGGAGAAAAAAAAGAAAAAGAGGAAAAAAGATAAAGTATATATATGTATATATGCAAATATATAAATATATGTGTACTTCTATATATGTGCATATATATTCAAATGCAACAAGGAAGCAGATGGACTTTGGGCCTCTACTTAAATCTAACCTCCTTACAAAAACGGTTTGTTCTAATAATATGGCATTGGATAATGTTCAAATTCCTGACATAACAAAACAAAATGGGTGCATAATCAAATGTGATGAAGAAAGCTGATGATGCCCGGCTATTAAAAGATATAGGTTCTTAAAGGCTTATAGTTAAACAAGTGGCCATCTAGCAGGGAAGCAACAAAGCCCACATGGTAGAAGCACACCAGCCTATATGATGATGAGGTGTTGACAGGAAGAGGTATCAGAAGTTCAAAAGCAAACAATCAAAACAATGTGAAGGGCCATGGATGTAGTGAAGACCCCAAAACCACCTATAAGATAATTGGACAGTTCCTCTCAGAAGGGCCATATGGAAGGGATGATAAATCCAGGGTACAGTATAGTACTAATGAACCATATAACTATCCTCTAATTCTTTAAGATCAGTTGGTACATGAAAGCCAAGAGAGCTAACCCTTCAGAAAAAGTCACAAGAGTAATGGTTCCCTGAGGGTATGGGAAGAGAGGGAGAGAAAGGGGAGAATAGGGAGATGATAGCATTGATGACTGCATAATGCCACTTGATGGGATCAAACAACAAAATTGCATATGAGTGGACATATTGGTTTGTGTAAGATATGACCAAAAAAACCTAGTATGGGGGGGTGAGTGCAATAAAGGGTTCCTGGGGGGTAGGTTGTGGGAGGTAGTATCAAGGAGTTCAAGAAAAAAGAAAATGTCTTGAAACTGATTGTGGTAGGAATTATACAATACTGCTTGATGTGATTGAACTATGGAATGTTATGATATCTGTAAGAGCTCCCAATAAAATGATTTTAAAATTTTCAAAGAAGAAAGAAAGTACTATGAACTGCCAAAAGAGCAAACAAATTCATCCTGGAAGAAGTACAGTCAAATTGCATTTCATTCTGTTGTCCACAAGGTTTCTATGATTCAGAACCCACTCGAGGGCATCTAATATCAACAACGATGACATGACCAGAAGAGTGATACTAAATAATTTACTGCACTTAGGATACAGAACAGATGAGATTACACACTAGAAAAGAGCAAGTGGTGTGGGACTCTTGGTGGGTGGGGGGGTGTGAAACACGCCTTCCTTGGCAAGAAAGAGAGCAGCTGGTAGTAGAGGAGGGAAAAACCCATGTTTTCTTTTTAATACATTCAAAAAGGCAAAGCCTTTATTTATAGTCTAAGGAATAAATACTGGGAAAGGGTTAGAACATTGGCTACCACAATGAAGTTAATGATGGTGATGATAATAAAGGAGATAATGATGTTCCTTTTCATCACCAATTCCCTCCTAAGGCCATCAGAATCAAATTAGATTACAGAAATATAGGCAGAACAAAGATCGAGTTGGTTTTCTTTTTCTCTTCACTCAACATCAGGATTTCTATCATTTGTATTCTAAAACTTGGTTCTCTGCATCTTCCACCTACAGAAATTCACACAAAAGAATTTTTAATGTGTTGTATTGAGGAAATGATAGTCCTTCCACAGAAGGACATGACAAGGCGTTAGGTAGAACAATGAAGGTTAAACTTAGCAACTAAGTGTATACTTAAAATGCTTTTATGATCAGGCCCAGCAAGCCTTAGTTGACCAACTGTGTGCCTTGGACAAATTACTTAACCTTTCGTCTCTTCGGGGTCCTATCATGCAATGTTGTTGCTATTGCTAAGTACCATTATGTTGGATCTGAATCATAGCCACCCTCTATTCCACAGGACAAGACTGACCTATCCTCACAATTAGTTTGTGTGAATCCATTATTGCAGCAACTTTGTCAATCTCTATCATCCAAAATCCTCCTCTAGTTTTTGCTGCTGATCTTCAAGGATGGTGTGCTTTCCCAAACATTGATCTCTTCTGAAACATGTCCAAATTCAGTGAACTACTTCGAAGTGAGGACATTCTAAGGAAGTGAGTCCTCACTTCTAAAGAGCATTCTGAGTGTACTTCTACTAAGACCATTTATTTTTTTAATTCTTAAAGGCCATGGTACTGCTGATATCCTTCACCAACACTGTAATTCTAAGACATTGAGTCCTATTCAGACTTCTTTATTCATTGTCAGCTTTCACATACATATGAGGCAATTGAAAATACCATGACTTGGGTGAGGCACACATTAATCCTCAAAGTGAACTATCTTTCCTCTTTAACATTTTAAAGAGGTCTTTTATAACAGACTAGCCCAATGCAATATGTCCTTTGATTTCTTGGCTCCCATGATTGTTGATTGTGGATCCAAGGCAAATTATCTCTTTAAACATTTCAATCTTTTCTCCATTTATTATGATGTTATTTTTTGGTCCAGTTGTGGGGGTTTTTATTTTCTTTATATTGAGATGCAAACCATACTGAAGGTTGCAGTTTTTTTTTGTTTTTTTCACTAAGAGCCTCAAGTCCTCTTTGCATTCAGCAATCAAGATTGCGTACCCTCCCAAAAATGATGGATGTCTAACAATTTCAAGAGGTAGCACATGATTAAGAATCTATGATAGCGAAATTCCAAGCTGCACTGAAGAAACAAGGCTCTCAGAATTGATGGAAAACAAATTGAATTGTTATAACAAAATGATGAAACCATGGAAGCATTCACTGCTTTATCCCTGGAAATTTGGAAAACAGATCCTTAGCCATCCACTGAAAGTGATCCATATTTGTACCCATTCAAAGAAAGGTGACTCAATAGAATAAGAAAATTATCAAATAATATCATTAATATCACATGCAAGTAAAAAATATTTTGAAGACAATTCAAAAATGGCTGAAGCTCCCATCAATAAGGAGTTGTCAGAAATTCAATACAGATTCAGAAAAGGATGTGGAACCAGGGATATTTATTGCTGATATCAGAGGGATCTTGCCTGAAAGCAAGGAATGCCAGAGTTGAGAGGATTTTGGTCTTCTTTACACTGAGTTGTAATCCATACTGAAGGCTACAATCCTTGATTTTCATCAACAAGTGCTTCAATTCCTCCTCACTTTCAGCAAGGAAGGTTGTGTCATCTGCATATCAAAGGTTGTTAATAAGCCTTCCTCCCATCCTGATACCAAGTTCTTCTTCATATGCCAGTTTCTCTGATGACTTGCTCAGCATACAAATCAAATAGGTATAGTGAAAGGATACAATCCTGTCACACACTTTTCCAGATTTTAAACCACGCAGTATCCTTTTATTCTGTTAGCACAACTACTTTTTGATCCATTACAAGTTCTGCAAGAGCATAAGAAAGTGTTCTGGAATCCCCATTCTTCTCAAGATTATTCTTAGTTTGTTATGATCTACACCGTTGAATGCCCTGGCATAGTCACTAAAACACAAGTGGAATTTATCTTTGTGGCATTCTTTTCTTTGAATCAAGATATATCTGACACCAGCAATGATATCCCTTATTCCATTTTCTCTTCTAAATACATCCTGAAGATCCCTATCAATATAGTGCTGCAATTGTTGTTGGATGATCTTCAGCAAAATTTTATGCACATGTGTTACCAATGATACTAAACTAAATAACTCACTGCTATCAAGTTGATGTCAACTGAGAGCAAATTTATAGGACCTGGTAGAACTGCCTCTGAAGGTTTCTTTTTTAAAAAATCATTTTATTAGGGGTTCATACAACTCTTATCACAATCCATACATACATAAATTGTGTAAAGCACATTTGTACATTCATTGCCCTCATCATTCTCAAAACACCTAAGTCCCTGGAATCAGCTCCTCATTTTTGCTCTCCCTCCCTGCTCCCCCCTCCCTCATGAACACGTCATAATTTATAAATTATTATTTTGTCATATCTTGCCCTGTCCGACGTCTCCCTTCACCCACTTTTCTGTTGTCCGTCCCCCAAGGAGGAGGTTATGTGTCGATCCGTGTAATCGGTTCCCCCTTTCCAACCCACCCT
>NW_022103898.1:36944238-36945546 GCF_000313985.2 Echinops telfairi | reverse complement strand
AAGATCAGATGTAAGTCAGCACAGTCAGAACATGGTGACTCACAAAGCTTTCACTGGTTGATTTTGGGAAACAGATCTCCAGGCCTTTCTTCCCAGTCCGCAAGTGTATTAGTTTGGACGACTCACGGAAACGTGTTCGGCATAATAGCAAATACATGAGCACTGATACACATGAATTGCTTAGTTGCCTGTAGATGTTTCTCATGGATAAATGAGATGATTCACTGGAACCAACAGAAAATCATGGAGTGTAGCTTTAAGTAGAATTATAGAAATTAGCATAAACATGTGGAGGTCTTCTAAGAAATAGGGTTTCGGGAAGTAACTGGAACCAGGAGCTTACATCGTATTAAAACAGCCTCTACTGAGTACTTGCTTCCATTTCCATCTCAATTATCTGTGACTTCTCTGTCATGTGGAAACACAGATGTCACCACATTAGTCCCGGGAGAGGCAGAGCTACGGGCCAGTGTGGTTCCTGTCGGGCACCACGTGGAGGAGTGGTTGGGGAGGTCCCAACCAAAAGTGTCTACTCAGCATCTGAGTTTCTTTTCTTTTCTCACTCGGTTTATCAACTTAACAGAGACATCGAAATCTCACACTAGAAAGCTTAGTAGCAAAAGCTGTGCCTTACTGCATAATTTAAGAAAATGGAATTGAGAAAATTGAAATACTATATTTCATCCAAACCTTACTATTAAATAGAAGAAAGAAAGAAAAAAAAGAATAAAGAAACTTTCCCAAAAAACTAAAATTAATTCTAGGGGAAAACAGACCCCCCCAGTGCAAATACACATTTATAGAGACCACTTTACTAGCTCTTAAACAACACAAGGTAAGTCATCCAGAGGAAATCACCGTGATTCAGCATTGCAGTTTCTTGTGCCAGTTGTGAGATTCCTTCAGCAATTCGAAGCTAATTGTGAAAGGGGCCATTTTCTATAGATGCTCTCTGAGATCCAGGCCCAATTCCCCCTGCAAAAACTTCCAAAAACTCAAACGTATTGCCCTCAAGTCACTCCCAGCTCATAGTGACACTGCAGCCACTGGCTTAACTTGTGTTAGGAATCCCCTCTGTCCGGTTGACTCTGGCCAGAAAGGCAGAGACCATTGCATTCAGTGACTGCTGGGGATTCCATTGTTGGTACTTTGTTGGTAGAGGCAGAAGGAGACTGTTTCTAGAGATGGTAGAATCAAACACATAATATACCAATGGGCAATAAAACTTTTCTGATATAATTGGCATTACTGCTTTGAATCCTTTGCTTATGAACCACAGAAGGCAACTAGAATCATGAACCTTGAAGA
>NW_022103898.1:36939502-36942961 GCF_000313985.2 Echinops telfairi | reverse complement strand
AATAACCTTTTTGCTATTTTTCTTCATCGGTGAGAGAGGGCCAATATTAACACACAGTTCTTGAGTTTATTAAACATGTTCAATGAGATAACAGTACAGTATGTGACAGAGAGGGAGTGTTCCTGAAATGGGCTACTGATGTTGCAGTGACACAAGCACTTCAGATGGCAACTCGGTGGAAACAAAAAGAAAAAGAAATCCCTTCCTCTCTTTCATCTTTTGCAATGGCAGAAGATAGATTCCTTGCAATCTTACTACACATACCCCAGGTAACTGAGACCATGCTCCTGTTTTAGATGGTGGTTGTTGTCAGGAGCCCCAGGTCAATTTAAACTCCTAGCATCCCTATGTACAGCAGAGCAAAACAGTGCCTGGTCCTGCACCATTCTCATAATTGTTCTGTGGCCGCTCACTCTTACAGCCGCTGTGGCAATCTAATTCATTCAGAGTCTTTCTTTTGGTAATTAATCATACTTTCTTCTGGGTCTGGTCCCTTCTGGTAATATGTCCAAACTATATGAAACAAGGTCTCACTAGCTTCCCTTAGAAGGAGCAGTTTGTCTCTATTTCTTTCAAGGCAGATTTACTCTTTCTTGAGGCAGTCAGTAGTAGAATCCGTACCCTTTGCCAACACCATAATTCAATGCATCTCCAATTGACCCTGTTTGAAGTTTGAGGAAGGGTCTTAACAAACAAAAAGTACTGTAGGTACATGTCATCTGTAGCAGGGTCCTTTCCTCCTAGAGGCTGCCGCCTTGACCAGATGCCTCCACTACAGAGGTTGCCACATAGGAGAATGACGATATCATTGTAATGAAGCCCAGATGCAGTGGGGACAGTGGTGTGGGAAAGGGGAGCTGATATCAAGGAGCTCGAGAAGGATGACAAGGTTTCAAAACTGATTGTGATAGCAATTGTACAATGCTGCATAATGTGATTGAACTATGGAATGATACGATATCTGGATCAGCTCCTAATAAAAGGATTTGGGGGAAAAAAATCTTATTCTAGGAGTAATGCACAATAAAACTTAACTCACTCCCACCAAGTCTATGCCACCTCCTAGCAACACTGTAGGACAGGACAGAAGTGCCCCTGTGCATTTCTGAAACTGTAGGGGAGTTTTCCCTTTTGACTGAGGTTTTTATCTGTTTTAGTTTGCTATTGCTGAAAGTTTGTTTATTTATATTTTTACATTGATATCGCTTTTAAAAATGCTTATATGTTCTGTATATGAAGTGTTTTTAAAATGTTCTGTATATGAAATATAGCTAGTTCTGTATAGCTAAGTCTATAGAGACAGCAACTGGATTAATGGTTCCTTGGCGGTGTGCCAGGGGAGGCTGGGGGGAATGGAGAGCTAATAACAATGAGAACAAGAAAGGAGAAAATGTTCTAAAATTGATTTTGGTGATGATTGTACAACTCTTCTTGATGTGATAGAACTATTGAATTGTATGATATGTGAATTATATGGCAATAAAACTTGCTTAAAATACGTTCTTGGTCACTAGATGAGCACATTTCAGGTGGCGTATAGACCTGAGGGGGCTGGGGGGGCAGATATTCTAAGGCTGATGGGTTTGGAGTCCTTAGACATTACCAAATAGCAGTTCCTGACATTTACATAAGAGTTGACGGTAGTTGTCCTCAGTCTTTGGCATGCATCAAACACACCTGGAGTTTATTAAACACAGAGTTCTGGACCTCCCTCCCCCAGAGTTTCTGATTCTGGAGATCTGAAGTGTAGCCTCAGAAATATAATTTTTAACATATTCCAAGGTGCTATCCATGCTGCAGATATAGGGAACACACTCTCAGGATCAACACCATTTGTAAAGCACTATCCCAAGTGTTGTTTCATTTCATCCTTAAGATAACTCTGCTGTTCCTGCTGCAGCTAGGTGCTGAGTTGCTTCCTCCTGACATCAACGCTAGTGACCCCATGTACCACAGCGACACACCCGTGCCCAGTGCTGCCTCGTCCTCACACTTGCTGTTGTGCTTGGGCCCAAACTGCCGCCACTAGGTAAATCCATCACCTTAAGGGTCTCCTCTCTTTTTAGGCTGGCTTTCTACAAAGTGACTCTGTGAAAGAGGTCTTATATTATTCTCACTGTGGAGGTGAGAGATTGAAACAAAAATAAAGGGCTTGAACAACCAGACTCAAAACTTCTTAGCAGTAAAGCTGAAGCAGAGACACTATTGATATTGACAAACTCTACATTGGTGCCTCAGTTCTTTAGTTTCTTGTAGTGGTATCACCCACCTATATCTACCAGAACCCTGGTGAAAATAACTAGTTTATAGCACATCACCAACCCATTGTGTAATATTGACTATATAAACTTCATAGGGCTCCTATAACAAATAACTACATATAACTCCTATAACAAATAGCTAATCCCCCCCCCCCAAAAGGGTGGAGTCAAGATGTCCAAAGTCAAGGTGTCAACAGAGTCATTCCCTGAAAAGACCTTAAGGAGAGAAGTGTTTCATGTTTCTTTCCAACTTTCAGTGCTTGCTGGAAACCCTTGGCTTGTGGTTGTACCCTTCAACATCTTCTTCCCTGGTTACAGAGGATGCTTTCCTCAATGTGTTTTCACTGGGCCTTCTGTAACGGCATCAATCATTGGTTTCAGAACCCAGCCTTCTTAAGAATGTCCCCATACTAATTATATGTGCAAAAATCCTATTTCCCAAATAAAATCTCCCTCTGAGGTTCCAGGTAGACATACATTTTTGGAATGCATTATTCAACTCATCACAATGACAATATGATATTCCTGGAAGGATATGATATCCAGGGATATCCTATGTCATTGTGGTAGATTGATGTCATTATGAGCAGTGGGTTGCTATCATGCTAAAAGGTTTAGTGAAAATGCGTAGAGAAGAGAACCCTCTGCGATGATGCTCTATGTATGGTTTTCAGCAGCTGTTTCCTCTGAAGTGAGCAGGTGATTCTTTCCTCATATTTTGTCTCAGTCTGGAAACTCCACTGAAACCTGTTCACTTTGGAATTTGAAAAACTGGGATGTATCTTCCAGCATCACCAGGAAGATCAAGGATTGCAGCCTTCAATGTATCAAGAAGACCAAGCTCCTCACAGCTGGACAAATAATGATAAATGGAGGAAATATTGACATTGTCAAGGATTTCATCTTGCTTAGATCCACAGCCAATGCTAATGGAAGCAGCTGTCAAGAGATCACATGCTGTGTTGTATTGAGCAAATCTGCCGTACAGAGCTCTTTAGAGGACTGAAAAGCAGAGAGCTGAATTTGAGGACTAAGGAAAACACCTGACTCAAGCACGGTATGTTCAGTTGCCGCATATGCACGTGAAAGTTGGACACTGAATCAGGAAGACAGAAGAAGAATCGATGCATTTCCATTGTGACACTGGTGAAGAATACTGAAAGTACCACGGACGGCCCAAAGGACAAGCAAATCTATC
>NW_022103898.1:36938393-36939222 GCF_000313985.2 Echinops telfairi | reverse complement strand
TCAATGGCACCTAGCACAATGAAAATGTACTCCTTATGGGCAAGAGCTAGTATCTCTCTATTCGGAAAAAAAAAAATAGCACTCAAAGCACTATGCTTACTTTTTAGTATGTACCGTATATACTTGAATATAAGCCAACCCAAATATCAGCCGAGGCACCTAATTTTACCATAAAAAAATGCATTAAAATGTGCTGAAAAACTCAGCTT
Source organism: Echinops telfairi (assembly GCF_000313985.2). Lineage (NCBI taxonomy): Eukaryota > Metazoa > Chordata > Mammalia > Afrosoricida > Tenrecidae > Echinops > Echinops telfairi. The sequence goes on along the minus strand of NW_022103898.1, from coordinate 36,939,013 downwards.
ATACACAAGTATATATGGTATATTAGTGCAAATGGATAGAAGCATAAAGAGTTTTGGTACAGTTTCATTAATAAACTAACTACTTTTCCTATAATTTAGTTGACTGTTTTCTTTCTCTCTTTTTGTTGCATTGACTTTTCACCTATCTCTTTCACTAATAACCATAATTTTGTTTCAGGGTTGTTAAACATGCCCTCAAGGAAGGTACATTTTTACATGGAAATTCCCTTTGCGAAACCAATGACTTCAATCTTCTCCTTCACAAGTGTCAGGAAACCATCACTAAGTAATGCTCAAGATATTCAGGCTATTTTTTCCAGACTATTTACTTGGTTTTTCAAGATAATAGCAGGTCTCATTGTGAGTAATTTGGTAAAAAAAAATATCATGCTGCATAATTGAATTATTTAACCATGTAGTTAAATAATAGCAGTCTAGTTCTGGGATCTTGTATATTGTTTTTAGAAGGCTGAATGTGGATTGGAAGAAAGGCTAACAGAAGGGGCCTAGAATGCACCTTTTCTTTATTTAAAACTAATTTAACAAAGCTGTGTGATCCAGAAACCTTCCTAAAAAGAAATAAGTCCTTATGAAGACACATAGAATATGATAAGGTAAAA
>NW_022103898.1:36935239-36936301 GCF_000313985.2 Echinops telfairi | reverse complement strand
ACTAGAAAAAGGACAGACAATCTAATTATGGCAATCACCAGCAACAACCGCAAAGATTTCATCCAGTTAATCCATATCTAGAAATGAAGACAGTATGGAAATTCTCAGATGCAAAAAATGTAAGTACCTTTATTACCCGCAGCTCTTCATGAAGCTCTACTTCCGTATTTACTAAAGGAAATACTTCAAAAAGGAAAAAGAAACTACCTCATCAAATAAACGAAAGAAAAATTTACAAAAAGAAATGAAAATAAGCAATTATGAGCAAACATATCAGTCTAAAGATAATATGTTCCCATTTATCATTATACAAGCATTATGAAAGTGTTTAGTGATCTATAGTTTTACTTTAAAAACACCTCCATACTCACGGGCATCTGGTGGATTCTGACTCACAGTACAGATTCTGATTAGTGGATTCTGACTCATGGAACTTCCCCTGTGGGTCCCTGAGCCGGTAGCTCGTGATGGGAGCAGAGAGCCTCCTCTTCCGCCAAGGTGTGGCTGGAGGTTTCCAATCGCTGACTGAGCACTTGGCTAATGCTCAAGCCGATAAGCCACCAGGACTGCTCCACAATGTAGTTACATCTTTACTAGTTTTTTTTAAAGTAACAAGTAATATACAAGGGCTTACACCCCTCTGTGATACGTTATCTATTATTACTTTTTAGTAACGATGTAATTATGATTAATTATAATGGAGAGTACTTTAAAGGTGATAAGGTTGTTTTTTAAAAATAATTTAAATACATAGCTTTTGAAATTCTGTATTTATAGAGCATATGCAATGTTCTAGCCATTGAATTGAGATTTTTGTATAAATTATCTTATTCATTCCTTGCCACAATCTTGCTAGAGAGATCTATGCAGTGTTCCCATTTTACGGATATAGAACCAGAGAAATTGAGACTTAATTTTCTCAGGTCATGTAGCCAGCACTGGAATCAGATTATGTCACCTTGGGCAAGTCATTTAACATAAAGTGTCAAAATGTATTTTTCTCAGCTAAAGCACAAAAAAACAGATTGTTTTTTCTAACCGTATTACAAATTTATTGCTAAA
>NW_022103898.1:36881472-36934087 GCF_000313985.2 Echinops telfairi | reverse complement strand
ACTCTAAAGAGGACTTCTGCAGCAGATTTACCTAATACATTACATCATTTAATCTCTTGACTGCTGTTTCCATGAGCATTGATTGTAGATCTAAGACAAAATCCTTGACAACTTCAATCTTTTCTCCATTTGTTATGATGTTACCTGTTAGTCCATTTTTGAGGATTTTGGTCTTCTTTCTTGAATTGCAATCCACAATGAAGGCTAAAATCCTTAACCTTCATCAGGAAGTACTTCAATTCCTTCTGACTTTCATCAAACAAGGTTGTGTCTTCTGCATATCCCAGGTTATTAATAAGCTGTCCTCAAATCCTGATGCTGCTCTCTTCTTTATATAATCCAGCTTCTCTGATGATTTTCTGAGCATATCAATTGAACAAGTATGGTGAGAGGATGCAACCCTGATGCACACCTTTCTTGATTTTAAACCACACAGTATTTCCTTGTTCTGTTATCACGACTGCCTCTTGATCCACGAACAAGTTCTAAATGAGCACAATGAAGTGTGCTGGAATTTCCATTTTCCTCAAGGCTATTCACAGTTTATTATGGTCCACACAGCCTTTGCTTAACCAATAAAACACAAGTAAACATCTTCCAGGTATTCTCCGCTTTGAGCCAAGATCCAGCTGACATCAGCAACAATAACCCTTCTTCCATGCCCTCTGAATCTGGCCTGAACTTCTAGTGGATCCCTGTCAATGTTTTGCTACAAACCATTGTTGAGTGATCTTCAGCAAAATTTTAATTGTTGGCAATATCAATGATATCATTTTATAGTTTGAGAATGTTGGGGGTCTCTTTTCTTTGGAATGGGCAAAAATATGGATCTCGTCCAGTCAGTTGTCTAAGTATCTGTCTACAAAATTTCCTGGCAAAGATGAATGCGCACTTCCAGTGCTTCTTCAGCTTCCTGAAACATTTCAATAGTATTCAGTGGATTTTTGGAGCCTTGATTTTGGCTTATTTTAGCATTCAGTACAGTTTGAACTTCTTCCTTTAGCACCATTGGTTCTTACTCAGATGGTATCTCCTATAATGGTGGACTGTTGACTAGGTTTGGGGGGTACAGTGACTGTGTATTCTTGTCATCTTCTCTTGAAGCTTCCTGCACTATTCAATATTTTATCCATTAGACTCTTGGAAAATCGCAACTCTGGGCTTGAAGTTTTCCTTGAATTCATTCAGTTTCAGATATGCTGTGTTCTTCCCTTCTGCTTTTCTAATTCTAGGTCCTCGCACATTTCATTATAATATTTGGCTTTGTCTTCTCAAGCTGTCCTTTAAAATTTTCTATTCAGCTCCATGACTTCATCCTTTCTTCCATTTGCTTAGCTGTTCTTTGATTAAGAGCAAGTTTCAGAGTCTCCTTGATATTTTCTTTCTTTACTGTTTTTCTTTTTAACTACTGAGGTTTTATTGGCATATCTTCCACATTCCATTCACATGCAATTCATACAATTCACATACAATTATTTTGTTCAGTGCCCTTGAGAGGAGTTATTCAATCAGCAATGCTATTCGCTCCCCAGCTCCCCTCCCACCTCCTTCTCTTCCTATACCTTCTGGGAACTGTTACTCCTGTTATTGTTTCAGAAGGGTTGTCTATATTAACTTTCATGTATCAAACAATCTTACAAATACAAAGGAGCATGCACAAATCTAACATGATTAATACAGTAAAACAAATAAATACCTTAATTGTAAGGGGAGGAAATATTGAGGAACTAGAGGATATTTGCACCCTGGATTTATCAGCCATTCCCTGTGGTCCTTCAGAGAGGGACTGTCCAGTTGCATCTATGTCCCTTCACATCAAGTTGGTTGTGTGTTTTTCAGCTTCTGATACCTCTTTCTATTGACACCTCATGAGCACACAGGCTGGTGTGCTTCATGTGGACTTTGTTGCTTCCCTGATAGATGGATGCTTGCTTAATTATAAGCCTTTAAGACCCCAGATGCTATATCTTTTGATAGCCGGGTACCATCAGCTTTCTTCCCCACATTTGTTTATGCACACATTTTGTCTTCAGTGATCATGTTGGGAAGGTTGGTATCATACAATGCCACATTATTAGAACAAACCATTCTTGTACAGAAGCAAGATTTAGATAGAAGCCTAAAGTTCATCTGCTTCCTTATTATATTTACATTTATATTTATATTTTCTCCTCCTATCCAACAGTTATGTTTACCCATCATTCCCATTTCATTAAGCCCTCTCAGATACAATTTAGTTGTTCAAAGATGTCAAGAGAAGCTACACACTCTTTTTCATAAAATTTAGAACACTTATTATTCTTCTATCTATCATTGTTGGCTCCACACTCGCCCTGCCCCCAGTCCTACCGCTTCCCTGACCCCCAAGAACCAACAGCCCAGCTGCTGTCTCCATAAGTTTGCCTATCCTGAATTTAATGTATAGATAAACACCCCCCAAAAATTCACATAGTACCAAATCTAACAAGATAGAGCAGGAAAATACTTCTATGTTAAGGAAAGAATAGGATATATTAAAAATCATCAGCCCAGTCCCCATTTCCTTCCGGGTTTCCCTATCTTGGGTCCACTTGCCTAACAATGTAAATAAAATAACAATACATAAAAAGAAATGTTTCAAACTGGAGTGAGTTTGCTTCATTTATCAGTACAATACAACACACTGTATTCGCCATCCATTCCAGATGATCCCTTTGAGAATAATCGACCATCCAGCCCACAAATGGGCCCTGGTCAACCCCTACTCCTCTATCTCCAGGTGTATGCATGTTTGATACCCCGTTCTGATTGATACCCTGGGAACACACAAGCTGGTGTACTTCTTCCAAGTGGGATCAAATTCTTTACTACATGGCCACAAATTTGAGCTCTAGGCTCCGAGGCCCCAGACACTATATTGCTTAAGAGCAGGGCATCCTCAGCCTCCCTCAGCGCCCTTGCTCATATACCCTTTTAGTGCTCAGCAATGATCTCTGAAAGGAAGCATCCAATAAGTCCATGTGACTACTCCAGCAACCAGGATGGAGCAGTCTAGTGCCTACCCCACATCCCACTCTCCACCCCCCTCCCCACTACACCTATAATCTTTCAGTGTGGCCCCCTTGTGAATAATCCACAACCAGTTCAGATGGGGTGCCAAATACTGCCCCTCAAGACAGAAGACAATGTTCCGGATTCTTCTGGGACTTCGTGGTTTTGCACACGGCACGGGGCTGCTGCACTCCCATCTTGACCTCAGGTAGGCACGTCAGACCAGCTGCCCTCTATGAACTGTATCTTCATACCTGTCCACTGCAGCAATGTCATCAGGGAGATCTTTCCTGTCTTTTAAATGACCTTTTGCTTTCTTCATGATTCATGTCCTTGATGTCCTCCTGCAGCTTATTGGGTCATTACTGTTCAATGTGTCACAACTGTTCTTAAGATGTTCTGGAAATGCTGGTGCGATAGACTCAAGGTCTTATTTTGTTTCTTGTGGGTTTGTTTTCATTTTCTTCAGCTTTATCCTGAACTTACATATGAGCAATTGATTAGTCTGGTCCCTAGTTGGCCACTGGTCTGATTTTAGCTGCTGATATTGAGCTCCTCCATCAAATCTTCTCACTGCTGTAATCAATTTGATTTCTGTGGATTCCATCTGATGAATTCCATATGTAGGGTTGCCTTTTGCATTGTTGAAAAAAGGTATTTTCTATGAACAAGTCATTCGTTTTCAAAACTCCATTATGTGATATCTAACTTCATCTTCCAACTACTGTTTTTTCCTCTTTGTTTCCAACTTTTGCATTCCAATCACCAATAAGCATCAATGCATCTTGATTGAACAGTTGATCAATTTCCGACTGAAATTTTTGGTAAAATTATTCAATTTCTTCATCATTGGATTTTGTGGTTTGTGCATAAATTTGAATTTTAGTTGTATTGAGTAAATTTCCTCGAAGGGGTATAGATATAATCTGATCACATATAGCATTGTACTTCATGATAAATTTAACAAGATCCTTTCTGACAATAAATGCCAAGCCATTCCTCTTGACTGTGTTGTTCTCAGCATAATAAATCATATGGTTTTCTGATTCCAAATGGTCAATATCAGTTCATTACAGCTCACAGATGTCTAGGATATATATATCTATATGATATATATATTTTTTCCTTTTATTGGGGGCTCTTATAGCTCTTATAACAATCCATATATAAGTTGAAGGTCTAGGATATTGAGCTTCATGCATTCCATTTTAATTTTGACCACTTCCAATTTTCCTAAATTCATACTGTATGGACGCATTTGACTGCATTTGACTAGATGGATGTTGGCTACAACTGTGTGTCTATGTTGTATGTATTCAGCCTATTTATTCAAAGTGTATGCTGAGTTAACAATCTGATAATATAATGAAAAATTCATATTAAAAATCATGACGACAAACATAACAATATTGGAAGAAGACTCTTGACTAACCTGTGGTATGCAAAGAAGATTTGGAGCACTTGCTGATGAAAATGAAGAATACGGATTTTGCCTTAATATAGAACAAAAGTTCTCACCATTGGATCAGTAAGCAACATCACGATAAACAGAGAAAGGAGTAGTTATCAAGAATTTTCTTGGATCCACAATCAATGATCGTGGAAGAAGCAATCAAGAAATCAAATGATATATTGCATTGGGCAAACCTTCTGACAAAGACCTCTCTATAAAGTTAAAACACACTCAAACCATGGCTCAAGGGAGCTTCAGAAAGCTCATGAAAATATGTTATTATTTTTTAAATGCAGTTTTAAAACTCCTTTTATTTTCTATCTTTTCCTATGCACACATGATCTAGACAATAAATAAGGAAGATGGTGTTGGTGAAGAATAATATATCATGGACTACAAGAAGAACAAATAAATTTGTATGGGAAGAAAAACGGCTGTAATACACGGCAGAAGGAAGGGTGGCAAGAGTTCCCCTCACATCTTTTGGAAATGTCCTTAGGAGAGAACCTTCCCTAGAGAAGGACATCGTGTTTTATAAAGCCAGGGGAAAAGAAGAGCCGTGATAAAGTAGATTGAGAACGATCTTCAATAAGAGGGATTGTCAAAGTGGCTGCACCGATAAGCTGGACCATGGCAATAATTGTGAGGATGGCGTGGGGCTGAGCGGGGTGTTGTTCTGTTGTGCGTAGGGTTGGAAGTGTTGGGCGGGACTCAGTGGCACCAAATGACAGTGACAACATGTCTAACTTTAAAGTGAGAACGCTTCCCCGTAGTTAATAGATAATATTTTGTGTTCAGATGTTCAAAATGTATGTATTTGCATGATTTTAATAAGTAAATATAGTTTGGAAATTATGAGATAGGGGAGTCTCATTTATTTGTTTCTCTGCTTCTGTATTTCTAACCACCTTGTTCTCGAGAGGATTTTCAAGCAGCTAGCAAATATATATTAAAAAAAATATTATAAAATAATTGATAGTATTTTATCTGTAATATGTCTTAGATTTTATTTCTATATGCAAATATAGAAAAGTCTAATTCTGTTGAACACATCCTCTACCACCACTCCACTTCACATCAAGACACACACATAAAACACATTTAAACAGCAGGAAAAGTTCATTTTGTGCCTTTTTGCAAATGAATATTGCTGTTTTCATAGTGCTGTGGCATGGTTCAAGTTCATGATGCGCTAATGTGATATTAAAGTAGTAATTCCTGCAGTTATAGCAGTCTAATCAGACAGCTGACATCACAATAGTATTGCTAAAATGTTGCATTTCACTCTATTTTCATAAGTCCGTGGAGTTTGAGGTTCACAGTATATTGATTACTGCAGTTTAGTGGCTCCCTTATATATTTGGTGTAACCATTTTCACTGAAAACTTAACAGGTAAGTGAAAAACTGGGCCAGAATTTAATAGACACAGCAGGGTGACCATTCCTTTTAGCACCCACAATAAGTAGAGAGTTTTAAGCCTCTACTTAAAATGAGAGTAGATTGCATAATAACACAATTTGTTCTTTATGAATGCAAGCTCCCTCTGAAGTCTTGGGCATTATCAGAAGAACTATGCATTGAACCTCAAAAAATCAATAAGTATTAATATCAGAAGGCAAATTTTTTTCGCCATAATTTGAAACATGAACAAAATCTATCCATTATGCCTTTGAAAACTCTAGCATACCTATTAACTGTGTGTCATTGGATGATTGAGAGAGCTTCTCTGACTTCTTAGCATTCTCAAGCTGAACAATAAGAATACACTGTTGATACAGAAAAGCTTGTGTGTTTTTCTCCATTGCATTTCTACTGGCTCTTATGGCAAAGTAAAAAGAGACCTGAAATGAAATCAATACATCTGGGCCTAACTATTGGCCCTGCCACTTACTAGCCTCTGTGACTGTTTCAGTCCTTGAAGATGAGTTACAATGTCCTCATCAATAAGAAGGCAATAATAACACCTCTGGTAAAGTTTATTGGAAGATAAAATGGAAGCAGAACCTAGTGCACAGTTAATTAAGACTGATTTAGAATTGATAACATCCCACAAAGACATCAATTAAGCTTATTCACATTGAGAATCCTATTTTGACCAGTAGGAAGCTGATGACAGCTTTGTGATGGAAATTAAGTGAGAGGTTAAAAAGTGGTAAATAACACTGTCCTTAAATTATTGATTATAATAGCTATGGTTGAATAGAATCTGACTAGAAATATATATTTTATATAACATATATTATATGTTGTATTATGCTATATGCTATGTGTATGCATGTTGTTTTACATTGTATTCTAGATAATGAAATATATATATTTTATATATATATGCCAAACTAAGGTGGCAAGACATATGGATTAAATCTATAATACGAAGGGTTCTGAGCAGAGAAATCTGTAACTGATTTGTTCAGCAGTCGAACTATATCAGTGTTGCATTTGCTCTGCTATGTGGGACTTCTCTGATAGAGATTTAATAATGGCTTAGTGAAAACTCATGCAGGCCATCGACCCAAACCTAATCAAATCCTCTTCCTTTGGATTGATCTGATGCATACTAATCCTCCAGGACAAAGTAGAGTTGACCCTTCGGGTGTGAAGACTTTAAATCTTTGGGAGAGCAGAGAGCCTCATCTTTCTCCTGCACAGCAATTGGTGGGTTCATACCACCAATCTTAGGGTGATCGGTTCAGTGTGTAACTCATCAGGCCACCAGAGCTCCTTCAATGGAAGAGAGAAATTATTCTAAAGCATCTTGGAAATCCCCTCTCCCTCTCTTCTGCACCATCTCAACAATCCCCCAATCCACCGAGTCAGCAGTGACAGGGACACTTGAACCTCAGGCTCCACTCTCTTAATTAGTTACAGCAGCAGTGTTTCTACAACTTTCAGCCAAGGACTTTTTGTCTAAGATTTCATTTGAAAAGAGTGTGTGACTGCTTTAAAACTGATGAAATCTTTGTCCTTATTTAAGAGATGTACAACTTGAAGCCCAGAAAGGCATTACACGTTGCTCAAGATCACTCAGAAATCCAAAGACAACCCCATTAAGTAAATTTCAACTCAGAGCAACCCAATAGAACTTCTCCTTTAGGTTTCTGAGATTGTAAATCTTTAGGAGGGTTGACAGCTGTGTCTACCTCCCGCAGAGGGACTAGAAAACCTGAAGAACAGATCTCGCAGCTAGCAGACCAAGACTCACGCACTATACCACCAGGGCTTCTGTGACACAAAAATCAGTACTAGAAAAGAGCAGTGTCCAGACTTCATTCATATTATCTTCATCACGTCAATCTCTTGATGGAAATCTTCACTATCATTTCAGAATCTTAAGCACCATGCTAGATGATTTGCCTTTATTAGTTAAATGAACAAAATCTTAAATATATTCCTCATATAAAAATGCTAAGAAAAGACTGCATCCTTCCATATGGGTGACAACTGAGTGTTTAAGAAAAATCCTCAAAACTGGACTAACAGACTTTATCATGATAAATGGAGAAAAGATGAAAGTTAACAAAAATTTCAATTTGCTTGCCTCCACAAGCAGTGATCATGTAAATCAAGTGATGCATTGCACTGGGAAAATCTGCTGCACAGCTGACACCAAGGGCTCAAGCAGAAAGCATATGTTTTGAGACTGATGATGGCAACAAATATACAAATGTGCTTGACACAACGGATGGATGGATGGATTGTGATAAGAGGTGTACGAGCCTCCAATAAAATGATTAAAAAATATATGTGTTGGAGATCTAGATCACTGTGAAGACTATGATGAGCCTGACTCAAGCCATGGTATTTTCAATCACCTTAGATGCAGGTGAAAGTTGGACATTGAAAAGGAAGGCCAAAGGGAATCAATGCATGTGAATTAGGGTCCTGGCAAATAACATTGAAAGTAGCATGGGCTGCTAGAAGAACAAATGAATCTCTTTTGAAAAAAAGTCCAACCAGAATGCACCTTAGAAGCAAAGATGGCGAAACTTTATCTCACACAGTTCAAAAGTACTACGAGGAGAGGACAATCCCTGGGAAAGGACATCATGCTTGGCAAAACAGAAGGGCTCTCAAAGAGATGGATTGACACCGTGCCTGAAATAACTAGCTGGAACATAAGAACAATTGTGATGATTGTGCAGGATCCAGCAGTGTCTTGTTCTAACATATACAGAGTCCTCAGGATTCAGAACTGATTCAAAAGCATCTAACAACAACAATAACAACAATGAACAAAGATGCATATATTCAAAAAATGTAGGCCCCAGAAGTAAAACTTCATGACACTCTCTTTATAATCTTAAAATAAAAAGAGAAAATCAGATTTTAGGTGATTGGTAGTTTCCTGAATAAAATTACAGCCAGGACAATATAAAGAGCACTTGGAAAAGAATAAGTAGGCTGTAAGGAGGAAGATCTTAACATTCAGGAATGTTGGAGACATGGCTGGGAAGCAGGCAAACTAGACCTGATGTGTGGAGCCCCCAATATCAGATGCAGTGAGTCTGTGTGTTAGCAAAAGAGTTGAGACTTAAACCCACACCATAGAGTGATGTGGAGAAAGTGGTCCTTTACGAAGATGTACTTGGTAACATGTTTGAAACAGATCAGAGGTAAAAGAAACAAGAAATGAAGTATTAAATGATTATAATTGCCTATGAGTAAGTGGGGTCAGGCCTGAATGAGGATGCTGCCAATATAAAGGGGGAGTAGGGGAACTGGGACAATTGGGCAATGTTGTAGAGAAAGAATTTCTAAGACTGGATGACTGATTTGATAAGGGTGATGAAGAGAAAAAAGAAATTAAAAATTCAAGGCATCACACTGGGATAATAGGGTTGCAATTTTCTCACCAGCATCTTCAATCCCTCCCTTTTCAAGAGATTTTTTCTTCCTGCTTTTAAACTTACCCATGCTCAAATTAGCATAAATGTTTGGAAAAGGTAAAAGGCATTTATCTTCACAATGTTTTCGAGGTAAACCATTTTTGAAATGAGAACCTGCTTGTAAGCCAAAATTCAATTTGTATTCAAACTGTGGTTTAAACACTCTGTCCAAATATGACAGATGTTTGAATCAATTGGTTCATAAGTATTGTGTTTTTTTTCAGCTTCAATAAACAAAATCTTCTTAAATTATCTTCTGTCAAATACATTTACCAAATCCCTGCAATGCAAATGGACCTCTAACAGCTAATTGAAGACCAAACCCTTGACCGATAGGAACAAAAAAGAAAGGCAATGTGAACACAGTTTTTTAAGTGCTTTAAAATATATAAACATGTATACAAACACACATGCTCACATACTACAACAATAAAGAATTTATTCTTATCTACTTCTATACCAAGGGTCTGATGTTTCAAACACATTTTTTTCTGTTTTAAATCATTTTATTGGGGGCTCTTACAACTCATCACAAGCCATGCATACATCCATTATTCAAACATATTTTAGAAAAAAATTGTATAAAGATTTTGAGGGAAATTTATGAGATCCATAACATAGGAATATTATATTCTAATTAAATAATGTAAAAGCCCTATTCATTTGTTTACACCAGCTAGACTACGCTAGTTTACTTAAAATAATATTGTGTAAGTAAAATGAGTCTGATGTTGTTTTTACATTAGCATGGACCACAAATATTTACGGATTATCTCTTAACCAGCACTAAGGGCTAAGACCCATCAATACAAAAGAGACTGAGCCGAGTGGGACAGAAGTAACTACGAACAAACCTGGAGGTCGAGGAGTGAGGGAATACCAGCCCAATTTTCTCTTCTCCAACAAGAGAGCCCGAATAAATTACCGCATGTCCTTAATTCCATTAAAAGAAAGGAGAATTCCTCATATGCCAAAGGTTTGTGTAATAATTTAAGTAAATTTCATTTACTGTATATCTACACCCCCAGTAGCCCCAAATCCATAAGGAAGCCCATGATTGACTTATTCGGGGTGCCGTCCATAGCACCGTGGATAAGAATCAAGTAAGAACCTTGCTTAGTGAGTGAGTATTCAGTCACTTCGTTTATTAAATGAGTAAGTAAACAGGATGTGTCCTGAGACAGAAGCCACAGCTTTTGCAGAGAGAATTTAAAATGTACAAGAACATAGAAGGATAAAGGATGTGATCTGTTTAGCATTTACCACATGCTAGTTGATTCAACCATTTACTACTTTCAAGGACTTTATAAAACAGTTAATATTCCCATAATCTGTGAGCAATACCACCTGCTTTTATTATTTTGTGTGTGTGTGTGTATGTGTGGTAAATTTGTATATGAGATGTTGCCATTTCAACATATTTCATGTTACAATTTAGTGATATTAATTATGTTTATTATTCTGTTGCATCATAAACCTTGTTATTAGTACTTGTTTTAGTCTTGGTAGACTAGAGAAACAAATCCGGAGACACTCATATTTATATAAGAGATAACTTTATATCAAAGAGTAATTGTACATTAAGAAGACATCCCAAAAGAAAAAGAAAAGAAAGCATCCCCGCACAGTTCAGATCAAGTTAGTAAGTTTGATATTACCCTATGTGTCAATACTAGTCCATAAATTCCTCTTTAGACTCACGCAGTCAGGCAATGACACTGAATGCAGAAAGAACACAGGTCAGTGGTGGCCAGTCTTCTGGATCCAGTGGCAGTGGAAGTGTTTCAGTGCTAGAAAGGGTCTACACGTGGCCCATCCAGCTCCAGGGCTCTAGCATAGCTCCATGTGTCTTATCAGTGGGAAAAATGAAGCAGAGAGTCTGTGTGTATCTGGCATCCAGTGGGATATCTATCTCCGTGGCACCTCCAAATGAGACCATCAAGCTGTGACCTGACTGACAAGCTAGACTGTACCTCTTCAAAGTTGATACCAGATTATGTAACTGCCACAGACACCTTGTAAGCCTGACATTTGTCGTAATTGCATAATCTGCTGTCCATATGACAGAATTAAGGGTGAAGGGGTGGAGGTTAGCCTGTCAATCAGGTGGCAGCTTGATGATCTCATTTGGAGGTGTTAAAGAGATAAAGAGTTCATTTGAGCTGAGTCTTCCATAGAGCAATGCAGGCAGTCCAGCCACAGGCAACAACAAGTCAGCCAGACCACAGGATCCTACAATCCCAAGCTAAGTGATATATACACCAGCAGCGTGGGGAAGTAGGTCTCGAAGGAACCTCAAGCTGTTGGGACATGATCCATGGGTTGGGTGTCCCATGGGTAGTGTAGCTCACAAGTTGAGGCAGAGAACTAACTAAGGCAACTGCTCACTGGTCCAATATCCAGAGAGCAAGAGAAAGGGAGGCGGGGCTTGCCAATCCATTTATCTCTTTTCCCTTCAATCAAACTGCAACCTTATTAATCCCACATGTTCTTATTGGCCAGCTTAGCACAATAAACCTACCTATCACAAGGGCCTTCCTCTTTTACAATTCCCCTCCCCTTTACCAAACATGACCTTCTCCAAGGAGTGGTCTCTCTTGCTAACATGTCCAAAATATGTGAGACAAAGTCTTGTCATCCAAGCATCTAAAGAGCAGTCTGATTATACCTCTTTCAAGACAGACCTATTTGTTCATTTTGGCAGTCCAAGTTACTTTCAACATTCTCTGCCAACACCGTAATTCAAATGTATCGATTTTCCTTCTATCTTCCTTAGTCTAGGTCCAATTTTCACCTAAGCCTTATCCAGCTCATGTTTTCCACACCCCCCTTAACAGAGCTCAGTATCTCTTAAGTATTGAGTCTTTACACTATCTTCCTTTTACCCACCTCCCTCTGCCCCTGCTCCCTGCAGACCCTTGTAACCACTAATAAACTGTGGTCATTATACACCTGCCTATTCTAGATATTTTATATAAGTGCTATCCTACATTTGTCCTTCTATGACTTACATAGCAGCAAAATGTCTTCAAAGCTGATCTGGGTTGTAGCATGTATCAGGACTTCATGTCTCTTGATAGCCAAATAACAATGCACGGTACAAAGGGGCTTCAAAGAATTCATGGGAAAATGGAATTAAAAGATAATGAAGTTTTCTCCCACAAACCTTGAAGCTTTCATGTATGATTGCTCCATCTTTGTTTACTCATTCATCTGTTGGTGCACCTGGAGACGGTTGCCCTCATGGGATTACTAAGAACAATGCTGCAGTGACATTGCAGTACAAGTATCTGTTTGTGTTCCAGCTCTCCATTTTTTGCATATATCATATATTACACAAATAACATGCACTTTCCGTTTGTTTCATAACCGCTCCCTATCCCCCATCGGTTTTTAAAAAGTGTACTAAACTAATTTCTTACAACAGCATGTTAAAAAAAAAAAGGTCAGAATGGCCCTCATAAAAATACCTACCAGATGGGAGAGAGACAAACTAACATAAAGGTGATACGTTCTTTGCATAAATGTGTGGTATAATAGGAGTATGGTTTCTGGTAATTCTGTTCACTTTTTCAGGGAACTGCCAGTTTTCCACAGAAGTTTAACCATTGCATAATCCCACCAACAATGGGAAAAGACTACCTGCTTTTTAAGTTTGCAAAATTGAGGCCTATGAAGGATATGACCCTTGCCAGGAATAACATAATTTTTCAAGTGGGAAAGCCAGTGTTTGTCTGAATTCCTTGTTCATACTTTTTTTTAGCCACACTGCCTCTCTGCTTGTGAGACATGTTGATAAAACACAACTATAATTAAATGGGGTGGGAAAAGTCTGGGAATGACTTCAAGTAATCTAGAAATGGGATAGTCAGAATAGACTCACGGTGGAATGGCATTGAGTTCTTTAACTCTAGACGCAGAGAAAAGGAAGCATTGCAATTTCAGCAATGCTCATCAGGATTTTAAAAGTCAATAAAGGTTTTTCAAATGGTATTAGCTGATTCACACGATAAATAGTGTAGAGGTGAGAAATTATTTACTAACAAGACACATCCTTAGAATCAACATTTCACTGCCATATGAACAATAAGGTTTATACAGCCTTGATTTTTTGCCTTATAAAAATATACTGGAAAAAAATTGAGTGGAAAACTTTCAAAATATTTACACACTTTGCCAATCTAAATGATAATACTCAATATCTGAGTCCACATTGTGCCTAATGATAACAGTAGAAAAACATAAGAAGAATCAATAACATGTACTGACTTCTTTGAAGCGCTAACCTGGTAGTTCACCATTTGGTCAGAAGAGGGATGTTAATTTTTCAGTGCTAAATTGGCAATGATCCCTGCAATGCTTCAAAATAACTGGCCTTTCTGGACTCAGACGAATTGTAGACAAGATTTCGTATTAGTTTTTAATCAAGGCAATGCTTCCTGGCATTATGATGATTCAAGAAACCCCATTCTCACTGTTAATGAAAACTTAATGGAGCTGACATAAGTAAGATGATCTTAAGCTTGCCTCATTCTCTAAATTACTTTTTTGTTGCTACCTTCTGGGAAGTCACTGGGTCATTGAACACACTGATGTCATGCCAGAGCGCGGGTTACTGAGCAAAAGAAAGAAAACTGGTGAACAATATCAAGAAGGTGAAGAAGGCCCAGAATTCATCAAATGGAATCTTAAAACCTATTACCATTGAGTATTTTACAACTCTTCACGAACTCATGTGCTACAAGGTAGAACTGCTCCGTGGAAATGTGGTGGCTGTAACTTTACAGAAACAGACAGCCAGGCCCTTGCTGCCACGGACTTCCGTTGGTTCTTCCATGGACTTCCATTGGTTCAGACCACCAATCGTTAGGCAAGTGCAGAGTGCACCACCTAGGGATACGCACATCTGAAGACACAGCACAGATGAAGAAGACCAGGAAAGCACAGCCAGGACTAGAGAATCCATCATTTAGAAACAAAGCACATACAGATTTCGCTTTCCAACATTTTCATAATAATTTGATAACTTGGGAAAGTTAGTTAACATCTCTAGGCTTATGTTTCTTTATAAAAAAGATAGATTATAAAAGCAGATTATAATCTTTAGCAAATGATTATTAGGAGAATTAAAAGAAAAAAATTATGTGACACACTTAGCAATGTGCCTGACACACATAATTGCTCACAGAAAGATAACTTTCCATCATCAATATCATCATCATCATTATGTGGAACAGATCATCAGTTGGTAACATGCAAGTTCCATTTGAAGCTGAAGAAAATTAAAACAGGACCATTAAAAGCAAAGTACTATACCGAGTATATCCCACTTGAATTCAGGCCATCTCAAAAACAGATTTAATGCATTGAACACCAATGACTGAACTGTGGGGCGACATCCAGGGCATACATGAAGAAACCAAAGCTTGACATAAAAGATAGACTAGAAGGAGGGGGATACAAATAGATGTTAGAAGAGACTCTAAAATCTTCTCCTGAAGATAAAATAGCTAAAGCCAATGGAAGAATTGATGAATTAAAAAGTTGGACATAAGATTTCATAGAGCAACTTAAGAAAATGCAGCATAGTACTGTAATGTAAAGACTTGAAGTTTGAAAGTCAAAAGGGAAGAAAACACGCAGCACTTCTTAAGCTGAAAGAAATAATGCAAAAATTCAAGCCTTGAGTTGCACTAATGAAATATGCCATATGCAAAATATTGAACGATACAAGAAGCATCAAAAGAATTGGTCAATGTTCAACCATTTCAGGAGGCAGTATATGATAAAGACGGCATTCAATTACATGGTATGACAGGAACAAATTCTAACTGTACTGAAGATATTAACAGATAATAAGGCTCCAGGAATGACCGAATGCAAGATGAGATGTTCCAAAATTGGACACAATGCTGGAAGCACTCACTGTCTAGGCCAAGAAATTTGGAAGACAAGACAATGAAACACTGCTTGGTCCAGCACCATCCTCACCGTCGCTACTCTTTGAGTCCATCCTTGCAGCCACTGTGTCAATCCATCTTGACAGCCTTCCTTTTTTTAACTGATCCTCCTATGCTGCTCTTATCCACAGATTGGTCATTTCTGATAGCGCATCTGAAGTTTGTGACATGAAGTCTCACCATCCTCACTTCTAAGCAATATTGTGTTTGAACTTCTTCCAAAACAAATTTGTTTGCTCTTCTGCCAGTCCATTGTATATTCAATATTCTTCACCAACACCATAATTCACATGCAAAAATTCTTGAGTCTTCCTCATTTATCGTTCAGCTTTTGTAAGCGCATCAGGTGATTGAAGTGAGTATGGGTTAAGTCAAGCACATCTTTGGCCTCAGGGACTAATGTTCCTCTCTGTTTTCTATAGCTGGATTTTCCAGAAATCCAAATTCTTATCTTAAATTCCTATTACTTTGAGGACAAAGTTATTCATCGAAGTATACTTTGCTCATAGTAAACTTTTATTAAAATAAAAAGTAAAGCATTGCCTAAAAAAGTCCATTATCTCTTTTCTTCAGAGAGAGATAATAGGAGGAACATATGAACGATAAGCTCCCAGTTTCCGTTACCATGGCAAATCTCGTTTTCCATTTCCATCATGAACTTGGGAAACAGGGACAAGGCCACCACCTCTCCTCATTCAGATTTTCCTTTTCTGTCTTAATGACAATCCAAAATCCATAGCATGTTGCAAAATAGTGCCAATATTATTTTAGGTATTTATGTCAATATAGGCCCAGAGTGATGTGTAGTGAAATGGGAGCCCAGCACTAGGATCAGCACTAGCACTAATAAAGCAGAAGGTACAGGTCAAGGCAAAAGTCATGTTTAAGACCTCCATTAGCTAGTGACTCTAAAGCTCAACACAACTGTGACGGTGACCAGTGCTTTCTCGCCCATAAGCCATTCCTACTCACACAAGTGTCTTTTCCATCAGAACTCCCCAGAGAAGGACAAAGACAGAAGTGTTCCCTTTTCTTCTGGCCCCAGCAGAGCCCACCTTAACACTATGGGACTTGGCCTGCACTCTAGGACATGGTAGAATCCAACCTCAAGAAGTCCCAGCAGTCATTCTAAGGGAGCACCATGTAGCTAAGACTCACTGTGGTTGAAAGCTGAAGGCACAACACAAAAGTCACAAGAAAGAGATGTGGGAGTTGGTGACAAGTTGAGTAGACTCACGATTGAGCAGAAAAATCTGAAGACATATTTGGAATTCAAGGAAGCAGCCCTCTTCCTTTTTCTCAACTTTGCGAGGAAGAATATTTTGATGGTAACCCTTTTAAAAGATTAATGTTGGTTTCTCAGGTAAAATAGATAGTGGATGTTAAGACCCTTTTACACAAAGCAATGATAACTATGCAGTCTTAGAATTATGAAGATTTGAGGTTTTCATTAGTTTTCCATTTGAGTACATGATTTTACAGTAAATTTTATGCATAGGCAAGGTATCAGAGAATCCTACTATTATATATACAGTAATTCATTAAAGGAGAATGCCACATTATACAAAGCTGGTAAGGCTGCTTCAAGATCAAGCTTGTTGTCAGGCACTGTAGATTCTGTTCTGACCCGTAGCGTTCCCATGTACAACAGAACAAAACACGTCACAGTCATGTGCAGCTGCCCGTGTCAGTCCACCTTGACAAACGTCGTCCTCTCTTCCGCTGCCCTGCTACTTCACCAAGCATGATGTCCTGACTCTGCCCAACTGGTAGGTGCCACTCGGAGTGGCGCCTCGTAACAGATGCAGCAGAGGCCAAGACACTGAGGCAAAGAGGACCAGGACCAAAGAGTGATGAGCACGGTCTGTCCTGGCTTCAGTCACTGGGAGTAATAAAGTTTTTATATCTCGCCAGACTGAGAAATAAAATATTAAAGTGTCTTCCATTAAAAAGCAAATTCATAATTCACATACCTCTCCATAAGAAGAATCACAGTTTATTTCTAACTCCCTGCGTTGGACTTTGGATGGGCTATGAATGATATGAAGCTCATGGCACCCTGGGTAATTGGAAAGGCTGAGTGAGACAGTCCAGTCTGGCATCTGGCTGGGGGAATTTCAGGATTGTGAAGCAGTAATGCAAAGAGGGTGGGAAGGAAATAAAGAAGGGGGGAAAGAACTCCAGGATACACTAAGATATTTAATAGCATGCTAAATAGTACCAACATCTGGCATGATTAGTAACTATCTCATCAGAGTTCAGCATGTCCCAAGTTCAACATTATTCCCTGTTCCACTCCTATTTGTCCATGAGATCTCTTTCCAATTCTCTTGTAAATTTCCAATTCACTGTTTGAATTTACAAAGAAACCAGCATGAAGTTTATACAGGAATATTTCAATGCAAAACAATTTAATTAAATGAAAAATGATTATACCTCTCTCCTTTTTTCTTAATAATATGTCATTGATGCTGTCGTTGTTAGCATCCAATTGAGCCCCAACTCACACAGACCCCTTGCTCAACCAGTTTGGGCTGGTTACAGACTAAACTGTGAGGAGCTAAAGGGTTTTCACTGTTTGATTTTCAGAAGTTCCTTTCATCTGAAACCTGCTCCACATCATAGCAGTACACAGCCATCGCTGACTTTGATAGGTGGGAACTAACTATGGGGATTGAAGTGTATTGGCTGGTGATTGAATGCAGGTCTCCCTGTAGCAGGTGAGCATTCTCCCACTGAACCACCAATATCTCATGAAATAATTTCATTAGGTCAATCAATGTTGACCGATCTTCCAGAAGCAGCTAACATTTATTTGCAAAGCTAGCACGTTAACTCTGACAAAGCCTTTGTAGCATCCTAATACCTGGAAGAAAAACAATATAAAGTAAATGCTGAATGAATATCCAAGCCCTCTCTTCCTTTTTAATCACCAAGAAACTGCAATAGTAACGTTTCCTCCTTCATTTGACATTCATGAATAATATGTGATTTGCTTTCAGGAGTTGATGTATCGCTTCTCAGCCTGTGGGCTAAGATCAAGGAATTGATGTAAGGTCATTAAAGCATTGTCTTGTGCCTGAAACCAGTCTCGAATTTGCTGCCTTGGCAAGGAGAGTGCAATTTCAGAGCTCACTCCTCTTTTGATCATTTCGGCTTTCGTGATCTTTGGTGGTATGGGCAGATGTGAGTGTTTGTTTGTCCAGTTCCTGCAGTAAAGGAGAGTAGACCAGGACTCCCCACAGTGGAGCGTGGATTGAAACGGATTTAGCCAATGAATATGCAAGACCCAGTAAACACTGCAGAGAACTGGGAGCATGTATTTCTTGGACAGGAAGTCAGTGGACCATGAAATGCAAGGAGCTAAGAGGAGAATTTCCTCCCAGCAGTGTCCTCCGATTAACCCCCAAGCAAACACTCTTATTAATCATGTGCTACTTCAGATGTGGCTTTTGCATCCATTGTTTGGTTTTCGTGATCCTATTTCTATCTCCTTTATTTGAGCTTCTTCTTGGTACCAAAAATCCGGAAGAGTGTTAGAAAGGCAAATCAGTAAAACCAAACCCTGCTTCCAAAAATAGATCACCATTTTGTAGCATAGGAAATCATGCCACTTAGTCAGGTCCCTGCACATATCCCCTCCCCAGGGTGGCCTTCTCTTGCTCTATCATCTAAAGTAGAAATTCCCTTATATCCTCTGTTCCATTCTTCCACATTATGTTTTCTTTCTTGCCATCATATTTCCTGACATCATATTATATATGTATGCGATTATTTATTGTCAGTCTCTCCCTTCAGTATATAAACTCCACAAAGGCAGAGATTTTATCTGTTTTCTTCACTCTTGAGCTGCTGGGACCAAGAGTGCTTCCTTGCGTTCTCTGAATGTTTGCCAAATGTATTGGTGAATAGATTCGTCAACCTGAGGCAGTATAAATTGTTGTTGAAGGCGAGGTCCTTATGAAATCAATATCTGGGTTTAAACTCAAACTGCACACATAATCTTGGGTGAATTAGCTATTTACCTAAAACTTTGGTTTTCTCGTCTGCTTTATAGATATAATAATAGTATTTGACTTATAAATTGGTTGTGCTTGCACGTAATTAGTATTATATAAACTTCAACTATTGTTATTACTACAATAGCTGTGTGTACAAACCCCACAGGAAGCGCAAGGGCAGAGAATGTACCAGCTGGATCTTAAAGAGAGAAAAAGTTATAACCTGCAGATGAGACTGAAAAGATGTAAGAAAGATAGAGATCTAAAACAATGAATACTTTTCAAGGATGTCTGAATGGAGACTAGGAGGCGACAATAAGGAGTGCCAAATCATCTAAGCTCCCCAGGGTAATCTGAAAATCACGAGAGGATCAGGACACTCATAATATACTTTCATCAATCACATAAAGAGAAATCTAACTGGAAGGAGATCCAGTGATATTTAATATTAGGATACGTTAGCAGCCTGTCCTGTAGCTGAACATCAGACCTGCTTTTAACTGAAAGGATAGCAGGATGCAGATGGTAAAAAGGAAAGAATTTGGGCCTGTCCCACTGTATACAAGGCTCATTAAGGTTTCTCTAAACCCTCACCCTATCCCGTGTACCACATATCGCAAACCTAAGTTACAAAGAACCTTGGCAATTAGGGTACAGAACTCCCTCTGACTCACTCTTCATCTGCTTTCTATCAGCCATATCTTCATCTAGAATTCAATCTCAGGCCATTCCTCTTGTATCGCAGACCCTAAAGTCTCTCAGAAATGGCCACTGGAGTTTGGGCCTCTTCTGTTGTAAGAGGACCGTCACTTCGCCCTTGAGTGTGCAGCGTCCTTTACTCCCTGCCTAGGTTGGGCAGAAACTTCTCACTGAAAACTCAGAACTCAGCCCCCAGAGCTTACTCCCATCTTTGCAGGCAACAACCAAACTTTAGCTCCTACTAAAGTCCTTCAACTTCCTGGAATGAAGAATGCAGACTTAGGAATCATGGGTTTTGATTATAATTAGACTCCATTTTTTGCAGTGGACTTTTCTTGGTTAAGAACTACCAAACCGGCAATTCAGGGAGAACAAACCCCCCTTGCCCCCTGGAGTGTGGCACACACTGAGGCATCAAGAGGAAACTCTCACTGCCTTTACTTAAAAGAAGCCCAATTAGGGAGGCAGAATATCATCCCCAGAAGAGCTGCAAAGGGGACCAAGGGAGGGAGCGCACAGAAGTTGCCATCCAGGGATTTGAACACAATCAAAGGAGGACTGGCAACTTGGGCTAACCTGGAACAAGAGAGGCTTCCCGAAGAGAGTGCCACTCAGATAATGAAGCAGACAGGTTGGAGAAAGAGAGAAGTGGGTCCGCATGTAGCAGTGCTTTCCTGGTGACATAGAAACGTCTAGTGTTTCCCTGTTGGACTTAAAGGTAGCACCGCAGTGCTTCCGTGTAAGGAAGCCCGTTACCAGGGAAAGAATTCAGGAGCAGAAAACAAAGCTGAGGCCCACTTGCTGGGCTTGAACATGTATGTGATATTATTTGCTCTTTTGGTCAGCTACTTCATCTCTCTTGCCTATGGTAGCTAATCTATGTCGTAATTGCCTCTCTGTAAATTGCCCTCAAAATATTTTCCATCCTGCTGAATGTTGTGAGATTCAAATGATTTTCAGGTAAAAGACACAGCAATGCTCAACATCCAATAAATATTTATTCATTATTTGTTTATAAGCAAAAATTATTAAAATCTAATTAGCTATTATATTTTGCCGAGGGCTTTGTATGAACTACTTCATTAACTCCTTAAACAGCCCTACTTGGTCTGAAATAGTATCATTACCATTTTATAGATAAGAAAACTGAAGCACAGAGAGTTAAAGCAACTTGCCCAGGTCATACCGCAAGAAAAATCAAGCTGGAAGGGAAGCCCAAATAGCCTCATTTCAGAGCGTAAGCTCCAATCACTCTGCTTACTGTGCTGCTGCCTCAAACTGGAGATGGAGAACTGCCTTCTGGGAGTTAATCCACAACATCAGCACAAAATCTCTCCACAGGGGCAGAAGGGCCATCTGACCAGAGTCTGTGTTTCCTGTGAACTCATTACAGTCTTTATGCGACAGTCTTAAAAGGGGAGTCAATCAACCACAGAACACTAGAGTCCCAAAGGGAATGATGGATAGCCTTGAGAAGAATGGGAACTCCAAACACTTAGTTGTACACATTCAGAATCCATACACAAATAAAGGGACCGTGGTGTAAGCAGAACAAACTTAAAACAAAGAAAGGTGTGATGTCAGAACTGTATTCTTCAACCATCGTTATTCAGTTTTTATGCTGAGCAAATCCTGAGAGAGGCTGGACTACATGAAGAAGAACATGACATCAGGATTGGAGGAAACCTCCGTAACAACCTGCGAAATGTAGATGACACAACCTTGCTTACTGAAAGTGAGGAGGATTTGCAGCACTTGCTGATGAAGATCAAGGATTACAACCTTCAGTAGGATTACATTTCAATGTAAAGAACTCCAAAATGCTCACAACTGGACCAATAGCATCATGATAGAGAAAAGGTTGAAGTTGGCAAGGAATTCTTGCTTGAATCCACAATCACTGCTCATGGAAGCAGCAGTAAAGAGAGGAAGCAACACATTGCGTTGGGTTAATCTGCTGCACAAGACTTCTATAAAGTGATGAAAAGCAAGGATGTTGCTTTAAGGACTAAGGCTCACCTAACCTAAGCCATGGTATTTTTAATCGCCTCATATGTATATGAAAGTTGGACATTGAATAAGGAAGACCAAAGAAAAATTGATGCATTTGAATTACAGTATTGGTGGAGGATATTACAAGTACCGTCTACTGAAAATTTTAAAATATGTATTGGAAGAAGTACAGCCAGAATTCTGCTTATAGGCAAGAATGGTAAGACTTTGTCTCACATACTTTGGACATGTTATCAGAGAGACCAGTTCATAGAAAAGACATCATGCGTGGTAAAGTAGAAGGAGAAGAAAAAGGAGGAAGACACTGGACAAGATGGATTGACACAGGGGCAGCAATGATGGGATCCTCATAACAATAATTAGAGGGGTGCAGGACGTGGCAGTGTTTCATTCTGTGGTACATAAGGTGGTTATGAATCAGAACTGACTCAAAAACATCTAACATCAACAATAGTCCAGAGCAGAAATAATAGGATGTATCCAGTCTTTACCAAGGAAGAAAGATCCTTAGTCAGGAGATTGAAATATTAGGGCATATTGGTCAGGGTGCCCCTTAATAGATAAAAGGGCCCCCAGTTATCCTAATTGAAGTATATTTTCCAAGCAAAGATCTTATATAGCTGCCTGCAGGGAAAATAAAATAATGGGTAAATGAATATAGTTCTGGATTAAATGTCACTTTTATATTTATTTAGTGTGATGTGTCCTTGAAAGTTTATTCTAGTCTCAAATGACACAAAATTAGATCTTCAAAGTGGAGGGATAGACAGGTATATCAATATAAAAAAATCCACTAATGTAAATGCGATTCACAGTCTCTCATTGGTGAATCGCCTGGGCCTTCATCACCCATCTGCGGTACTGTGATATGGGTAGAGTAGGGCTAAGCCAACGACAAGCAATTGCCATCAAGCTGACTGTGACTCACAGCAATCTCATGTCAGCCAAAGTAGAACTATGGTCCAGAGGGTTTTCAAAGGCTGACTTTTTTGGGTAGTAGTTCTTTCTTTTTGGGTAATCTTGGTAGATTCTAAACTTTTAGAATGATTAGGTCTGAGGTCAACTGTAATCTAGTTTCCTGCTTCATCCCCAGTGAGTCTGAAGAGAGATCCAACCAGCTTCGGACCCAGGGACTTGAGTTGGACTGGGTTGGGTCACTTTTTTGGTATAAAATTATTTTTGATACAAAATTCTTTCTTATGCACGTTTAAGTGTCATTTGGTTTTGTTTCTCTAGAAAGCTCACCTAACACATCAGCAGGTGGGTGAACTGTTTCTATCACCCAATTACTCTTAAAGAGGGCATCTTAACTCCAGAAAAACAGTCCTTCCTAGACTAGGATGGGTGAAACAACTACACATGGACATGGGTGACTTCATAACTTAGCTGTGGGACAGATAAAGGGGGAAATATGGTAACAGGGAAGGAAGTGATGCCCACTAACTGGGTGCTAAATATTTATAAACTTTATTTCCTTTCAACCCTCAATTTCCTTATGTCAAGAACTATAACTCCACTACCTCCTTAATTCACCTACAGGGCCTTTATAAAGATAAAAATGTCCTCGAACTTTCTTTATAAACCGTATTCAAGAGGGCACCTGCCCCACCAAAATGCAATTTTTTTCAATGCTCTGTGTCTAAATGTTTTTAACAAAACAATCTTATCGCCTTCAAAGTATTCTGAATTGTACTTAATACATTTTTCAAATGTGTGATTCCATTCTAGGAAACATTTTGCAAACTCATCTGTTGGATGGCTAACAGCACCTCCCTCTTTTTTTTTTTCTTCACCTCTTCTATGTCATCAAACCACTTTCCTTTCACGTCCCTGTTCATTTGCGGAAACAAAGAAGTCACATGGAGCGAGGTCAGGTGAGTAAGGTGTGTGGAGCAAAGGAGGCATGTTGGATTATTTTGCCAAAAAATGGCACAATGATATGGCTGTGTGAGCAGGTGCATTGTCGTGATGGAAAAACCATTCCCCCATCTGCCACAAATTAGGCATATTTGTCACACACTGTTACACAATCTTTTCAGAACCTCTAAATAGAAAGCTTCATTAACAGTCTCACGAGGTGGAATGAACTCCAAATGCACTAAAAGTCGACGTTTTCATCCGTTCTGGAAGTTGACAGACATCTTCAATCGACATTTTACCTTTTTAAAATGAGAAAACCCCTCGTACACTTGAGTTTTGCCCATAGTGCTGTCCTTCAACAGCACAACGATTTCTGCAGCATTTTTCTGTTTGTTCTTTTGGCACTCCATGCTATTTTCAATATTCTTCACCACTATAGGTCAAATACATCAATATTTCTTTGGTCTTCCTTATTCAGTGTCCAACTATCACATGCATATGAGGCGATTGAAAATACCATGACTTGCATCAGGTACACCTTAGTCTTCAAAATAATAGCCTTGCTTCTCAGCATCCTAGAGTCTTTGCAGAAGTTTTACCAGTTACAATGCATGGTTTGATGTCTTGACTGTTGCTTCTCTGAGGATTGTTTGGGAATACAAGGAAAAGGAAATCTTTGACTGTGGAAACTTTTCTCTGTTTATCATAATTTTACCTAATTGTCCAGTTGTGAGGATTTTTGTGTTCTTGACTGTGAGTTACAATCCATACTAAAGGCAGCAATCCTTGATCCTCGCCAGCAAGTGCTCCTCACTTTCAGCTAGCGAAGCTGTGCCCTCTCCAGCCCACAGGTAGCTAATAAGCCTTCATGCATTCCTGATGCTGCATTGTTTTTCATATAGTCTAGCTTCTCTGATGAGTTATTCAGCATACAGATTGAATACGTATGGTGAGAGGATACAGTTTTGACAGCACACATTCATTTTAAACCATGCAATATTCCCTTGTTCTGTTCATACAAATGCCTCTTGATCCATGTAAAAGTTCCACGTGTGTGCAATGGAGTGGTCTGGACTTCTCATTCCTCTCAAGCTTACCCATAGTTGGTTATGGTCCTCACAGTTAAATACCTTTGCATGGTCAATGAAACACAAGTAAACAATTTTCTGGTATCCTCTGCTTTCAGCCACGAACCATCTGAAGTCCACGATGCTATCCTTTGGTCAATGAAACACAAGTAAACAATTTTCTGGTATCCTCTGCTTTCAGCCACGATCCATCTGAAGTCCACGATGCTATCCTTTATTCCATGTCCTCTTCTGAATCTGCCCTAAGCATCTGACAGCTCCCTGCCAATGTCTTACTGCAAAAGTTATTGGACAATCTTCAGCAAAATTTTACTTGCATATGATATTGATAATATTGTTCTAGGTAGCCTTGGTTTGGGCTAATGCTTTCAGTACAATTTGGACATCTTCCTTCAGTACCACTGGTACTTGAGCATATGCTACCTCCTGAAATTTTTGGGGTACAGTGACTGTGTATTCTTTCCATCTTCTTTTGATGCTCCATCATTCAATATTTTACCCATAGAATCTTTCAATATTGCAACTCAAAGACTTACATATTTTTCCTTCAGTTCTTCCGTTTAAAATCCGTCGAGTGTGTTCTTCATTATTGGTTTCTAACTCTAGGTCTTTGCACATTTCATGATTATATTTGACTCAGTCTCCTGGAGCTGCTCTATGATGCCATCGTTTCTTACCTTTGCATAGCTACTCCGCATTCAGAGCAAGTTTCAGTCTCCATACATCCACTGTGATCTTTTCTTCTCCTGTCTTCTTAATGGCCTTTTGCTTTCTTCCTCTATGATATTAGTGATGCCTTATCATGGCTATTCAGGTCTTCTGTCATTAGTGTTTAATGCATCAACCTGAAATTGGGGGGGGGGGTATATTCAAGGTTGTATTTTGCCTCTCATGGACTTGTTTCCATTTTCTTCAACTTCACCCTGAGCTTACATCTGATGGTCTGTTACACAGTTAGTCCCTGACTGGTTTTAGCTGCTGTTATTAAACTTCTCCATCATCTCTTCACACAAATGTATATACTCTAGTATAAGCCGACCTGAATATCCACCGAGTCACCTAATTTTACAACAAAAACTGCATAAAAATGTGCTGGAAAACTCGAATTATACTCAAGTAGATACAGTAAATTAATTTGATTTCTGTATATTCTAGCTGGAGGACTTTAGTCGCTTTGTGTTGTTAGAAAGAGGTATTTTTTACGAACAAGTCATTAATCTTGTAAACTTCTATCCTGCGATTCCCAGCTTCATTTCTATCACCACAACCATCTTTTACAACTATTGTCCCTTCCTCTTTGTTTCTAACATTCACATTCCAATCTCCAATAATTATCAATGCATAAATTTGAGTAATATTTATATTAATCAATGCAATACTAATCAGATTTCCTTGGATGCAGATAGATATTACCCTATCACAGACATCATTGTACTTCCAAATAGATTTTAAAATGTCCTTTGACCATGAATACAATGGCATTACTCTTGATTATATCATTACAGGCAGGCATAGTAACCTATGTGATTTTCTGATTCAAATTGACCAATACCAGCCAATTTAAGCTCACTTATACCTAGGATGTCAATCTTTATGCATTCCATTTCATTTTTAACCACTTCAGATGTTTCTATATTCATATTTTGTGCATTCCAGGTTCCAGTTATGAATTGATGTTTTGGCTATTTCTTCTCACTTTGAGTCATGCTCCATCACCAAACGAAGGCCCCACTGACTTTATTCCTGCAGGACTTACTCCATCTAAGTCACGTGGTCAAGTTTGACTTGGAGAAAGCAGCTCTCTCAGTCCCTCAGCTCATCTTCTATCACTAGCTCTGACATTGTTCTCCTTCTGTTCCTTACGTCTTCAATAACTGACAAGGTTTCAATACAATCCATGGACTTTTCAGTGGGTAGTTCCTCTGAAGTGGACAGCCTATACTTTCTTCATAGTCTGTTCTTGGTTGGTAAGCTCTGCTGAAACTGATTCACTTTGGTAACTCTGCTGGTATTGGAAATATCAGTACCATATCTTCCAGCATCACAGCAAACCACAAGCCACCACAATATGACAAAATGACAGACAAGTGATGGGCATCAAATAATGTCTTCCTAAAATTCATATCCTTCCAAGAACCTCTGAATGTGACCTAATTTTGAAAGGGATTTGTTGAATGAAGTCATGTTGGATTGAGCAGACCCTTGATCCAATACTAGTGGTGTCTTTTAAGAACAGAAGAAGAAACACCGAGGGAAGAATGCCGTATGATAATGGAGGCTATGGTTCAATGAGAGAAAGAATACCTGGCCCCGGAAGCTGGCAGTGGTATCGAAAGAATCTCACCTAGAAGCTTTGGAGGCAGCCTAGTCTTGCCAATATCTTAACTTCAAACTTTTAGCCTTCTGAACTATGAGAGAATAAATTTCTGTTGGGCCAAACCATGTGATCTCTTATAATCAGTCATAGCAGCTTTAGGAAAGGAACAAAATGGGCCAGAATCGGCAACAGCACAGAGAGGGGGATAATTTAAATAGGGGGGCACTTCAGGCTGGAACTCCAGTAAATCTATCCAACTCCAAGGAATGTTCAGGGTACATTGCATCTCTCATGCTAACCTGCGAATCACTTTAATATTCACTACATCTGCGCATTGTCATGATCTCCGTTATGTGGCCTGATCACCAAGAAATTGAGTAAAATACAAACTAACATATATGCATGGCAAAACCACGATGTGAATATCCATTTTATGATTTTATATCTGGCTCTGTCTTGTATGCTTCCCTTAGAGAAGAGAATCCTTTGATGGGCATCTCTAAATTGTGCATCAACCCTTAACCTTGTGCATAGCTTTCTGTTATCCATAAAACAGTAATAATAAAAGCTAACTCCTCCTCACCTTTTGTAAGTGACAAGCAGCTCAAAAATATGCAAGAGGTAGCAAAGACCATGTCAACCCCACCCTCCAGTATTTCACCGATTGTCTCCCAAGAAAAATCCAAACTATAGTCATTTATCTAAATTAAAATTTTGTGTCCTACCAGTTTGCTCTGCTGCATACAAACTGTATCCAAAATAATTGACTTAATATTAATGAATGTGTATTATTCCTCACAAGTTTATGGATCCATTGGGTGATTGTCTGGTTGCAACTGAGTTCACTAGTGTGTCTGTGGTCAGCTGTGAGTTGGATAAGCAACTACATGCCTACTGTACTACATACCTCCTAGTAGACTGGTGTAGGTTAGTGCACTTCAGCTGAGACAATTGGTCCCTTCCTGTAACCTTTCACCCTCCTTTATCTCAGACTTATTCTTATGGCAGTAATTTGGGTCTGAATCAGGAGACCAAAAACAGTAAGGGTCTAGATGCAGAAATGGGACACTGTTCCTTCCACTGCATCCTACTGGGCAAAGTAAATCACAAGAAAAATTACTATACTAAGAATCAAAAAACCTGGTTCACTGTCAGGTATGCCTGTGCAACTTTGAAAGAAAACTACTGACCCTCAATAGCATTCTAGAGACCAAGTTAGACTAGGCATTCTCTAAATAAAGCCTTTCTGATTTTTTATTATTCTTTTAAAATATTATTGTTAGAAGAACCCTGATAGCACCCTCTGTTATATGTTGTGCTGTGAACCACCATGTCAGTGGTTCAAAACCCCCAGTTCCTCTATGGGAGAAAGATGATGCTGTCTTCTTCTATAAAGATTTACAGCCTTAGCAATCCTTAAGAAGCCTTTCTACTCTGTCTTATAGAACGACTATGAATCAGAAAACGATGGCAAGAGTATTTGGAAAAACACTAGAATTTGTGTAAATCCAATGCACTCACTATACATATGGGGAAACTGAGGCCAATAAAGCTAAACACCAGGCTATAAAAAATACAGCTCATTAATGTCAGAGATCATAATGTCCAACCCAAACCCCATCGTTACTCAACGTGTAGTCTGTGGACCATATATATATATATGATGGGACTTCAGAAAGTTCATGGAAGAATGGAATAAATAGATAATGGAATTTTCCCACAAGCTTTTTGAAGCCCTCTCATACATTAAAGTTGGAAACACTCTGGGCTTCCTAATAAATAATTAATCAACTGCCATGGAGTAAATTCTAATGCATAGTGACCCTATTGGGTTTCCCAGGCTGTAAATCTTTACGGGAAGAGAGCGCTAATAGCCTTGTTCTTTTCCAGTGGAGCTCTTGGTGGGTTGGAACTGTTAACCTTAATGGACAAAAAAAATCCCCAAACCAAAAACCCTAACATAACTATCTTAGGAAGGGGAATGTTCCTTTGACTATCGACATTGACACCATTTTTTCCCTATACACCTTCATCTTCCATTTCTCAACCTCCCACTGATTCATTCAAACAAGATCTCCTGGTTACTTCTTCTGTACCAAGTGCCTTATAAATACTGGTAATTCGCCATCCAAGGAGAATAAAGTCCCCTTCCTCTTTCCCTGAATCCCCCTTTTCTTTCCTTGTGCCCTTTCATTTCCCTTTACCTTCCCAACCTCCTCCCACTTCTCATATTAATGATTTCCTTAGCTAGAAGATAATTTCTGAAGCTATTGACTTAAAAGCAGGGAACCTTATTTATGCTATTTCAGAATAGCACATGATTTGAAATGTTGGAGAAAATTGATCTGACTCAATTCCAAGCAACTTAAAATATCAACATGACCTTAAAACTGTGTATAAAGAAGACTCCAGCACTCTGAATGCTTTGCTGGGAATTCTATGTGAATGCAGCATAGACTAATCCAGTAACTTTTATTAGTTTTGATTTTCCTAATTCCTTCTTTTCTCTAAGAAAACCAGAATATTGACACAAAAATAAAATGTGATTTTCCTTAAGCATTTTAGATCCATTACATTAACTTCTAATAAATAAAACATTCACTTTTCATAGAGGATAAAAAGGATCTGTCCATATAAAACTGAGACGATTCCTACTTTTAAAAAATACAGTAAAGTAACTAATTCTCATGAGTATTGTGGGGAATGGAGTCTGCACATTAAACAATTGGGTCACCTCAAATAATGATTTATAGGATGCTACTCAATTACCTTACAGCTGACGAGTCTTGCGTTTTTAAAGTTTTGGTGTTTACAAGAGCTATTTCTTTCATTTTGATCCTCCCTCATAGTAGTGAAGAGCTCTGAGCTTATTTCATTCTTATTTCCTTCACTTGCCTTCTCTGCTTTCAAAGAGATTCCAACTTGATTCTGCTTTTCAAAATCAAGACTGCTTGAACTTTCACGGAAAGTAATGGTATTTCCATCTTTCACACAATGGTAACAGCGTCCTCTTTCTGCTCCCTCGGTAGAGTCAGAATAGCAACTGCCTCGCGTGAACAATAGGACGACTTCTCCGTTCTAAGGGATTGGTTGTGGCTGAACAGCAGTACAGAGAAATAATCCTTGGAAATCCCATGGGTGACATTTCTCATTCCTTATCACCCATGCTGCACACAGCCAGAACTTGATAAGATACCCCTCAAAAAGATAATGGCTGCTATCAAGCTGTCTAGGTAGATATAATAATAATAATCTGTTTATGGAAAAGCAGCTGTCCTATTGTCTTGGAATTCATGAAATCACAGAATCAGATTGTCTCTCTCATGCCAGCCCGTCCCCTTCCTCCATGCCAATCCAGTCAATTTGAGGCTTTAATGAAGGGCATGTCTCTTCATGCTTTTTTGATACAATAGACAAGGATTCATGTAAATACCTCATAATCATATTCAGTCACAGGATGAACTTTAAAGACTAGTGAACAGACAACATTTTTGAAATCTGTAAGACATTATATGTCAGAGGCATTTCATAGGAAGATTTGAAGCCAGGGAGGGCTTTGTTGTGAATAAAGAAGACCCCAATATCCTTTTATAAAATACAGTAAATCCTTGAATTTCATACCATCATCCAACTTACAGACAACTTACACTTGCCCTTTAATGTTGTGCAAATTTGCCTTCACTTTGAAACAATTAAGGAATCCCATGGGGCTATCAGGTCCGTGTAAGACTGCTAATCACAGGTCAGCAGTTCAAAGCCACCAGTCATCCCTTGGAGGAAAGATGAGGCTAGGCTGTCTCCTCCTGTCAAGATTTACAAAGCCTTGGAAACTCAGCATAGAGTCGTTGGCCATGAGTTTGGAGCATCTGGGTTGAAACAATTGAACCAACCCCTGCTCAAACATATGTCATCACAATCCCCTTCCTTTGCTGCTCACGCGACAGCGCTGTCATTAAAGAGGTTACAAACTTCTTGCACGAAATCCATTGCCGTGGAGTCCGTTTCAACTCATAGCAACCCCACAGGCCAGAGTAGAACCGTTCCTCAGGAGTTTTCATGACTGTCAATTTTCAGGGGAACAGATAGCCTTGCCTTTCCACCTTGGAGCAACGGGTGAGTTTGAACCACTGGCGATGGCATTAGCAATCCAATAATACATAATTCTTGCACTGAAGTAAAGCCAAATAAAAGGCATATTCACCTGTGCTTGAACAAATTCCACTTAAAGACATATTTGTAAATGGATCTTGTTCGTAATGCAGAGACTGCCTGTTTGTTCAAGGGCCTTCAAACAGCTTGTGGAAAATTCATTATCTTTTATTCCACTTTCCCACAACCTTTGTGAAGTGTACACCTAAGGGAGTATCCACAAGGAGTGCTAGTGAGGCTGTGTGTTAGGTATTAGTCACAAGGTCAACAGTTCAAATCCATCAACTGTCCTGTAGGAGAAAGATAAAGCTGCCTTGACAAGCTTATGGAATAGTGTCCTCTGTCACACCGGGTTACATGAGTTGCAATTGACTCAATTGCTGTGGTTTGATAGGGTCTTGTGCACACATCAATCAGACTATCTGCTAATGAGCAACAGCCCAATGGTCATTCTAGCCTGAAAACTTAACGAGAATTTCAAAGACAGATCTCAATTTCTCAAAGTAGAACCTCAAATAATTGTCATATTCTGGGTGGCAACAAGGCATGTGATATTAGTATTCAATCTTTGTCATCTGCCCTAAGAGATCAGCCAAAGGCTCAGGACAATGCGGGTGTGGGTGGCATCATTGATTCACCTTCCCTTGGGATCAGCTTTCTCAGGCCGCTTGATTGAATACGTCCATGGTCACTTAGTTAACAGCGTTCAGATAGTTCATTCTCATGAAAGTGGTCTGTGAATGCTACATTCTTCATTCTACCTACCCATTCGTCTTCAAAAAACAAAGGAAGAAGGAGGCAGCAGCCATGCCTTTCAGGGTGAAACTATACGACGGAAGAGAAAACAATGCCTCAGCTCCTTCCTTCTGCCACGCAGTAGTGGGTGCAGTCAAAGCCGAGATTTCCACTCCCGTGGGGGATAGATCCCCTCCGTCTGGCAATAAGGTCACACCATTAGGTGCCCCGTTCCATTAAGCAGAGGGAGAGGGGTATCTTGGTTGTTTTTCCTGTCGCTTTCAGAGCAGTTGCTTTCCCCTCCAATGTACCCAAGCTAGGCACCCTTTCTCCCGGTGTCCCCTTTTAGTACCCAGGGACGGACAAAGAACAAAGAGCATGAAGTTAGGGAGGTCACCCGTGAGGCAACAGCACTGGTCCCTGTGCATAGTCCCTTGGGTTCGATGATTAATTATCACGTTCAACTCATGGCTACTCCACCTGTGTCAAAGGAGAACTGTGCAGCAGAGAGTTTTCTATGTTTTAAAATTGGGGTGGAAATATACAAATCAAAATATTCACGAAGACAACTTAGTGGAGGGTTTCAGTGATGGATTTTTGGGTGGGGGGAGGGTGTAGGAGACTACTTGCCCTTTTTTATGAAACCCCTGCTGGTGGATCAGACCTCTAGTTTTTGGCTAGTAACTGAGTGCAAGAGTTATTTTCAGGGACTCAAATATCTCCTTATCTTTGAATCACTGCAGGTCTCGCAGGAACAACAAAGAGATTCCCTATGGATCCCTTTCTTCTATCTTCTCTGCTCCCCTTTTCCCCACCTCTGCCCTTTCCCATCATCTGTGTTCAGTGACGGCCCCACTACACAGGAGCAAGGACTGTTTTCTCTGCAAGACTTTCCTTGACCATCTCCCATTCTCTGCCAGAATTAGTCATGTTATTTTATATCTAACTGTATCATAGCTTTTAAAAAGATTCTGTATCGCATGCCTTTTTCAGCAGGCAGAATATGAATCTTGATGGTATGTATAGTGCCTTCTTTACTTAAAATAAAAAAATCTATCTATTTATTTGGAGCCGTGGTGATATAGTGGTTATTCAATGGGCTGCTAACTTCAAGGTCAGCAGGTTGAAACCACCTGCTGCCCTGAGAAAAACAGATGAGGCAGACTTGGAAACCTGAAGGAGCTGTACTAACGCTGGCCTAAAGGGTCCCTGGGGGTTACAATTGACTGATGACAGGGAGTTTGGTTTGATTTATCTATTTATTTATTACTCATCTTTAGGAAAGTGATGTTTTTTAACTTTTATTGTGAATTGGAAGAAGGTCTATGGAATAGACCATCACTTTTCCAGCCAACAATTAATACACATTTGTTTCTTCGAATTTGTTACAATCCCTTCAACGTAACCTAATTCATCACACTTCCACCGATGATTCCTGCTTCCCTTCCTCCTCTTTTCCTAACCCTTCTGAACTCTGTCCTTGGGTCAATGCAGCCCACTTGATCTCCAATTTTTGACCATTCAAAGGTGCATTACCTCAGTATGATTACTCTTCCTCTGAGAATCCATTTATTGTTTGTGAAAATGGAACCACAGTGTTGAGTTCAATTGCAGACCAGAAAGATAATTAAGGGGACTAGCCTCAGGGGTTGCTCTCAGTCTCTCTCTGACCAATAAAGTCTCTTCTATGGTCTTGAATTTCAGTACACATTTTTATAATTTGGGAAAGTAATTTAGCAATCTTTTAAAAAAATAGAATGGGTTTTACATCAGATAGACCTGGATTAGAATACTCATTCTGACATTAACTAGTTATGTGTCTGTGAGCTTTCTGTTACTCAATTTATTTATAGATAAAATAATGCTACTTCATAAGGACTTGAAAGGTTGGAGTGAATTAAAGTATGTATATGTAAGGCACTTATCATAATGATGGCATACAATAAGCTCTCAGTATATAGTAGCTACTATTGCGATCAAGAGAGCACTGGTGGCCGCATAGTGGTTACGAGTTGGGCTTGTAAATACAAGGTTAAAGTTTGAAACCAAGAGCCACTCCATCCGGTTTTCCTCTCCCACAAAGAGTTACCATCTCAGAAACTTACAGGGCAGTTCTACTCTGTCCTAGAGGGTCGCTATGAGTTGGCATTGATTTGATGGCAGTGAGTTTAGGCTTATTATTATATTTAAGGAAGTTTGGTGGCCCAATGTATAGCTGCAAACAGAAAAGTGGGCAGTTCCAACCCACTCAGTAGCTCCGTGGGAAAAATATGCAGCAATCTGCTTCTGTAAAGATAGTGGTGGTATGCTGTTCAACTGGTTCTTACTCCTTACATTTCTACAGTGACCCGGAGAACAGAATAAAACTGTGTGCTTTTCGGTGGTCAGGTTTTAACTCCTGTACAGAAGTTGGTAGATTCAAATCACCAACCTTGCAATGAGCAATCTAGTGCTTAGCATTGTGCCCCCAGGACTCCTTCTATAACTATTACAGCTTAGGGCAGTTCTACTTTGCATATTGGGTGATGTTGAGTCAAAAATAAACTTATCAATGTCCAACAACAATACATTTATACTTGTAATTAACTTGGTAACTTTGGCCACACACCTCACTGCCCTCACCTCACAACCATGGAGTCAAAGCTGTCATAGCAACTCTATAGGACAGGGTGGGACTGCCCGCAGTGGTTCCCAAGACTGCAACTCTACAGGAGTAGAA
This sequence comes from Echinops telfairi, assembly GCF_000313985.2. NCBI lineage: Eukaryota > Metazoa > Chordata > Mammalia > Afrosoricida > Tenrecidae > Echinops > Echinops telfairi. The sequence goes on along the minus strand of NW_022103898.1, from coordinate 36,899,176 downwards.
AGCCTCGTCTTTCTCTGGATGAACCACCAGTGATTTGGAACTGCTGACATTGGGGTGAGCAGCCCAATGCATAACCACAAAGCCACAAAGACTACCAATAAATATATATTGAATAGTGATGTTAAAGAACAAATGAAACACATACCCAGCTGCTGTCATCCACCTACTATAAATTGCATTTATCTGTGCTTACTTGAAGCCTCAAGATGGGGTATAGACAACCTTCAAATATATCAGAGAAAATGGGCAATCACAAGAGAGTTTGCAATTGTGCTCCTTTCTGGAAGCTTAGTATATGTAAGTGATAGGCTCAAGAAACCTACACATTTTTCTCTGCCATATAAATATCAAATTTACCACTTTCCTTCTTAATCTGAGGTGAAAATATAGATGTCAGGTGTTTCCCATATAGTAAAGTATATTCGTAAAGCACACATGATTCTGCTGATGTCCACTTGCAAGAATGAATCATGATAGACTTTGGGAAACACAAAGATGTGCTGTTTAACTCGTGTGTCCTCACAACAGTCCTCCGTTTTGCAAATATCACTACAAATCTCCGGGTCTTACCCCAGGAGTCAAAGCCGAGAGGAGCAGGATTCAGACATCAAGTTCCCTCTACAAGACACAAGGGGTTAATGTCTGGCCAGTAATCAGTCTGGCAGCAACTACCCCACACATAATGGGCATTGTTGTCCTTGAGATTTTTGTCTGTTTTTTCTGGCAGGCTTTACTATGTGGAACCAATTCCAAAACAGGAAAGGAAAAAGTCCGTCTGTAATTGTTTCTCTTCTCTCTCTCTCTCTCTCCACCCCCACCCCCCCTTATGTGTTCCTACAACAAAACATAAGGCGGGTGACAGAACTGCTGTTTTGCTACATTTCCAGGAAAATTGTTGGCTCACTATTCGCAGGAGATGACTTATCGACTGAAAATATATTTATCTCAAAGGGGAATTCATTCATATGTGTTATGTGAGACATACACAATATCCTAAGGGGGCTGCCTTCTTTAAGATATGAAGCACACGTTACAGGTGTATTAGCTGATAAGTGAGCTGTGGCCAGCCCATCTATCTGCATAAAGAATCCATTTGGGTGACGTTATTAATGCGCTCACTCATCATCCTTCCCAGGTCACTTGCTATCTCAACACTTGTTCATCACGCCCACCTGATGGGCAACCAGATGTTTCCTTTGGAAGCCACATGAATATATTGTACTAAGTTATCAATATAAACAAATTCAATGACAAACCACCACAATCTATCCACGTAGGAAAGATCGGGTTTGTTTGTTTGTTTCCCGTCAGTGATGCATCAACATATTTATAAACCCCTAAATTATGCATTTGAATATCCCAGTGAGTCAAAGTGTTGTAAAAGTTTCAAAGAACAGTGAGTTTCCATATTTATTTTGTCCTAGACCAGTGGTTCTCAACCTGTGGGTCGCAACCCCTTTGGGGATCGAATGACCCTTTCACAGGGGTCACCTGATTCATAACAGTAGCAAAATCGCTGTTATAAGTAGCAATGAAAAAAATTTTATGGTTGGGGGTCACCATAGCATTAGGAAGTGTATTAAAGGGTTGCGACATTAGGAAGGTTGAGAACCACTGTCCTAGACCAATAACAAATGATTTGTAGACCAGACTCGTCCTCGAGTAGCATTGGTAAACAGTGGGTTTGGTTATTCATCTCACTGACCATATTTTATATCAGAGTATACAAATTTTTTTCTGTAAAGAACCAAATAGTAAAAATATAGGAACCCTATGGTCCCTCACAACAACTCAGCGCGACTGTGGTAAAGTCAAAGCTGTCAGACTGATCTAAACTCACTGTCATCAAATCAATTCTGATTCATCTGACCCTGCTGGCCAGAGAAGAACTGCCCTTTGGGGATTCCAAGAATTTAAATATGTATGAGAGCAAAGAGCCTCAACTCTCTCCAATGGAGTGACTGGCATGTTTGAACTCAGATCTTGTGGTTAGCAGCTCAATTCTGTACCCCACTACGCCACCAGGGCTCCTTCACAGACAGTAAGAGAATCAACAAGTATGGCTCTATTCCCATAAAACTGTGTTCACAAAAACAGGTCATAGACCAAGAGAGAAACTGTAGTTTGTTAGCCCCTGGTTAAGGACGAGGATAATAGTGATGTTAACTAACATTTGTTAGTTAACTGATCTCAAAAGTTAGGTCATTGTTGCTATTGTTAGTTACTATCCGGTCAATCCTGACTGGTGACAAGTGTGCGGAGGAGAGCCACACTCCAGAGGATATTTAAGGTTGTGTGTGACCTTTCAGAAGCAGATAACCAAGCCTGTGGTCTGAGGTGTGTCTGGTCGAGTTTGAACCACCAACCTTTTGATTAGTCATCCAGCACTTTTTTTGTTGGTTTAAATCATTCTACTGGGCTCATACAACTCTTATCATAATCCATACATCCATCCATTGTGTCAAGCACATCTGTACATTTGTTGCCATCATCATTCTCAAAACATTTGCTTTCTACTTGAGCCCTTGGTATCAGCTCCTCATGTTCTCCTCCCTCTCCACTACCCCCCTCCCCTGCTTATGAACCCTTGATAATTTATAAATTATTATTTTGCCATGTTTTACACTGTGTGACATCTCCCTTCACCCACTGTTATTCATCCCCTGTGGAGGGGGTTCTATGTAGATCCTTGTGATTGGTTCCCCCTTTCTAACCCACCTTCCCGACACCCTTGTGGTATCCTCACTCTTACCACTGGTCCTGAGGGATTCATCTCTCCTGGATTCCCTGTATTTTCACTTCCTATCTGTACCAGTTTACATCCTCTGGTCTAGTCAAATTTGTAAGATAGAATTGGGATCATGATAGTGGCAGGGAGGAAGCATAAGAGAACTAGAGGAAAGTTGTATGTTTCAGTGTTGCTACACTACACCCTGACTGGCTCATCTCCTTCCCCATGACCCTTCTGTAAGGGGATGTCCAGTTGCCTACAGATGGGTTTTGGGTCCCCACTCTGCAGTCCCCCTCATTCACAATGATATGGTTTTTGTTTTTTAATGCCTGGTATCTGAACTCTTTGACATCTCATAATCACACAAACTTGTATGCTTCTTCCATGAGGGCTTTCTTGTTTCTCAGCTAGATGGCCACTTGTTTATCTTCAAGTCTTTAAGACCCCAGATACTATATATTTTGATAGCCAGGCACCATTAGCTTTCTTCACCACATTTGCTTATGTACCCACTTTGTCTTCAGCGAACGTGTTGGGAAGGTGAGCATCATGGAATGGTAGTTTAATAGAACAAAGCATTCATGCATTGAGGAAGTCTTTGAGTGGAGGTCCAATGTCCATTTGCAACCTTAATACCCAACCTATACATATATGCACATAGATCTATTTCCACATCCTCATATTAAAAATATATTTACATATGTACATGCCATAATTTAGACCTCTTTATATGACCTTTGCCTCCTAGTTCTTTCCTCTGTTTCCTTTTACTTTCCTCTTGTCACACTATCATGCTCAGCCTTCATTTGGGTTTCAGTAATTCCTATCGGGTTACACTGCCCTGATCATGCCCTACCAGGCCTCTTACACGCTCCTCACCACCAATTTGGATCACTTGTTGTGCCCTTGTCCCTGGGCTTGTTCACACCACTTCCTTTCCTCCACCTCCCCCTCTTCCATGTCCCCTCAGAACCGTGAGTCCAGTTTTCTCCTCCAGATTGTTTATCCAACCTCTCTAGATAGACCTGCAGAGATAATAATATGCACAAAAACAAGACAGAGCAAAACAAAGCAACAAAAGAAAACAAAACAACAAAAAAAAAACAATGACAAAAAAAGGAAGAAAGACATGCCTGTAAAATTTCAAGGTCTGTTTCTTGACCTTTAGCAGTGTTTCCAGTGGAGTCTGATGGGTGCCACACCCTGGCCCCAAAGTCTGTTTTTGGAACTCCCTCGGGAGTAGTCCAGCACTTTTTGATGACCCAAGGACTCCTCATATGTTAGGTAAAGTTGTTTCAATGTTACAGGTGATGAAAATGTGGCGTAGAAAATTTAAGAAGTTATCTCAGTCTAGTCACAAAAGAAGTGAATGCTCCAGGATTAAAATCCCTTGAAGATGATTCCCCTTTGAAAACCAGACAGAATTACTACTACTTGGCCTTTTAGCACTAAAGGTAAATAATATTTTTAAAGAATTTGTTGGGATCTCTTAATACCACTATCATTAAGATATGTGTTGCAGTTGCTTCTCAGGCTTTTGGCTAAGATCAGTGGTGGAGATGTACATTTCACCTATATTTCTTTTCATGATTTATTAACTGAAATCCCCTACCAGCTGTCTTTTTAGTTTATATGACTTGTATCTTTTTTTATAACCTGAGAAACAATTCATGCTTACAAGAAAATAAGTATCTTAAGTATCTTCACATTGTATCTTCATATTTTTCTCTGTCCTGAAAAATCTACGATGAGTGGCAATTTTATATGTAAAATAGAGGTTAGTCCTTATATGCGTGACACTTTCCTTAAAGCTTAAAAATCATTCAGATTTGCAGCAACACACCCTGTTCCTGAGTTGGATACAATTAAAATTCAAATCTATATTAACTCTTCATTATTTTAAAAAAGAAATTGAGCGCCATGCTGAGGGTGGCCCATGTGCAGAGTAGGCGTAGAGAGTTTAACTGTTCCTTTCGACTAGTAGAAGAGAGCTTAAACATTTGTGTTTAGAACATTTCTTTACATGAGTGGTATCTTTTTCACTATGAACGGAAAGCTCAAACTGTCCATGTGATCTTGGTCACCTTCTTCCCTTTCCCATCGCCTAATTTATCATCCATATTAACAGTATCAAAGGTTTTAGCATATGATTGTATTGTAGGGTCTGTATAAAATTAGAGTCCAAAAAGGACCCACCAAGCCCACTGCCATCCAGTCAATCCACACTCATGGATTCTACCCTCTGTAGGGTAGAACGGAGCCATAGGATTTCTGAGGCCATAGATCTTTATGGGAGTATACTACCTCATTTTCTCCCAAGGAATGCTGGTGGGTTTGAATCTTTTGGTTAGCAGCTTAGTACCTCTTAATCTAGTGGACCACCAGAGTTCCTGGATATAGATATAGCCTACAACACAATACTCATTCAAACATTCATTTAATCATAAAATACATACTAAGTCCTCACTACGTGTCAGATACTGTTCTGAGCTATGAGACTGGGTCGATGAACAAAACTCATAAGGCCTGCCCCTTATAAAACTTAAATTCTAGAAATGTGCTAAAACCAAACCCACTGCCATCAGACTATACCTAAGTAACGTTTCTGAGGCTATAAATCTTTACAGAAGCATATAGCCTCCTCTTTCTTCCTCAGAGCAGCTCGTGGATTTGAACTCTCAACCTTGTGCTTAAAGATTAACCAATAAAACCACCAGGGCTCCTTCTATGAAGGGGAACTAGGCAATAAAAAATTATATATTATGTTGGGATGAGAGGATGTCAATGTTTTGAAGAAAAGTAAAGCAAGTAAGGGAATAGAGGATGGCAAGAAGATTGTCGCATTCACCCAACTCCTTCTCTGTTTCTCACCAACTAAGATATAGAAACTCCACAGCATCCGCCTCTCCAATATATCTCCTGGGTAAAAGAACACTGTATTTCCAAGGGCTCAAGTAAAAGGAAAATGCTTTGGAAAAGATGATGACAACATATGCACAAATGTGATTGATATAACTGATGTATGGATTACTATGGGAGCTAATAAAATGGTTTTTAAAAATTCTGTATTTATAGAATTGTTTTGCTAGGTGTCTGCAACTAGTTCCCAACCCATCCCTTCTCATGTAGGAAAAAACAATGTGGGAGAAACTAGTTCATTCTTTCAAGCTGAAGATATTTATTGAGGGCCTACTTTAGCTACTTCTTACCTACACTATGATCTTTTCAGTAGCCTCATGCTCACACAAGAGCTAGATAATGTAAAAGGAAGATCAAATAAGAATGTATTTAAACTGTGGTATTAATAATGAATATAGAATGCTCCATGGATTGTAAGAAGAATAAACAAATCACTCTTGGAAGAAATATAACCAGAGTGCTCCTTCGATGCCATGATGGTGAGATCTTCTATCTTACTTTTGGCACATCATCGGGAAAGAACAGGCTAGAAAACGATCTCATGAGCAGTAGATAGGCAGCAAAAATGAGGGAAGGCCTCAGTGATATGGACTAACACAATACCCACCCAAACAAACCCAAACATACCAGCAATCGTGAAGTTGGCACAGCACTGAGAGTGGCTCTCTTCTGCTGTTTATAAGGTCTCCACGACTTGAGCTTCCTCAAAGGCATCTGAAAATGATCATTGTGCAAGGCTCTGTCTCAGAACAGTGGGACCAGGATTTAATCGTCAAGTGGGCAAAGATGCTCGCTGTCTTTGAGGTCCATCGTGAGCAGAAAAGTCAGGTAGTGAAGGGTAAACATAAGCACTTGTGAGAAAGGAGTAAGTACATGAGAGAACACAAAGGCATCACAGAGTTAGGAGATGGGAGTATACAGAGAAGGGGGGCAGGTAGGATTTTCAATGGTCTCAAACATGTATCTCGTTCTAGTAGTATGTCACTAGAATACTATCTATTTGAGCATCAAGCCTTGGATGTTAGTTCACTCATTACTACAGTCGGCATGTCATCAATGAAAAGAAAATGCAGGATGTTTTGTATGGAGTGTTCTATTTAAGTCCTAGAAAGAAATGTTATTCTTTCAAAGTCATTTTCGCCCTTCCCTTTCCCTTGCTTCAGAGAGCATTCTAAGGGGTTAGCAGCTGAACAATGTAGGGATGGGAGAGGAGAAAGGAAGGAAAAACTGAAGGCCAGCCTTGATACCGGCTGATTGTTTCAACAAGGATATAGCTGTAGCCCAACCCTCTTGGATCCCAGAACAGCCTCGCTAAGGAGCGGCATGAGAAGAGCTGGCAGACACTGAATAGTTTCCAATCAACATGGGGTCCACATTTTTGTTCTTTTTAAGTAATGAGATGTTAATATAGATTCAAATTTTCATCAGATCCAACTCTGAAACAAGATGTGTTCTGTGAATGTGAATTATTTCTAAGCTTTTACGAAAACGTCATGCTAACCCCTGCTTTCCATGTAAAACTGTCATTTGTAAGAGGAGCTGATACCAAGGGCTCAAATAGAAAGTAAATGTTTAAAAAATGATGATGGCAACATATGTACAAATATGCTTGATACAATTGCTGTATGGGTTGTTTTAAGAGCTGTAAGAGCCCCCAATAAAATGGTCTTTAATATATATATATATATATATACATATATATATTAAAAGGATCAAATGATCTTTAATATATATATATATTAAAAGGATCATTCAAGGCCAAAACATGAGCAAGTGCAAGGACTGTGAAGGAGGAACCAACAGTGGGGGGAGAACTCAAAGAAAAGCAAAACAATACATAAATAAAATGAAATGGCCATCCATCAATTGTTATTCGGGAAAGCAGAAAATGTGAGGCATCACTGCAGAGATGCTTAGTTTCTTGTGAGTATGAACTGTTCTGAGGTTGTTCTTCTTAATATAATTGTTCTAAGAAAAAGACAGCTAGTAGAGGACCTCAGCTAATAAGTCATGAATGGGTAGCACACGTGAAATGTACATCTTAATGATAGTGGTATTGAGATCCCAACAAATTCCTTAAAATATGATTTATCTTTTAAAAAAAAGAGAAAGAGAGAACCCCTATGAGGCAGCTCCATTGTGTCTGACGGGGTCACTGGGGGTGAGAATCCACTCAAGGGCACCGGACTAGGTGTAATGGTGCTGCTGGGAAGCATGTGTGCTGTTAACTACCACACTCTTCCACTCGCAATGCTGATACAGTTCACTCAGATGTACTGTGTGAAGAGCTACTCCGTGCCTGACATTATCCTAAGTGCTTTTACTGAGTGGGCTTCAATAGCGATGTACCACAACCCGATCAGGAAGATTAGATTCCCATTTTCCAAAGAAGAATGCCCCAGAGAAGCTAAGTAACTTGCCCAAGGGCACACAGCTAGAGGTTAGCTTTTAACCCATGGTTCTCTGATTCCAAAACCAATACTCTAGCCCATACTTCATCCTTTCTTATTTTTTCTACATCCCTTTCCTCCAGATAGTCTTCCATGTGTACACGCTTCGTTTACACTAAATAAAATCATTTCAGGGAAATTATATGATTTAATAACAAGTCTTATCTGCCATCAAGTTCACTCTGACTCATGGTGACCCTCAGGTACAGAGTCATTGTAAAGAGCTTAACTATTCCTTTCAACTACTAGTAGAGAACTTAACCATTTGGGCTTTGAACAATTAATTAGCTCTCCAATTAACAGAACAAGCTCTTCTATAAACCTAAGAAGAAAGTCCTTGGAGGTGACCATGGGACAGGCTGGGTCCTGACAGCCACTCTGCTGTCCCTTGGACACGATAATCTATTCCACAATTTATTCCTCACCCCAGGGGATAGAACCCTTCTCATCCATTCACTTCTTACCCATCCGTCCCCCACTCCTTATAATTCTATTTAGGCCATTGCAAATCATAAATATAATGTCAGAAACAACAGCTGGTGAAAGCTAGGAGACCATGGGCAAGAATGTCTAGACCTCCTGCACTTTGGTGTGACTCTTCTGTTCCTTAGGAGAAAACCGAGGCGAAGTCCCACAAGTGTCCAGGTTTGGGAGCACACCTGGCCTGAAAGGTTGATATTTTCCATATGTGGATATATTTGATTATCTAAACAGATGTTTGCAAAGCACCATCCGATTACTATGTAACCAGAGTAAGAAGACAACTATATTAGAAGGAAGAGCAATATAAAAAACTAAGAAGCTTTTTATAAATCACTATTGTATTTTTTGCAGAGGAAATCACCTAAAATGGAGATGTCAACCTTGCATCTAAGCCAGACAGAGCAGACTCGGTCTCTCAGCAGGGGTAACTGGAGCAAAGGGGAAGGGGACGGTGCACCCTTGGAGAAAGCCTGTCTGGGTTCCAACAGCACCACTCAAAACATCTTAAATAAGGTTTCATTTACATAAATTAAACCACCTTTTCAAGTCCCACCTATCATCCAAAGAAAGATTTGTCTAGGTTGTAAACTGGAATATTTCTTTCAGTGAAAGGGAGGGAGCATGGGTCTATAGGTATCAGAATTGATATGCATCAAAAGCATTTGGGGTGGTTTTCAACTTGGATGCAACAAATGAAAATTCGAATGCTGTGGGTTTGGGATGAGATTTCAGCATCTGCATTTTAGCAAGCCACACACACACACACACACACAGCTGTGGGAGAAGCAGAGGACCTGCCACGTGTCAACGTGGAAATGAGGAATCCCTCCAGAATCATCCAGAACGTTGGCAAGAAGGGTATATTCAACCCTGTACAAAGAAACTGAAAGGCTGTAAGTCATTAACACAATAGATCTGGTTTATAAAATATATTTTACATAAAATAAATGAGGTAAAAAATAGAAAAATTTAAATGAGACACTGATATTCATTTTTTAATCATCCGATACGGATTTATTGAAACATGCTGATGCCCACAAAACGCTGCCCCTATTCTTGCACTGCCTTATCTAGTCTTCTTATGTCTGTCCCTGACGCAGAATTGGAAGTGCGGACCAATAGGCGCGTCTCTGAAAAATAAGAAAACACAGTGTGTTCTTCCTTCCCAGTACTTGTTAACCCAGGGTGCTCACAAGCACAGGGACACGCTTGATATTCCTCAAAGGGAGACGTTACACACCTACTCTCTGATGTGTCCGTTAGATGGTTGTCACTCTCAAATGAGTCATTCAAGATGGGAACATCAGCTGATCTGGAATAATGTGAATTAATACTATATTTTTTAAATGTTTAAGATGCTGAGGTCAGTTTCCAGCAGATCAATAACCAAATATAATGGGAAATGGAACTGAAGGATCTGTCACCTAATTATTGCTTTCTCGGTGAAAATCGGTTTGGAGAGTGACTTCAACTGATCAAAGGGAGGTCAAGGATGGGAAAGTGATCCAACCACCTCTAACTCTCATTTTGTCCGGGAGTTCTCCAATCGACTTCAGGTGGTGGAACCTTAGCGCCTATGCAAATCTTTTCCATTTCATTTCTTTAACTCGCTTCGAGCATCATCTACGGAAGGCTATATAGAAGCTTGGTAAACTTAAAAAATTATTTTATTTAGACAGGCCTGGGAAATAACAGTGTTTGTATGCTCCTCTATTCTGATTAGTTTGTATTTGAAAAGACAGATGAAATCGTGCCTGTCCCGTCATTTGATTATGGGCTCGCTCCCTTGCCGTCATCACCGAGATTTTGAACGCAGACGTGCTATCAGCTCTGTACTCTTGGAAATGAGGAGTTTGTGCAGTGAATAGCAGTTATGTTCTAATTATATTAATCCAGGCTGTAATTTCTTTGAAATATAAAGGACCTGCTGTCTGGGTGGTGTGGCCAATGGAGGCTGAGCGTGTCAATGACATGACAAATTCCTCGAGCTGAGTGCCAGATGTATTGTTGCCCAGGATTCTTTGCAGAGAGCAAATTGAAGAGCACTAGCAGTGTCAACTCCGGAGCAAGGAATTGGTTCATTTGTTATCTTTCCAAGTCGCAGGTACATCTGCCAGAAGAATCTGCCAACAGATGAATTGGTAATTAAAATCATTTCCGTGATTGGAGAGAGCCATTCGGCAAGCATGCCTTTTTTCTTTCTTTCTGTGCCTGGGTAGAGGGGTGAATAAACCCTTTGGTGAGTATTGACATGGGTTTGCCATGGGCAGGAAGAAAACGGTATGATTCATTTGTGCCTCATTGACATTTTTAGAAATTAAAAACCTTTACTGGTCTTTATTTATTTATGAAGATTTTTAAATAGATTTTTAAAGTTCTTTTCTTTGCCAGCATTGTATCTTCCTTTGGATTATAAGATACCTTTGCAGATATAGAAAAATTAAATATGAATCAAAGATGCCTAGTAATATTATTCAATTCACACAAAAAAGCATATTGCATCCCTGTTCTGTGTCAGCTATTGTGCTATAATAAATGATAAATATGGTGATATATAATAAAATAGATAATTCTAAGATTGATAAGAAATTACATCGTTTAACCTGCTAATTTTGGATCTTCTAACTAGTAATTATACAGCAAATCATCATACCTGCTTTGTTCCTCTTCTCTTCTGTGTCCAAAAGAGACATTATTTTGCCACTCACATATGGCACATGCATCATCATCATCATAACAGCAATAATCACAAAAGCCACTAGAATTCATGAGGCATGCCCTGTGAGCAATCTAGGCACTTTAGGTGCATTCATTTGTGTTCTCTTTGCAAATCCATGCTGCTTTAGCCTCCCCAGGGTACAGATGAAAGGAACCCTGGTAGAGTAGTGCTTACACGCTGGGCAGCTAACCACAAGGCCAACAGTTTGAAACCAGTAAACCACTCTGTGGGAAAAATTATGGGACTTTTCACTCCAGTAAAGAGCTCCTATCTCAGAAACCCACAGAAAGCAGTTCTACCCTGTCCCATAGAGACACTTTGAGTCAGAATCCACTCGATGGCAATGAGTTTAGTGGACGGCTTTTTGTTGTTCCATGTGTGTTTTGTTTTGTTTGTCTTTTAGTGTGCAGATGAGGAAGCTATATCGCAGAGAAGTAAATTAGGAAGCTGATAGAACTAGGAAAGTCCAGCACCAGAGTTCTGACTCAAATAGTGTCAGCCCTTACTCTTACCTGCAGTCAAGATACTTTATCATGTAAATCAATAAATGAAAATAATTTCCCCGGACTATGCAATTGCCCATTCATGCACCGGCAAATCTTTTAATCTTTTAATCTTACTGAAATTTTTCTTCCTCCTTTTTTCCCTTCCCCTTCTTTCGGTCCTTTATTTCTTCCCTATTTTTAAACTGCCTTTTTTCTCTGGCAACAAGGCAAGGTTTCTAGTTCCTCAAAGATTCAGGAGAATCTTTGTGGGAATCAGTAAATGGAAAAGGGTGTTTCAAGATAAAGCCTTAAGCCACCATAAAACTCATTTTCTTAAAATCAAAACATCAAAATAATTTGAATTTTTAGACATTAGTGATGCAAAAGTTTACTGTCAAGCACAAAGCTATTAGATTGTATATATAGCTTGTATATACATAATACACATATGTAATACAGTTCTATAAGTACATAATACTGATACTAGAAGACTAAAGAAAACAAATATATTTTAATATATAGATTTTTAATGATCTTAACAATAATAAGAACCAAAAAAATTAAATTTAAAGAATACTAGACAGCCAGCTCATTTTTCTACAAGTTAGTAGGTAAAGAAGACAAACAAAGCCTTTACCGTGAGTTTCTTCTGTGAATTTTATTTTAAGTAACCAAATAGGTAATGAAGAGAAATTTATCTTCCTAGAAATATCTCAGTTAATTAATGAAAAAAAGAAATCAAAAATTAAGATATCACCTCTTTGCAATAACTAACTAATTAATGGACCAAGGCAGCAATCCACAGTAATAGATATTACACACCATGATATAATGAGCACTTTCCTCTGCTGGAAATATAAACCCTTACTCAAAGAGCCCTGACACCATAATGGATTACATGATGGGTTGTGTGTTGGTCTGGGTAGACTAGAGAAACAAATCCAGAGACACTCATATATATGTAAGAGAGTGCTTTATATCAAGAAGTGATAATGGATCAATAAAACATCCCAGCCCAGTCCAGATCAAGTCCTTACATTCGATATTAGCCCCTAAGTTAGTTCAATATTAGACCATGAAATCCCCTTCAGACTCATGCAGACCATTAACCCATCAGCACTCTGCTGTTTGAACCCATCAGCACTCTGCTGGAGAAAGACGGGGTTTTCTGCTCCTGTAAAGATGTATGGCTTTGAGGAGGCAAAGGGTAGTCATAGAGATGTAAATACAAGCATATAAAGATGTAAATATATTTATATATGATGAGGGGGAAATAGATCTATGTACATATATTTATAGGTTAAGTATTAAGAAAACAGATGGACAGTGGGCCCCTGCACAAGTACTCCCTCAACACAAGAACACTTTGTTTTAACAATTCAGCAGTCTGAGATGCTCACCTGCCTGGCACAATCGCTGAAGAAAATGGGTGCACAAGAAAAGGTGGTGAAGAAAGTGCATGGTGCTCGGCTACCAAAATATATAACACCTGAAGTCACTGAAGACAATGGGTGCACAAGCAAGTGTGGTGAAGAAAGCTGATGGTGCCCAGCTACCAAAAGATATATCACCTGAAACCTTAAAGACCTGAAGATAAACAAGCAGCCATCAAGCTGAGAGACAACAAAACCCACACAGAATAAGCACACCAGCCTGTCCCTACCCGATCGCTTAGGACAAAGGGGGGGCATTAGCAAAAGTGGTGAAAAAAGCAGATGGTGCCCGGCTATCAAATGATACAGCATCTGGGGTCTTAAAGGCTTGAAGATAAGCAGGCAGCCACCTAGCTAAGAAACAACAAAACCCACAAGGAAGAAGCACACCAGACTACCCGACAGGAATGCTGAAGACAAAGCGGGTACATAAGCAAATGCAGTGAAGAAAGCTGATGGTGCCTAGCTGACAAATTACATAGAATCTGGGGTCCCACATGCTGGAAGATAAACAAGGGGTCATCTAACTGAGAAACAACAAAGCCCACATGGAAGAAGCACACCAGCCTGTAAGATGACAAGGCAATAAAGGGATCAGGTATCAGGCATCAATGACAAAAAAAAAAAAAAAAATCATAACATTGTGAATGAGGGGGAGTGCAGAATGGGGACCCAGGGCCCATCTGGGGGGAAATTGGACATCCCCTTGCAGAAGGGCTGTGGACAGGAGATGAGCCAATCAGAGTGCAGTGTAGCAACAATGAAATATGCAATTTTCCTCTAGTTCTTAAAAGCTTCCTCCACCCCACTACCATGATGCCAATTCTACCTTACACATCTGGCTGGACCAGAGGATGTACACTGGCACAGATAGGCACTGGAAATACAGTGAACTCAGGACAGATGAACCCCCACAGGACCAGTGGGGAGAGTGGCAATATCGGGAGGGTGGAGGGAAAGTGAGGGAGAAAGGGGAAACAGATGACAAGGTCTACATATGGCCTCCTCCCTGGGGGACGGACAGCAGAGAAGTGGGTGAGGGTAAGATATGATAAAATAATAATAATTTATCAATTATTAAGGGTTCAGGGGGAGGGGGGAGTGAGGAGCTGACACCAAGGGCTCGAGTGGAAAGCAGGTGTTGTGAGAATGATGAAGTCAACATATGTACTAATGTGCTGGACACAAATGACATATGTAAGGATTGTGATGAGTTGTATGAGCCCCTAATAAAATAATTATATAAAAACAAAAAAAGATGTATGGCTTAGGAACCCCACGAGGGCAGTTCTACTCTGTCCTGTAGGATTTTTGTAAGTCAGAATTGACTCAGTGGCAGTGACTTATAATTAGTCTTGCAAAAAGGAAAAAGGAACTAGAATTTGAGAAAATCTCTACATTTAAGTTGGAATTTAAAGAAAGAACAAAGTATAAAGTTAATGAACATATTTGACAACACCTCAGGGAGATAAATCAGAAAAAAATTAGTTGGTGAAAAACTCTTAGGGTCACACCAGCCTGTGCGATCACAAGGGGTCGAAGGGATCATGTATCAGGCATCATCAGAACAAAAAATCTTACCATAGTGAATGAGGGGGGGAGTGCAGAGTGGAGACCCAAAGCCCATTTTTAGGCCACTGGACATCCCCTAACCGAAGGGTCTTGGGGACAAGACAGCCAGTCAGAGTGCGATGAAACATGCAACTTTCCTCTAATTCCTAAATGCTTCCTCTTCGCCACCGCCCCCTCCACCCCCACTATCATGAACCCAATTCTTCCTTACAAATCTGGTTAGACCAGAGGATGTACACTGGTACAGATAGGAACTGGAAACACAGGGAATCCAGGGCAGATGATCCCTTTTTAGGACCAGTGGTGTGAGTGGTGATACTAGGAAGGTGGAGGGAGGGTGGGCTGGAAAGGAGGAACCAATTACAAGGATCTACATATAACCTCCTCCCTGGGGGACGGACAACAAAAAAGCGGGTGAAGGGAGACGTCAGACAGGGCAAGATATGACAAAATAATAATTTGTAAATTATCAAGAGTTTATGAGGGAGGGGTGAGCGGTGAGGGGGGGGGAATGAGGAGCTGATTCCAGGGGCTTAGGTGGACAGCAAATGTTTTGAGAATGATGAGGGCAATGAATGTACAAATGTGCTTTACACAATTGATTATGTATGGATTGTGATAAGAGTTGTATGTGCCCCTAATAAAATGATTAAAAAAGAAAGAAAGAAAGAAAGAAAGAAAGAAAGAAAAACTTTTAGGGAAAACAATCCTTTTTTATTCAGCCAAAATTTCCAAGAACAAAAGAAATAGAAATGGATGGAGAATGTAAAGGAGACTTAGAGATGCATCAGAGTGCACTGGCCTTATTTGGATCCAAATTTTTAAAATTATAAAAAGGTTGTAAAACAATCAGAAGTGATTGAGCACCGAAAATCTGCTATTAGGAATTATCTTCATATTTTAGGTATGATTTTAAGTATTGGTTGTTACTTTATTTTAAAGAATCCCTGTGTCTTAGCTATAAATACTGAAAGATATATAGGTGAAATAACATAACAATGTGCAATGAGGGTATAAGTGAGTCCCTGGGAGGTACAAATGGCGAATACCTCCACTGTTAACCAAAAAGTTGAGGTTACGTCTACCTAAAGGCATCTGAGTAGAAAGCCCAAATAATCTACTTTCAAAAATCAGCCATTAAAAGCCCTATGGTGATAAACTCAGGGTGCAGTATAGCACTGATGAACCATGTAACTATCCTCTTGCTCTTTAATATTTTCTCCCTTACTGTTTTGGCTTTTATTTGTCTTACCTCATCAATCATGCCAGATCTGCATAGGTTCATCTGTTTATTTAAGATCATTTGATAACGTAAAAGCCAAGATAGAGAACCCTTCAGAAACAGTAACAGGAGTAACAGTTGCCTGAGGGTACGGGAAGAGAGGGTGGGGAAGAAGGGAGGAATAACATGATAACATTGATGACCTTACAACCCCACTGATGGGATCCAACAACATAATTGTAAATGGATATATTGGATGTGTAAGATATGGCACTAAAAAAGGGGGGTCCTGGAGACTATGGTAGGGGGGGATAAAGAGGAGGTGATATCAAGGAGTTCAAGAAAACAGAAAATGTTTTGAAGCTGATTTTGGTAGCAATTGTACAATACTGTTTGA
Organism: Echinops telfairi; assembly: GCF_000313985.2. Taxonomy (NCBI): domain Eukaryota; kingdom Metazoa; phylum Chordata; class Mammalia; order Afrosoricida; family Tenrecidae; genus Echinops; species Echinops telfairi. Next base: position 36,882,765 of record NW_022103898.1, on the reverse strand, counting down.
TATTATTGAACTAGAGAATGTTATGATATCTGTAAGAGCGCCCAATAAAATGATTAAAAATAAATAAATAAATCCCTATGGAAATGACTCCATAAGTTGTAATCGACTCCATGGCACATAATTTGGGGCCTAATTATAGATGAACAGTACTAACTGAGTAGATAATTGTGAAAAGTATGGAACCTTAAAATAAGGATTGAAGCTCATTGTATTATTTTAACATCCTCTGCATATATTCAGGATATTTTATAATTGGAAATTTACTTAAGCTACGAGATTGAGAATTTTAGAAGACTTAATTTTATTCAGGTACACAGACCAAGAGGCAGAAATTCAAACAGAACACGGGACACTGGCTGGTTTGAAATCAAGAAAACGTGTGGGCTAGGGTTGTATCCCTTCACCGTACTTATTCCCTACATATCTTGAGCAAATAGTCTGAGTAGCTAAACTGTATGAATCATGATTGTAGGAAGGCTCAATAATAAGCTAATGAAACAACTTTGCTTGCTGAAAGCAAAGAGGACTTGAAGTAAGTCCTAATGAAGACCAAAGATTATAATCTTCAATATGGATTATAACTCAATGTACAGAAAACAAAAATCCTCACAACTGGACCAATTAAAAAAAACATTACAGTAAATGGAGAAAATATTCAAGTTATCAAAAATTTCATTTTACAGCTATCCACAATATCATTATTCATGGAAGCAGCAGTCAACAAATCAAGAGAGACATTGAATGAATTTGTTGCAAAGATGTCTCTTTGAGGACCAGTGTTTGTCTGATGCAAGTCCTAATATTTTCAATCAGCTCAAATGCCTGGGAGACCTGGACCATGAACGAGGAGGAGCAAATAAGAATGAATGCATTGAAAGGATGGTGAGGTAGATAGTTTATTGTGCCAGCCTGGCCGATAAACACACGTGGGATTAATTGAAGGGTGTGAAATAGCAAAGCTAATGACTACAGTAGCACCACCGATAGATGAGGTGCTGGTTAAAGGAGAGGCACTGAGTGATCGTATGTTTGATATTTGCCAGGAGTTTGGTAAGGATGACAAGTATAGGGAAACTGGTTGGCTGGTCCTTCTTAAATTGGAAAGTGTGATTAAGGAGAGGGATGATCTGAGAGCCTCGGAAGTACACCTCAGGTGCAGACTAACAGATTTGAAAACTTCCATCTGTGCTACAAAGGAAAGCCTTCTCTCCTCTAGTAATAGAGCTGACATTGCTGAGAAACAGGTCCAGAGTCTCATTATGCGAGTGGCTGAATTACAATGGCAGCTGAATT
>NW_022103898.1:36870569-36879270 GCF_000313985.2 Echinops telfairi | reverse complement strand
TTGAATTGTACTGAGCCATTTGTACTGCTTTGTAATTTAACTGTTTATTTCTTGTGTTATATATCTATCTGTATAACTGCTTTATAATTTAGCAACTGTTTATTTCTTGTGTTATGTATCTATCTAAATATATATTTATAAAAGTATTAGAAATCTGGTTTTATCTCCCTAGAGAACCCTGTCTAACACAGATGGGGTTGGCAAATCATACTGAAATCAGTACAGACTGCCACAAGAACAAATATGTCTTGTTAGAAGAACAGCCAGAATACTCCTTAAACATAAGGATGTTGACACTTTCTCTCCCATGCTTTGGACACGGTATCAGGAGGGACCAGTCTCTGGAGAGACCAGCTTGAGGAAGAAGAGGGTCAGCAGAAAAAGAGGACATTCCCAAAGGAGATGGATTGACACAGCAACTGGAACACTACAATCAAATAAAGCAGTTGTGAGGATCCTATAGGACTGGGCAGTGTTCCGTTCTGCTGTACAAAGGGTCTCTATGATTCAGAACGGACTTGAAGACAGCTACCAAGAACACCAGAGTCTCAGTTTCCCCATTTGCAAAACAGAAATAACAATATTTAGAGTGGCCCTACCTGTGCCGGGTGGCCTTACCTGTGCCCAGCAGAATTGCTCCATAAAGATTCAAGACCATGACCTTTCCAAAGCAGGTCGCTAGGCCTAACTTGCAAGGTGTCTCACGTGGGTTTGAATTATCAAGTGTTCTTGGAAGTGCTCTTACCTATCCGTACCACCATCCCTGCCCATATTAAATAAATAAATAAAAACTCATGCCTTCAAGTCCTCCTGACTGATGGCAAAGCTATAGAGCAGGACAGAACTGCCCCTGTGGGTTTCCAAGCCTCATGTTTGTCCCTTAGAGCAGCTGGTGTTTTTTGAACTGCTGACTTTGCAGTTCACAGCCCAAATCTTCACTCTGCCTGCACAGCTCCCTTTGCACCACTGCTCAGCTACCACAAAGATGCTAGGGAAATTTTTTCCTCTTTTAATTTCCAATTGTATGGAATGACTACTTTTAGACATGCTGTCCCTGGAATGCAGGCAGGCATTCGAGCTTGCATCCTCTTTATTCAATCTCAGGCAACTCCAGGTGCAGGCAGAGAGGGTGCCAAGGTGCCGCGTGTCCCAGAGCTCTTTACCCTGGTTTCTCTTGCATGTCCACGCATATTTTTCTTTTATGAACTCTAAATAACCAGATTCTCTTCAAAATGGATTCATTCTAAATTCCTCCATTTCCCCAACCCACTCCACTTTTCTCTTTTGCGTTAGCATCCCCACCCTACTACTTACCCCAGGAAACCCCTGTTTACAAAAATCCAAAGTGAAAAGAAAAAGAAGGAAGTGAAGCACTGGGGCCCTGGGGCAGGAAAAGATGAGATTGTGATGGGTACATAAACAAATGTGGAATTGCGAGGAGGTCTGGTCTGTTCTAAGAGGCAATAAGCCCCCAGTAGCAATCCTTCTGGTCAGTTTTTCGATGGCTGACTGGGGGAGGGAGGGAGGGGCGCATTTTGTGGTTGTTCTTGTTTTTCTGGCTCTCTGACTCTTGCTGGAGACTGCAGTGTGTAAAGAGCTGAGTCTGGGTGTTCTCCAGCTCCTGCCTGCATGTCAATTAATCTTACTTTTAATAAAGCCAATTCTTATTTTTCTAACTTGCTTCCAATTCTCAAATGTAGTGCCAAAGAAAACAGAAAGTAATTAAAATGTCAACACTTCCATGAAAAGGAACGTAAACTCTCTAGATTTTCTTCCCACTGGAAATGTTGCTTTTCTCCAGGGCATCGGGCCATGAGCACAATGACCAGCATCACCCAGAGAGCCAGCCGAGCAGGCGATGTGCATTAATCCCTCTCTGCCCATTACTTTGTTTGCATTTCTCCTTCTCCCTTGCCACTTCCAAATGGGAAGATCCTATAAATGATGTACTTAAGCCTGTCTCTCATAATGGACTAATATCTACTCCTCTGTAATATAGCCAAATTTTATGTGATATGAAACAAGTTCCAACAGCAATAAGCTAACTTGAACAAAGTAACATGGAGCCTGAGAGCTTATTATTCAGTATGGTCCAATAAATGAGCTGAGCACCCTCTTGCATAAGAAGAGTCTGATTATTTCTTTTACCTTCATTTGAAATACTTTGATTGGATTATGAGGCTCTCCAGAGTAAACCAGGTTACCTTGAAACAGCCTCTTTGTAAAAAATGCATTACATGGCAAAATGAAAATGAAGAGAAAACATGTCACATTATTTTGTGGTTTCATGTTGGTCCCACCTGTCCTTGAAAAGAGATTTCCCAAGAGAAAGCAATAGGACAAATGGTTGGAGTGGGAAGAAGTGGCTTAGTGAGGTGGAGGCAGTGGGGGGAGGGGGGTAGAGTGAGCAAACAAGGTAATTGACAGGGAAACAACTAGGGATCTAAAATCAGCAGCCAGTTGGGGGCGGCATAGAGTTCCTGATAGTGGTGGAGAAGCCATAATATAGCCATAAGGAATTACTGAGAGGCAAACGAGGGGTGAACATGATAGTAGGACAGGAGGAAGGTTAAAGGAAATAGGGGAAAGAACTAGGAAGTAAAACAATTTATAGAGGTATAAACATAGAGGTGTACATATGGAAATATATTAATGCATAAAAATAGGGGTATTGGCCTAAGTATACATACTTATATGGCAATACATTGAAGTGGTGGGTGGGCTCTGGGCCTCTACTTAAAAATTCCTTCAACACAAGAACACTGTTCCAATAATGTGGCACTGGGTGATGTCACTGCCCCAACATAATCACGGAAGACAAAATGGGTACATAAACAAATGTGGTGAAGACAGCAGATGGTGCCCAACTATAAAAGATATAGTATCTGGGGTCTTAAATGCTTGAAGCCAAACAAGCAGCCATTTAACAAAGCCCACATGCAAGAAGCACACCAGCCCCTGTATCATGAGGTGTAGATGGGAACACGAATCAGAAGTTCCAAAATAAACAACCTCATTGAGGTGATGGAGAGGGGTCAAGGTGGAGACCCAGAGCCCATCCATGGGTAATTGGATGTTTTCACGCAGAGGGGCTACATTGAGGAGAAAATGCATCCAGTGGACAGTTTAGCGCTGAAAACACACAACACTCCTCTGGTTCTTTAATCCTTTCCCCCTATCCCCCACTATTATGATCTCAGTCCTACCTCAAAATTCCATTAGACTGGTGTACATACTATGGCACAAAAGAGTGCTTTCTATATAAGGAATTCAGGAGAGACAAATCCCCTCAGAATCAGTAATGGGAGTAATTATTCCAGGAGGGCAAGTAAAGGAAAGGGGGAAGAAAGCAGAAGGGGGAACAGAGAGCAATGACAGCAGAATAAGCCCCCTTGAGGGGGATGAATGCCAGCATAGTAGGTGAAGGGATAGTAGTGTAATATATGTATAAATAATAATAACAGCATATAATAAATTAAGGGTTCATAGGAGGGCAGAGTGGGGGAGGGAGGGGAAATAAAAGAGGAACTGAAATCAAAGAACTCAAGAAGAAAAATAATATTTAGGAATCGTTGATGCCAAGATTTGTACATATCCACATGATATAATGCATGTATGGATTGTTATAATATTTGTAAGAGCCCCCAATAAAATGATTTATTAAAAATAAAAAATAAATAGGTCATCATAAAGAAGGAAATGGATCAGGAATTATAATTAATGGTCTTATTAAGCCCATTACTGTCAAGTGACCTTACTCATGGCAAACTCATGTGTACTCTGGTAGACCTGCCTCCATAGTATTTCCCATGATTCATTTTTCAGAAGTAGATAGCCAGACTTCTCTTTCAAGGCATTTCTGGGCAGACTTGAACTTTCCAGTTAACAGCCACACTTGTTAACCATTTACACCGCCCAGCACTCCAACTTTTTTGTTGGATATGGTCAATTTAGCAGAAACCAACATCCATAACCCATTCTCACCCGTTCCCTATTTTCTTCATATAGTTTCTTTCCTTTTCCCTGACTTAATTTCACAAATCACCTTGAGTGAAATTCTTAAGCTCATTATTCTCTTATTGTTGATAACTTGAGCAAGCATCCCACTTAGGTTCTGATGATCACTTCTAATCTTCTGATTTTTCTAATCTGGAATAGGAGAGATGTTACTGACAGCACTAAATTGTGTGGGAGAAAAGTTACAAAATGCAGAAGCATCCTGATACTAGACCTTCGAGAGGTGTAGCAGGGGTAAACCTTGCTTGCCCTGGCCCCGTCTGGGAGAGGAGGAGGCATTCAGTTCCTTCTCTGGTATCTCCCCAGCCCTGCCCCCCTCAGTGACTCAGCATTTTGCTGTACACATCAGGCTGACCAGCACAGTTGCGCAATGTGCACAGAGCGCATGAGGCTTCTTAAGACCACAGCTACTCCATGCTCCAAAAGTCTTCAAAACACATCAAAATATGCTCCAATAAAAATAGCTGCTACAATCATACACCCATTGTTTTTGAGAATGGAACATAAATAAATCACATCAGTATAGCAACCTTACATGGTAGAGATCATCTTTTTAATGTTATAAGTTAAAAATGGGGTTCAGAGAGATGTTATACCTTGCCAAAGTTGCCTGGCGAGGGAAGTGGCTGAGAGTTAAGATTTTGTGACACTATCAGTTAGAGATTATTGTAAACTTGATTACGGTGGATGGTACCACAGTATAATATGATACCTGGTCAGTTGAACTTGGTCCACCCTGAATTTGCACAAAGTTTAAATATTTCTCACTTGTTCCAAGATGCAAATTTATCACTGGTTTAATATTGCTGGGTAGTCTTTTCTTTCTTTCTTTTTATTCCTATTTTGTTTTATGTTTGTTTTTATTGTTTCTGTTATGTTTCCAAGTTTATGAAGCACAGAAAGAGTGGATGCATACAGAAAATATCCGATGTAATAGCTTATGGGGGATGGAGGAGATTGAAGGGAATTAGGGAGCAAATAATGAATATAGGAGGGAGTAGGGTGCACTGGAACTGATTGTGATGATATATATATATATACAACTCTTTTTAAAAGTGATTTAACTATGGAAATAGATGATATGTTAATTTTATATCAATAAAACTATTTTTAAAAGGTTTTGTGTCAACATGGCTGGGCCAAGATTCTCAGTGGTTTGACAAGTAAGGCATAATAATATCCCACGGTGATATCTTACATAATGTAATCATCTCCATAGTAGGACCTTCTCTGAGCAGGCAATCTGTTGAAAGGAAGTTGTAGAGAAACTTGTTTTCTTTGTGATAGGTCTAGAGCCTGAATCTGACTTCCAGTTCTTTGGATTTGACCCAGTGACTTCATCTATCGCCTGTCTATCCCAGGAGTTATCAGCAGGCTGCCATCTGATTGCCAACCTCAGATTCATTGACTTCTGCTATCGGAAATCTGGCCTCTTACCTATCAATTTGAGTTCATCCACCTCAACAACGACAAGAATCCGGAGGAGCCTCTAGCCTGATATCCCCCCAACAAAGTAAGAACTTGCCCACCTCTACAATTGTGCAAGTCATTTCCTTGAGATAAACCTTTGTAGATAGGTAATTACACAGATACATAGATGGATGGATGGATGGATGGATGGATGGATGGATGGATGGATGGATGGATGGATGGATGGATAGGTAGATGTATATATAGATGGAGATAAAAGAAACTTCGTTGAGACTGCTCTAGTTGTATAATCCTTACGTGTTGGGCTGCGATTAGCAGTTGGCAGCTGAAAACCACCAGTAGTTCCGCAGGAGGAAGACTGGGCTTTCTACTCCCATAAACAGGTACACTCTCAGAAACCCACAGATGTCACTATGAGCAGCACTCACTTAATAGCAGTGAGCTTGTTTTGTTGTTAAAGATTAAGACGGCCAGCAAGGAAGACAACTTTCATAAGAACATAGGTAGAGATTGTTTTTACTGTACTTGAAATAGGGTAAATAAATGATCTCCCAATTCTTGTTTTTATAAGGGTATTTATTTTTCTTATCTGGATTATAAATTCCTTGAGACAAAGACATTTGTCTACTACAGAACAGAACAACAGGGTGCTGTGACATTTAATTCAAAAAAATTCTAGGTTCCAGTTTGGGCTCATTTTACTAATAACTTCATATCCTTAATCACATTTTGAATCAGGCCCATCAGCAAAGGAAGTTCCCGAAAACATTGCTCCATTCATTCCATTAAGGTCAACTCTACACTGAGAAGGTGGCTCCAATCGTATTTGAGTGCCTTCCAACCTGAGTAGTTCCTCTCACAAAATGATGTCAGATAATGTCCCCCTGCTATTCATAGTTCCCATGTGCTAATGATTCAGTCTACAATTAAAAGCTTATTGCCATTGAATTGATTCTGGCACATAGACACATTATAGTACAGAGTCAATTCTGTGCTTCTTAAATGAGGGGGTAACCACACATGCCCCCAAAAAACTGATTTTTTTTTCAAAACGACATATTTAATTTTTTCCCCAAAACAATCTTATCACCTTCAAAGTACGTTCCATGACACAATAGCATTGTCAAATCTGTGATTCCATTCTTGGAAACACTTTTAAAACTCATCTGTTTGCATGGCTGAGAGCACCTCCCTCATTTTTTTTCTTCACCTCTTCTGTGTCACCAAATCACTGTCCTTTCATGATCCTCTTCATTAGCAAAAACAAAAAGAAGTCACACAGAGTGAGGTCAGGTGAGTAAGGTTTGTGGGGAAAGAGAGGCATACACAAACCTTGAGGGCAATATACCAGCATGAAGCAATGAACTAACAGAGAGGTCTGCAAGGCCATCCCCAATCCCAGCTACATCGACACCTTCCCCAGAAGAAGGCACTACAGAGGACAGCACTGAAGATACAGCCTGGGGAGAGGGGCAGGTCTGCCCAGACCACATGGGATCCAACTAAGAGGGAAAGAGAAAGAGAGAGAGAGAGAACCACAACCTAGCCCAACAAGCCTCCAGTACAAAATTCTTGCTCAGAACTGCCAAGGCACTGAGAGGACTGTAGGGCTGGGCCAATCTGGAGCCACAATGTCTCCTCACTAACCCACAGCACTACAGGGGACAACACTGGAGACATAGTGTGGTAATATCGCCCAGTCTGACCCTCCCCCCCACCCCCAACACACACACACCCACCAGCCTCAGCCTTTGATGAATGCCTTTAATAAAATCCCAGGAGCAAACGTCAAAAGTTACCAGAGTAGTGCGGGACTTGTTCCAACACACACACACACACACACACACACACACACATACACACACACCAGGGTGAAACACAAAGTATGCACAACAGAGCAGCAAAGGGAGCAAAATAATGAAGTTCCAGGGGAATCCTAAAAATAGACCTCACACTTGGAGGGCAGGGCTTGGAACCTCATCAGACCTGATAGAAAAACCTTCATAAGGTCAACAGACAAATATGGAACTAATTATAGGGTTTTTCTTCTTCTTCTCTCTTTCTATGTCTATCTATATAAGATAGGCAGGATAAACAATCCTAAGGAGAAAACAATGGGACTGACAGTTATGGGGGGACAGGGGAGAGAAGAAGGCAGGGAGAGGGAGGGGAGAGCCACCAAACTCAGGGACAAGGGAACAACAAAAGATCTAAAATTGATGGCAAGGAAGGCATAGGATGCCTCCTGGGGTTGGATCAAGTACAATGTAGCCCAGAGGAATTACTGAGAGCCGAATGAAGGTTATCATGATAGCGGGACAAGAGGAAAGTAAAAGGAAGTAGAGAAAAGAACTAGGAAGCAAAAGACATTTTAAGAGGTATAAATATAGGCATTTACATATATAAATATATCATGATAGAGATATAGATCTATGTACATATATTTAAGTGTTAAGTATTAAGGTAGCAGACAGACATTGGGCTTCTAAGCAGCCTTCTCTCAACACACAGAGCCTTCTCTCTGTATTCTAAGAACCTGGCATTCTGTGATGCTCACTGGACACAATCACTGAAGATAAAATGTGTGCATCAGCAAACGTGGTGAACAAAGCTGATGACACCCAGCTATTAGAAGATATAGTATCGAGGGTCTTAAAGGCTTGATGTTAAATAAGTGGCCATCTAGCAGGGAAGCACAACGCCCACATGGAAGAAGCACACCAGCCTGTGTGATCATGTGGTGTCCACAGGATCAGGTATCAGGCATCTGAAGACTCAAAACAATCATCTTGAGGTGAACAAGGGGGTCGGAGTGGAGATCCAAAGCCCATCTGTGGACAATTGGACATCCCCTCACAGAATGGTCACAAGGAAGGAATAAGTCATCCAGGGTGCGGTACAGCACTGATGAAATACACAACATTCCTCTAGTTCTTTAATGCTCCCTGCCCCCCACTATCATGACCCAGCTCTACCTTACAAATCTGGCTAGATCAGAGCATGTACACTGGTACAGATAAGAATTCTCAAAACATGGAATCCAGGACAGATAAACCTCAACAGTAATGGAAGTATCGATGTCAGGAGGTTAGGGGAAACATGGGGGAAGGAGGAGGAGAAAGGGGGAACCGATTGTAATGATCAAAGGGTAACCACCACTCCCTCCCTGCAGGGGATGAACAACAGAAATGTGGGTGAAGGGAGACACCAGATGATGTAAGATATGAAAATAACATTTATAATTTAATCAAGG
>NW_022103898.1:36859377-36869730 GCF_000313985.2 Echinops telfairi | reverse complement strand
AGTTTTGCTGCAACCTTGTGTCCAGTAAGTCTTTGGGTGATATATTTTCAAAAAACTTGTACTCCATTCATGTCTGTGTGTCATACATTTGGTAATTTCCACAATATTTCCAATTTTTTCCTTAATGCTTTTACATATTTAGTATAAGTTACACACTTAACATAACTTAATAAGTTGTGCTATAGTATAAGCATAACTTTCATATGCACTGGGGAAACAAACAAACAAAAAACGTATGACTCGTATTTTTGTAATATTCCCCTTGTGGCAATGGTTTAGAGCCAAACCGCTATATCTCAGAGGTATGCCTTTAAACCTCATGCGCTTCTGTATACGTAACTGGGAAAGTAGATGACCTACCATATAGAATTGTTGAAATGATTAAATAAGATAAATTATATAAGTACATAGTGCAAGGGGGGGGGAATGAAACAAACAAACCAAACCCATGGCCCTTGAGTTAATTCCAAATCACAGCCATCCCTAGATAGGGTTTCTAAGACCGGAAATCTTCACATGAGCAGGTAGCCTCATCTTTCTGGCACAGAGTAGCCGGTGCGTTTGAACCACCAACCTTGAGGTTATCAGCCCACCGCCTAACCCACCAATAAAATCTTGTTTTCATTCTCCATATGTACTCCATTTATTCCTGCATGGGGATATTCCTTGGAATATATAATGGGACATAAAAATGCTGTGACTGGAATATTCCTTAATTGGCACTCTTCCTTGTATCTTCTCTTATAATTATTTATAGCCACACAATTATTTACTCATCTGATCAAATGATGTTTTTCAACATGAGTTTAAGTCTAAGATTTGGAGTCCTGGAGTGACTCCAAAAGGGCCCAGAATCCATCTTTTTTCTCCTAATTTCACCTTTCTTATTGCTGCACTCCTTTCCATTGGGACAGTGTGCTGCTGAGGACATATAAGGCTTCAGAGCAAGGTCAAAGACACATCCTTTTCAACTTTATCTCCTCACACCTCCGCCATGAAGGGTCTACTTTGAGGGGAAGGAAAGCTAACAGAAACAGTAACAGGTACATTTGAACGTTGTAGAAAACCCAAGGCGAATGAATGAACTTCTTCATGAGGAAACAAACTACATACAAAGATTTGTGATAGGACAAGAGGCTTTAAGTAGGAAAGATCTATAAGCGGGAAGTGATCTTTCTGAAAGAGTGTCATTTTGTCGGGATCTGAAAGAAATGTTGATAACAAGAAATGTCGCACGTAATCTATTTTAACGAATGAATACGTCATCTTTAGTTTATGACAACTTTCCCCTGGAGAACTCAACTAATTTTATACATACCATGCCTTTGAGAGAAAAGGAGATTAGCACTTAGATGAATTTAGTCGAAAAAAGTGGCAGCTTAGGTTAAGTAAAATATACGGTCACATAGCAAATCTGTGACAGAAATTATCATGAATTGAGAGTGGAGATGCTTTAAATGAGATCATTTGGGGGTAGAGGATTTTGATTAGGGAAAGCTTGGAAATGGGCTATCAACCAGTGCCCCTCAAGTTGGCAACCTCATCGGTGTCAGAGAGAACTGTGCCCCCTAGGATGTCCAATGACTCATTTTGCAGAAGTGGGTTGCCAAGCCTCCTTTCTAAGGTGCCTTGGGACAGACTCAGTCCTCACCCTTCCTGTTAGCAGCTGAGCACCATCCAGGACAACCTCAAAATAGATGGGAAGAGCTCATTTGCTAGGTGAAGCAGTTTGTTTGAAAACAAAAACTTTGCTCTTGAAGTTTCTCTCCACATTTTAGAGCAGTGATTCTCGACCTGTGGGTCATGACCCCTTTGGGGGTCAAATGACCCTTTCACAGGGGTGGCCTGATTCATAACAGTAGCAAAATTAGAGTTATGAAGTAGCAACAAAAATAATTTTATGGTTGGGGGTCACCACAACATGAGGAGCTGTATTAAAGGGTCATGGCATTAGGAAGGTTGAGAACCATTGTTCTAGAGCCTTCTTGGGGTAGGGCGAGGCATGTTTGAGAGAGATGTCTACTGGATCTTTGTCTAGAAACCTGGAAGGGGCCCAAAACTGATGTCTCAGATAAGCTCTGTGAAATGAATATGACTTCCAAAGGCCAGCACTGTGTGGGCTGAGGGTGGAGAGGGGTGGTATTCTGGGCAAAAAGAAGAGCTATGTAGATGGGTTGTCCTGAGAAAAATGAAAGGCACTATCACGAGCAGGTCTGCCCTTCGGGAAGTTGAATAAAACAAAAGTGAAGGATGGTACTGACACTGGACATAGAGAGACTCGTTAGAAGCACTTATGACCATCAAGGTGAGAGTCATAAAATGGAGTCAAGCCACCAGGAGATTGACTAGGTGGCCAAGATAGCTCCTTGAACATGGCTCTCTCTCTTGGACATGACATCACTTTGAAACCAACCACACCTACACAAAATCACAAACATTGCTGTATGTGCCGGGAATTACTCCAAAGGACAAATCTGTAAAGGCTGTGGTTGAAAAAGAAGAAAGAAACAAAATAACTGGAGGGCGGCTCCTGGAAGGTATTAACTTATAAACTGGATGGAGAAGAGGGGCCCAGGAAAGTTACTCAGAATGAAATCAAAAGGAGAGGTGGCAGGCTGACAGGCAGAAGTTCCGACCCAATAAATATGTCGTTAGGCATGAGGAAAGAAAGTTCATTGGTAACAAATGCTGGAAGGAAGCAAAGTGGGAAAGGGCCAGACAAATCACAACCTGTCTGTAAGTAGGAAATCACGAGGCTGATGGTAGACCCCGGCAGAGAGCTCATATGGAGAAAGGGTGCGGAGCTCATACCATAAGTCATTTGGGGAATGTAAAGCAACAAGGGGGCTCTGGTTGGTGCACACGGTTAGTGTGCCCCACTGCAGAGGGTGGAGCAGAGAGGATTCAGCCATTGAAAACTGTATGAAGCACAGTTCTCCTTTGCATACATAGGGTGACCAGGAACCAGATCAACTCGGCAGCAACACACTTTAAAGCAGCAGAGACCGCATATGCGGAGCACATTTTCAATGGCTTAGTTATGGAAGACAGGGGCGCGGGGGGTGTAGCTTTAAGGCCATGTAAAATTAAAGTAGGGATAATTTCACCTTCTTTTTATAAGCCAAGGACAGACCTGCACATAGTTGAGTAATGGGGGTGACGAACCTGGAAAAGTGAAGCAGTCTGGGAAATCTCTGATCAACAGAACTAAAGTTAGTGGAAATCAGTGATTTGGTTGACGCTGAGGATGATGGTAAAATATGTATGAAGAATGAGGATTTATCACCTCATGACACGGAGCAATCTGGAAGCCGCTGGGCTGAGTAATGTTAGTCAGTCACAGAAGGATGAATCCTGTCTAAGTCCACTCCTGTCGGGATGAACACCAGGATGAAGGTAGGCTCGGGTTTTCAGGCCATCCAGGCCCGTCACCAGTGCGGCCAGGCAGCTGGGTACTGAGCCTGTCCATGAAGGATGCACCATCCTCTCTGTGTGCATCTTAAAGGTCACAGTGGCGGACAGGTCCTCACATCAAGTGGGATCAGATTTTCGAGAGCAGGGGAGGGGAGGATGACTACTTAGAGGTTGCCATGACAAGGGTCCCCGGACTGGCAGACATTCCTACCAGAGGGATGAAGGATTCTGATCGGAAAGACGAGTCAGGAGTAGGGAAAGGGAGTATACATATCTGGGAGTAGACAACTGCCTGATGATTGATAGATAAAGGAGAAATAGCTAGACATACTTTTAAGGACCCTATGGGAGAGTATCCCTGGTAATATGTATCTAATAAGCCACCTTGGTTCGAGTTTCTGTACACCCCCTGGGGACCCAAGTAATGTGCCATAGAACATGGGGACATTGAATACTGATCTTCAAGTGCACAATACTCTCCAAAGGACATCCCAGAAGATCCAATGTGAAAACCACTGTGGTAGTTACATAATCTGGTGTCAACTTCAGACTATTAAGAGTAAAGGGGTGGAGTTTAGCCTGTTAATCAGGTTGCAGTTTGATGACCTCATTTGAAGGTGTGAAGGAGGTAAATAGCTCACTTGAGGCAGACCCATACCTCATCTGCCTCATCTTCCTGCTGACAAGCCACATGGAGCTAGGCTGATGGATCCAGAGCCCTGGAGCTGGAGGAACCATGTAGAGACCCCTGCCAGCACTGAGATGCTTCCACCACCACTGCATCCACAAGACTTGCCACTCGCTACCCTGTGATCTTCCCGGATTTGGTGTCATTGCATGTGTTGCATGAGTCTGAAGAGGAATTTGTAGACTGGTATTGGATATTTGGGCTAATATCAGATTTATGGGACTGGCTGGGATGTTTTCACACTATTGAATTGCTCTTTTATATAAAGCTCTTTGTTATACATATAAAGCATCTATGAATTTATTTCTCTAGTCAACCTGGACTAACACAACCACAATAGGTGAACTAGACTCTACTTCAAGCCCACCTGTAACCTGAGGACTTAAGACTGAAATTGCATGGTGTGTGAAGAAGCGGAAGACAGCTATACCAAGAGTATTGAACTGTAGGCAGATGGACTAACATTTACTTACTACTCCAATCCCCTACTTGTATTCAGATATGTACTATTCTGACAGACCTGTGGCTGACTTTGTCAGTGAATATTCTTGTAAGATTTGCCTGACCGCCAGCTCTCATGCTTTGTGCAGATAGCATCACGTGCCATAAGGATTTATTCTGTAAAAGTGAATAATTTAGGTATTGCAATATATATTTAGCCTAAACCTATTTAGTCTCCCTCTCTCAGTAGTATTTTAAAATTATACCATGAGCCAATCAGTAACACCATAAACAGAAGGTTCTTATGATCCAGGGAGATGATTGATAAGATTCTCTACTATAAATTAATAAGGATGTCACTAAGGTGAACCAGGGACAGAGAAAAAAATATATAGAACCTTGAATGGATGTGGGGCTCACACTTCATCCTAGCTCCAATCTAAGAATCATTAGTTCTTATGACATGGTCCTACTCGGTAACCTCATGAAGGAAACACAGAAAATATGGGTGCTATAGCAAATTATGCTGAATAAACTCAATGGTGCCCAGCTATCAGGTAGAATATCGTCTGGAAATAAAAACTTATTTCCAAATAAGCAGTGAGATGTCAACTAAGCCTACAAGAAGCCCACCGTCTGAGACTCAAGAATGGTAAATATAAAAATCCAAATTTGAAGGCAGGAATAGTGTCAGAGATTAAATTGTGAGATTCTGGTGTGCAGAAGGCTATGGATGGCAGTGGAAGCCCAAAATGCATTTTCAGCATCTACACAAGAAAAACGCATCTGGTGATTTTCCCCTAACCATAAATGAAGGATGGTTATCAGAGAGTACTAGAGAGACAACTATAGGAATTTAAAATGATAAATCTGACTTGAGCAATTAAAACCTTGATACTGGATCTCCCCTCTAATCCACTTTGAGTTTGATCTGAATTTCAATATTTTCAGTGGGGTTTTTATCATATTGGGGTTGATCTGTGTTGTATTTTGACATTTTTGGTAGTCTTCTTGAATGTTGGTTATATGTTTTTCTGTGTTGTACGGTCGATGAAACCCTGGATAGATGATTTTATAGAGGCAACAATTAAAATAAGGGTTCCTGGGTGGGGGTGGGGGCGGGGTTCAGGAGAAACCGATATTAAGGAGTTCCAGAAGGAAGAAAATGTTTGGAAACTGACTTTGGTAGCAATTGTAAAATACTGCTTGATGTGATTAAATTATGAAACTGCATAATGGCAGGAATAGCTCCTAATAAAATGGTATAAAAAGCGAATGGGGAGTTTCATCGAAAACAAGCGAGGCTTCTTCTAATACTAAACAGGACAAGCAGAATTAGTATTTAAACTCTAAGGTGTCAGACATGACCAACATCAACTCCTAGCCTTATCTCTTAGTAAGAGTGGCCCGTTGAGCAAGTATTTCACCTTGGTAACACTCAGTTTCCTCCCCATCCTATAAAAGGTGACAATTACACCTCCCAGAATGAGTGGTGTGAGGGTTTCAATCATATGATTCCCTACAGACATTTCTTAACCCATTTCTTACTTTGTTTTTCTTCCATGGCCCTTGCAACTTTCTCAACGTAGTACACTTATTTATCTTGTTTATTATGTTTACTTCCTACTGGGATGCAAACCTAAAGAAAGTAGAATGTTTTCCCAATTTTAACTACTACATCCTCAATGGTAGTGACCAGAGTTTAGTAAGTACTCAATAAGTCATCAGATAATTGATTTATTTCTAAGGCTGTCCTGCACACAGGAGAGTGTTTAACAGTGTCTCTGGCTTCTAACCACTCTGGCTTCTAGATGCCAATAGAGCCTCACCCTCATCTGTGCCAAGTGCAAATGTGTTTGGACGTTGTCAGGAGGCCCATGAGGGGCAAAAATCATGTTGGATCGAGAACTACTGAGACATGACTGGGAGGTGAAAAGCTTGTGCGAAGTCGTGTAAGGTGCAACTCTCGGTGTCTCATTATGCAGAGCCAAGAAGACTGAGTTCACCAAAGACACACGGACACAAATAGTCCAAAGGACTTACAGACCACACAACCCACTCCCATGACCCTGAGACTAGAAAACGAGGTGGTACTTAGCTACCCTTGTCAATCACTCCTAGTGACCCTACAGGACAGGCTAGACCTGCTCCTGTGAGCTTCGGAGGGAGTTTATTTGCTTGATTTTTGGTCTGGTTCATCACTCTGAAAGGGATCACACCAGGAAGTCCCAGAGAGAGGGGGAGAGACATCTGTAACAAACTGCAAATCAGAAAGAAGACAAAGCTTACTGGTCTGGTGGGACATGCAAGACTGTGACTTGTAGACACTTCAGTCCTGGAATTGAACTTACTCCCAAGGCTCAATCTTGAGAGAGACATTAGGCAAGGCAAAAAAAGGTAAATAATTACACGGGAGTGGGTGGTGTACATTGTCCATGGAACCATCAACCGCAGGAGACTGAAAGAGTGGAATCTGCTTGGCACAAAACTCAAAAGGCAGGAAAAGGGAGGGCAGAAGAACAACGGACACAGGGCAAATACCGTGAGGAAGTAGAAGAAGGGTTTTACGTTGTCGAAGCTGCAATCAACAGCATGAAACCAAATGTATATGAATTATTGGGTGGAAAACCAATTTGCTCTGTGAATTTTCACTGCAACCTTAATAAAAAAAGAAAGAAAACCACTGTTCCAGAGTAAATGCTAACAATGATCCTTTAAAAAAAAGTGTCATTGCACTAGAGAAAAGAATGAAAAATGAAAGCAACCCTTGGCCACCAAAGTCTCCCACAGGTGCTCAACTTGAGGCAGAAAAAATGCTGCCACTACGATGGGGCTGGCTTCACAGCACACTGACCGTTTTCTTATTGTTTTACAAAGAAACCCGTTTAGAGGAAAGCAGCTCATGAATCAAGAAAGTGCCTCCTTAGCATCTCAGTTGCTAGTTGTGTGTGAACTCTTTTGTTCTGTCACCTCTGTAGGCCAATAATAATAACAAAAACAATTATCCTTCTCCACATAGCCCCACATCCTCAAAGCTAATCATGGACAAGAGCCACCGTACAAACAATGCTTTCAAGAGAGTGATATCTCAGACAAGTTAATTAAAAAGACATTCGCTACTCTTACAGTCCCAAAAGCTGAGCATCAAAGTCTACATGACAATGCGGCTAGGCTAAGGCCAAGGTATCAGATAAGGGGGCCCAAGCCAGAGCTTGTCAGATTCTCAGCCTCCACCTTCTAATTAGTAATTAGGATGATCAATGGTTAGGTTTTCAAAAGTGGATCTCCAGGCCTTTCTTTTTTAGCACAGGTCTCCTGCCTTTTGGTGAGCAGCTGAACTGAATGTGTTCATTATTTGTACCCCCCATGAACTCTTCTCTCTCACTGCCATCAGGTCAATGGCACATGGCCCTACGCCGAAAGTTAATCAGCGTTTGCATGCTCGCCTCAAAGCCCAGCCTACAGAAGAGGAGCCTGTTTGCGTTTTCTATTTCAGCACTAGGAGATGCTCCAGATTTTCCCAGCATTCAAGAGCATAACTAGATACAGGACTGTGCTTTAAGTAGCACAAACGCGAAGATTAACTGAGTCGGTACATGAATCAGTTTTCCACCTAGCTTATTGATCCCTATGTCATTGATCTCCCCACACCCCAAAGTGAAATGATAATTAGGTTATCATATAGAGTCTGGTTGCCTCAGTTTTTCCAGAAGGCATGTAGATACCAAGATGCCAAAGGGTGTGAGCATTGACTCTGGGGAGGCTGAGAGAGGAACCTGACTGCTGCGAGGCCCCTAGACTGCAAACTCTGCTCAGAACATGCCCTCCTTGTTATGAGGCTCATTGCTGCATAGTCCAATACCCTCAGATGAGCCGAGGGGGCATATTTAAAGATAGCCCACTGACCATGTATGTCCCACCTCACAAACAGTGATCTAAACCATTCTTTTTCAGGATCAGGAACATGGTTTAAAAGATGCATAAAGACCAGAAGTTAGCAATATAACCAGATGCCCACCCACATCAGAAATCCAGACGGGCCCATCTTCCAAACCCAGGGAGAGGAACGACTAAGAACTCTAGCAGAGTCACTAGCTTGAGGCTGGACAGCTGCTCCCATGGTTCTGTGCTGTCAAGTCCGTTCCCACCCAGAGCAGCACTATGTACCACGGAAGTACACCCGCCCAGTCCTGTGCCATGCTCACCATTAATGGTCTGCTTGAGCTCACTGTTGTAGCCACTCGGTCAACTGTCCTGTAAGGGTTTCCCATATTTTTGCTGCCCTTCTGTTTTATCAAGCATGATGTCCCTTTACAGGGACTGGTCTTTTCTGATGCCACTTTGTGAGACAACATCTCTCCATCCTCAATCCTAAGGAGTACTCCAGCTTTATCTCTTCCAAGACAGATTTGACTGTCTTTTGGCAGTCCAGTGTACTTCCAACATTCTTCTTCAGCACCATAGTTCAAATACTTTGATTCTTCTTTAGTTTTCCTTACTCAATGTTCAATTTTCACATACATATGAGGTGATTGAAAACACCATGGCTGGGTCAAACAAGTGATGGTAGCACCTCATAGACAAGCATTTAGCCTTTTCTTGACCCAGCAGCCTCTGTTACCTGGCCTGAGTTCTTATCATCAATGTCTTCAAATTCCAAAGTGTACTGCTTTAAGTTTTCTCAAACGTGTCTCAGTCCCTCATCTTAGGATCTTTCCATGTATTTTTCTTTAGAACACACTCATCTCCATCTTATTCTTTCATTCTCATTTATTTGATGCTCAGGTCTCAGCCAAACTATAATTTCTTCTGAGGAACTTTTTTCTGAATGCCAAAATTGACAGTAGGGACTTCTCCTAAAGTACCTACTCCCTTTCCCAGTATGAAGGTTCTCACACTCAGTTATAATCTTCTGCTTATTTAGCTCTCACCTCCACCTAAACTGTAATCTGTGAATTTGGAAACGATGTCTTGCTCTCTGCTCCTCTTTCTCTTCACTTCCAGTAAGCTATATACTTCAGAAGTATTCAAAGGACACATATCAAATGATTAATAGAATTAATGGCAAGTTTACTTTGGTGACTCGGACTGCAGATACTACTAGAATTAAATAAGTAAATATGTATTCAGAAGACATTCTATAGGAATCATGCAATATTGTCATCATCTTGTAAGTTATGTCATCTACCATGTACCAGCCCCACTTATGAGTCAGTTTGTCATGCTGTGGTGGAAGATATGCCTCTGACATGTTAAGTACCAGCAAGGTTGCCCCAAATGAACAGGTTTCAGTGAGCATCCAGGCTAAGGGCAGACTAGGAAAAAGACAATCCTCTTCTGAAAAAATTAGTTCCTGACAATCCTCTGAATAGCAGTAGAGTATTTTCTGATATGGAGCTGGAAGATAAGTCCCTTAAAAAGGAAGGCACTGGAAATACCACAGAAAAAAATGGCCTCCTCATTGTAGAATCCAACTTACTGATGTGCACGGAGCCAAGGTATCAAGACCTTCATTTGCTGAAGGGTTGGAGCATGACTCAAATGGAGAAGAAACAGCTGGACACATTCTTAAATACTCGGAGCATGGACTGTTTAAAATATGAATCTAGGAAAATTAAAGTCCTCAAAAATGAAATGGAATGCACACAGAGCAGTATCCTAGGCATGAGTGAGTTCAAGTGCACTGCTATTGGCCATTTTACATCAGGCAATCATAAAATTTACTAAGTTGAAACAGCAAATACAAGAGAAATGACTTCATTTTCATCATCAATAAGAATATTTAAAGATCTAGCTTGAAATACAACACC
>NW_022103898.1:36854061-36858874 GCF_000313985.2 Echinops telfairi | reverse complement strand
AAATGCAAGGTCAGGTTGAAGCTAAAAAAAAAAAATTAAAACAGGTCCACCATAGCCAAAATATAACCTTGAATCTATCGCATGGGATTGAGAGAACAGATTTGGTACATTAAGTATTATTGGCAAAAGACTAGAAGAGTTATAGAATAACAAGAATATCATCCATGAAGAAAGCAAAAGATCACAGAAAATTAGGAAATAAATTTTAAAACACCAAAGTGGGTATCAGAAGAAACTCTGAAACTTGCTGTTGAACAGAGTACCTAAAGTGAATAGGGGGAAAAAATGATTTTGTAAAAGAAGTGAGCAAAAACTTTCAAAAGGCAGCTTGAGAAGAGAAGGCATTATGATAAAATATAGAGACTTGGCATTAGAAAGCAAAAAGGGAAGATCGAGTTCAGCACTTCTCACAAAGATGAGGCAAAATTCAAGTGTCAAACTGAAATACTGAAGGATTCTATGGACAATACATTGATTTGTGCAAGAAGCATCCAAATAAAGATGGAAGAAATATACAGAACAATTATACCCAAAAGAATTTGTCAACATGAATCCTTTTCAAGAGCTAGCATATGATCAAAACCCAATGGTCTTCAAGGAAGAAGTCCCAACTGCACTGGAAGCATTAGTGAGAAACGAGGTTCCAGGAATTAGTGGAACATCATTCGAATTATTTCAACAAACGGATGCAGCACTAGAAGGGTTCACTAGTCTATGCCAAGAAATGTGTCAAATAACTCCTTCATCAACTGGAGGAAAGAGATTCATATTTGTGCCCATTTCAAAGAAAGATGGCCTAACAGGATGCAGAAATTATTAAGCAATATAATAATGTCACATGAAAGTAAAATTTGGCTAAAGATAATTATTAAAACTTTTGCAGCTGCATCTCTATAGGAAACTGCCAGAAATTGAAGTGGATTCAGAAAAGGATTCAGAATGAGGGATATCATTGCTGACATTAGACAGATCTTGACTGGAAACAAAAAGGTTTACTTCTGTTTTCTTGACTATGCTGTGTGGACCATAGCAACATATGGATAGCATGGCAAAGCACAGGAATTCCAGAACACTTCACTGTGCTCACGAAGAACCTATAAACCAGCCAAGAGGCAGTCATTTGCCCAGAACAGGAGGAAACTGCAAGATTTAAAATGAGGAAGGATGTGCTTCAGGGTTGTATCCTTTCATCATACTTAATCTGAATGCTGAGCAAAGAATCTGTTTAAAGAGCACAGCATTAGAACTGGAGGAAGGAATATGGACAACTTGTGATATGAAGGTGATACAACCTTTGTTGCCAAAAGTAAGGAGGACATGAAACACTTACTAATGAAGATTTTTAAAAAACTAGAGCCTTGAGTATGAATTGTACATCATTGTAAAGAAAAAAATCCCCACAACTGGAACAATAAGCAACATCATGATAAGCAAAATTAACAGAATGAAGTTGTGGAGAATTTCATTTACTCAGAGCTACAATCAACACTCCAGGAAACAACAGTCAAGAAGTCACGTGATGCATTGCATTAGGCACATCTACTGCAAAAGACCTCCTTAAATGTTAAAGAACAAGAATGTCCCTTTGAGGACCTAAATATGCCTGACTGAAACCATGGTATTTCAATTTCCTCATATATGAGGGAAAGGTGGACACTGAATAAGGAAAACCTGAGAACAATAGATACATTTGAATTATGATGTTGACAAAGAATATTTCAAATGCCATGGACTTCCAAAACTATGAGCAAATCTTGGAAGTACAACCATAGAGATCCTTAGAAGCAAAGATGATGAGGGCTTGTCTTGTGACCTAACAGCCACAACAGCACCATGAAGTGGACACGTTAGTAGCACATGTTGTTGTAAAAACTAAATTAGATGATGTACACATTTACTTTTCAATGAATGTAAGCACTATAGGTTGGTGGTTCAAAACCACTAGTCACTTCACAAAAAGATGAAGCTGTTTGTCCCTGTAAAGACTTCCAGTATGGACACCCTGCATAGTGACAGTTTGTGTCAGACTTGACTAGATAGCAGTGTGGTAGGAATATCATGAAAAAGTTTTGGTGGCACATGGCAAAGTGCTCAGTTACTGCATGATGTGTACACAGTTTGAACATATCTGGTCACTCCACGGAACAAAAATCTAAGAAGTCTACACCTGTAAAGTTTTCAGCCTAAGAAACTCCATGGTACAGTTCTAAACTACCATATAAGGTTGCTATAAGTCAAAATTGACTTAAGGGCATGCATTAATAACAACAGTACTATTATTATACTTAGGCCTCACTACCATCCTATGATGTGATATTACTATCTCTCTGTTAACAAATTAAAAAATTGAGTCTCAGAAAGACTAAATGGACCAGATAGACAATGGCAATATCAAGATTCTAAACAATATCTACCTGACTCTAAAATCCAAGCCCTTTCACAATAATGCTTTTTGAAATGAAAGGAATAAAGGCAAAAGAAAAAGGAAAGGGAGATGGGGAGAAGAGAAAGGAAAAAGTAAGCGAGGAAGGAAAACTGAAAATTATTTCAACCTTGCTCTCACTCAATCATTTCCATTAAAGTTGATCCCAACCCATAAAGACCCTATAGGACAGAGCAGACCTGCCCCGTTAGATTTCCTAGACGATGACCCTTCACAAGAGTAGAAAGCTTCCTCTTTATCTTGCGGTGGTTCCAAACTGCTGGCCTAGTGGTTAGCAGCCCATCGCTTAACTCACTACACTACCAGGGTTCCTTGAAAGGATTTGTTTTCAGTTGCAGTTAGTTCCTAGCTGTTCGTTTCTATCAATTCTGTATCTAATTGATGGAGATATTATGTATAATAGAACAAAGCATTGCCTGGTACCATGTTCATGATGGTTAATGTGTTTAGTTAGTCATGGCTATTCTGTCAATCGATCTCAGGAAGTTTCCATCATTTTCACGATAGCCTTATCTGTTTGACCAAACCTGATGATCTTTCCTTTTGAAGTGTCCAAAGGAAGCTAGCCAAAGTCTCATCTTGATCATATCAAAAGAACATCAATCCTTGCAAAATTCTTCAAACCAGTGTCACTGCATTGCCTTCCATATAACAACCAAGCTCCACCTGTTATAATTAAGAATTTTGAAGAAGCTTAATTTTTTTTTACGCTAAAAATCCGGCTGTAATGGGGTTGCCACATTGTTTGGACATAATAGCCCAGCAAGTAAAAACTGTCCATTCTGCCTCTACATGCTACACCCACCTCCAGCGGCATATCTCTCACTGTTGGCTGTGTCCTCATTGTGACCTCCCTTCAGCTTGTTGTCGTGAGTCCCACCAGCCTGGTGAGAAGAAATGAGTTAGAAAGCTTGGCCAAGCACTTTAGCAAATTGAGGTCAAAGAGCTACATGGAGAGTCATAAATGTTGCAGGGGGAAGCATTTCTACTTAGCTGTTTAAACTTGGCTCACAAACAAACTTTCTCTACAGGTAACCAACAGTTGAAACAGATGATATGTAAACCGAACACTCTCACACCTAGTAGTTGTGGAAGATTTACCATGACAGATTAACACCATCACTTCCCAAAGCAGAAAAATAATAGCTAATAAAAGGCTCCTTTCTCAATATGATCTGAAGAAACACAGAATGGCAATATGTAAGTCATGTGTTTTCTTCCCTTTGGATAATTTTTGTGGCCTCTGACAGATATCAATCCTGGTCAGCCTACTCGGTTATGTTTCATTCTTCATTGAGCAAGCACTGATGCCCGCTCTAGGATTAGACTGAACTAAACAAATTATTGCTGACTCCATGAATTCTAAGGTCTCCTGTGAAACACAGCCAAATAATCACAGAAATATGTACATCAACTTGAGACAAACTACTTGATTTGACTTCTTTATTCTGTTTTCTGAAAATACTGAAGCAAACAAAATACCTTTTTTTTCCTTTCAAATGGCCATTGACTGGTAGGTAGTCCTATAGATTGACTGGTAGGTAGTCCTATAGATGCCTGTTACAATGAAAGGTGACCCAACAGAATGTGAAAACTATGGAACAATATCATTAATACCGCATGCAAGTACAATTATACTGAGGGTAATGAAAACGATTACCGCAGACCATTGACAGCAAACTGCCAGAATTAAGCAGGTTTCAGAAGATGACATGAAATGCCAAGTGGATATCATGTCACATGGATCTTGACTGAAAGCAGAGAATGCCATAATGATGCTCACCTGTTTTGTTGACTAAACAAGGCATCAGACTTGCAGAGCATAACAAATTATGGATAATATTGTAAAGACTGGGAATTCCAGAAAATTTAATTGTGCTCCTGCAGAACCTGTACATGGACCAAGAGGTGGTCATTCAAATAAGGTGATACTGCATGGTTTAAATTGGGAAGAGTGTGTCAGGGTTGCATCCTTTTGCCATACCTATTTAATTGATCTATTGAGCAAATAGCCTGGGAAGTTTCACAATACAAAGAAGCACACAGCATCAGCATTGGAGACAGATCCACTAGCAACTTGCAATATGCAGCTGACACAAACCTACTTGCTGAAAGTGAAGAGGATTGGAGTACTTCCTGATAAAGATCAAAACCATAGCCTCCAGTACAGATTACACCTCAACAAAAATAAAATAAAAAAATCTTCACAACTGGTCACATCATGTTAAACATAGAAAATAAAGAAGTTGTCAACAATTTTATTGGTATCTATAATCAACACCCATGAAGGGAGCAGTCAGGAAACCAAGCAGCATATTGCATTGGGCATATCTATTGCAAATGATCCATTTAAAGTGTTTAAAAACAAAG
>NW_022103898.1:36852024-36853346 GCF_000313985.2 Echinops telfairi | reverse complement strand
TGGTTGAGGGTTGCTGTCCTGCTGGAAGCTATGCCACCAGCATTTCAATACCAGCAGGACACCTAGAGTGGACAGGTTGCCACAGAGCTTCCAGGCGGAAACAGACTAGGAAGACAAGGCAGTCTAATCCGAAAAACATGACCAGTGGAAAGAAGCACAACCGCAGAGGGACATTAAAGAGACGAGTCGTTGACAGGAGTTCAGGGAAAGGGAGGAGGAATGGATAAATAGGTCATACAAGGCACTAGGGGTGGTGGGACTTTTCTGTATGATATTAGAATAATAAAGACAAGGCTTTTTTGCATGTATCAAATCTCCTAGAATTGTATGATACAAAAAGTAACTCTAAAGTAAACTATAGACTTTACAGTTCATAACATACAATTTCATTGATGGTAATAAACTTAGCACAAAGACGCAAGATGTTAATCATAGGTGAAACTGGAATGAATGGGTGGAGGATATATAGGAATCTAGACTTCCTGCTTAATCTTTCGGTAACCAGGAGGTTGGGAACAGTAAGAGTTTGCCTAACAGTTGGCAGTTCCGAAGTTCTAATCTGAAAAACAGGGATTGACCTGACTTGATGGCAACTGGTTTGGTTTACTAAAAATGACAAAGTTCTGAGAAATAAGTCTACTACTTTTTTAATTAAAAATAAAAATAAAAATACAGGAATCAATTTAAAAAGTGCAGTTTTATATATGTTAACAAATACTGTAAAGATGACTATCTATACTGGAAATAATTAAAGCAAAGGTAAAATTGTCTTTGATTTTGAGTAAATTAGAAATCTACGCAGCCTAACATCACATTTCTGGTGAGGCAAGATAATATTTCTATCTCTCTGGGAAAATAATTTATTAAAGAAGAGCTTTATTATATAATGTGCTAATTTTAGAAGAGAAGTCTAGTTGAAACCTGGTCTCTAATAACCCAAAAGTTGTCAAAACGTCCCGAGAAGATGAAGAAAAAGCTGACTTCTAAATGTAGAATGAATTCTGTAACACTTTCTTGCGTCTCTTTCCAAGAAGAAAATGATGTAACAAATCATTCTGACACTTATGGCGACTAAACATTATCTATTTATTTTGTGAGGGTCAGTGAGGTAAGACTGGAATTATGAAACCATGGAGTTAGAAAAGGAACCAAGATCCACGGAAGGAGACTTGCCCGACATCACACAGGTGGGCACGCTTCCTGGCTCTGGGGCTAGTCTGTTACAGGGAATCCTTGTCCTGTTTTGTAATGGTGTTTTTGTAAATTCTCTCTCAATCTCAATCTCAATCTCTCTCTCTCTCTCTCTCTCTCTCTCTCTCTCT
>NW_022103898.1:36818038-36850671 GCF_000313985.2 Echinops telfairi | reverse complement strand
ATTCCCTGTGTTTCCAGTTTCTATCTGTACCAGTGTACATCCTCTGGTCTAGCTGGATTTGTAAGGTAGAACTGGGATCATGATAGTTGGGGGTGAGAAGCATTAAAGAACTAAAGGAAAGTTGTATGTTTCATCATTGCTACACTGCACCCTGACTGGCTCATATCCTCCCCACGACCCTTTTGTAAGGGGATGTCCAGTTGCCTACAGATGGGCTTTGGGATCCCAATGTGCATGCCTCCTCATTCACAGTGATATGATTTTTTGTTCTTTGATGCCTGATACCCCATGCCTTTGACACCTCATGATCACACAGGCTGGTGTGCTTCTTACATGTGGGCTTTGTTGCTTCTGAGCTAGATGGCCACTTGTTTACCTTCTGGCCTTTAAGATACCAGATGCTATATCTTTTGATAGCCAGGCACCATCAGCTTTCTTCACCACTTTTGCTTATGGACCCATTTGTCTTCAGCCATCGTATAGGGGAGGTGAGCACACAATGATATGATATTTTGTTCTTTGATGTTTGATACCTGATCCCGTCGACACCTCATAATCACACAGGCTGGTATGCTTCTTCCATTTGGGCTTTGAGGAACTTCTTTTTCTATGCTTAAGTTTTCTATTGAAAACCCTGGAATAATTTACCTTCTATGTCACAAACATGGAGTGCTGGTAGCACAGTGAATGATACCTTAGGCTGCTAACTGAAAAGTCAGTGGTTCGAGCCCACCAGTCACTTCACAAGAGAAAGATGAAGATGTTTGCTCCTGTAAAGATTTCCTAAAAACCCTGAGGGGACAGTTATACTCTAAGAGTCAGCCTACACAGCAGCAGAGTGTGCTTATCCTTTTAAATCTCTTCCATCAGAATAATACTTTGAACAGGTCGTGAATGAGGTTGTGCCCTTCAATTCTCATTTTCATTGTGTTACTTTTGTTGTTGTTAGGTGCCATCGAGTCAGCTCCAACCCATACTGATCCTATGCCCAACATAACAAAATGCTGCACGGTCTTGCACCATCCTCACAATCGTTCCTATGCCTGAGCCCTCTGATGCAGCCACTGTATCAATCCATCTCATCCAGGGGCTTCTTCTTTATTGCCAACCCTCCATTTTACCAAACATAATGTTTTTCTCAAGGGACTGGTCTTTCCTGACAATATGCCCAAAGTATGTCACACGAGGTCTTGCCATCCTTGCCTCTAAGGAGCACTCTGGCCTTACTTCTTCCAATACTGATCAGTTTGTCCCTTTAGTAGTCCATGGTACTTTTAATATTTTTCTCCAGCACCAAAATTCAAATGTATCAGTTCTTCTTCAGTCTTCCTTATTCACTGTCCAACTTTCACATGCATATGAAGCAATGGAGAAGGCCAGGCCTTGGGCCAGGCGCACCTTAGTCCTCAAAGTAGCATCTTTGCTCTTCGATACTTAAGAGAGGGCTTTGGGAGCAGACATATTGCTATATGTCTTTCGATCTCTTGACTGTGGCTTCCAGGAGCACTGATTGTAGATCTTAGCAAGACAAAATCCTTGACAATTTCAACCTTTTCTCCATTTATCATGTTATCTGTTGGTGAGGTTGTGAGTATTTTGGTCTTCCTTACATTGAGTTGTAACCCATACTGAAGTCTACAATCCTTAATATTTATCAGCAAATGCTTCAAGCCCTCCTCACTTTCAGCAAGAAAGGTTGTGTCATCTGCATACAGCAGGTTGTTAATAAACCTTACTCTAATCCAGATGCCACACTCTTCTTCATATAATCCAGTTTCTCTGATGATTTACTCAGCATATAGATTGAACACCTTTCCTGATTTTAAACCAAGTAACATGCGCATTGTTGAGTAAGCACAACTGCCTCTTGATCCACGTACAATTTCCAAATGATGAACACAATGAAATGTTACGGAATTCCTATTCATCTTAATGTTATGCACAGTTTATTATGGTCCACACAGTCGAGTGCCTTTACATAGTCAATGAAACACGAGTAAACACTTTCCTGGTATTCTCTGCTTTGAGCCAAGATCCATCTGACATCAGCAATGACATTCGTTGTTCTAAGGCTTGTTTTAAATCAAGTGTGGGGGACCAGCCTCTACAACGGAATGGGTCTAAGGGGCTGCTGAAAAAGATGCCAGACAAGATAATGCACGCAAGTGCTCACCTCCTCATTTGTGACTTCAGGAGCCAGGTCTGAGCAGAGAGAGAGTAATGTAATCTCACATATTTATATAATCTGGGGCATGCAAGCTATGGTAAGCACATACATAACAGGAATGGGTTGTACAATAGGCATATGCATAACAGGAGAGGGACAAGCTAGGGGTATACATGCAATAAGAAGGAGAGGCACCAGAGGCATACATGTGACAGGAAGGCACATATGTAACAAGGTGGGTGTACTTTAGAATCAAGATGGCATCCTAAACTTGATCGTCTGAGTTGCCTTGGCCTAAGGTGTCTTTAAGCTCTCCTTCAAGGGAACAATCCATTATCCTTATCAGAAGGAAGTGAGCCCCACTTAGGATATGACAGACAATTGGGTCTGATGGCCTTAGATGGCTCACAACCTTCAGGCAGATAACCTTCTAGCAGTTGACCTCCAAGTGTATATCAGTGACCACGTGTTTGCAAACAGCACCTTAAATTTAGCATTATTATGGGGGCATCATGGGGAATAACCTTTACTTAGGAGAATGTAAGTGGGATGCAACTCCAACCCACGAATGTGAAGGTTTCCTTCATGAGAGCCTTGGTCTTACAGACTCCTTAATGTATGAATGCTGAGAGTTTGCCTGCATATACTCTCTTCCTGGTTCTGTTTCCCACAATCCAGTCTGAAATTCTGACAGTTTCCCCTCAAGGTACTGCTACAACTCTTGTTGAATAATCTTAGGCAAAATTTTACTTGTATGTGTTATCAATGATACTGTTCTATAATTTAAGCATTCTGTTGGGTCACCTTTCTTTGGATTGGGCACAAATATGGCTCTCTTCCAGTCAGTTGGCAAAGTAACTGTCCTCCGAATTTCCTGACATAGATGAGTGAGTGCTTCCAGTGGTTCTTCAGCTTTCTGAAACATTTCTATCAGTATTCCGTCAATTCCTGGAAGTTTGTTTGTGGTCCATGCATTCAATGCAGTTTGAACTTCTTGCTTCGGCACCATTGGGTCTTGTCCATATGCTACCTCCTGAAATGGTGGACTCTCAACTAGTTCTTTTTGGAACGGTGGCTCTGTATTCTTTCTATCTTCTCTTGATGATCCTGCATCATTCAACTTTTTGCCTCTACAATCTTTCAAGATTGCAACTTGAGGCTTGAATTTTTTCTTCAATTCTTTCAGTATCAGATATGCTCAGCATTTTCTTCCCTTCTGGTTTTCTAATTCTAGGTCCTTGCACATTTTCTTATAATATTTGGCTTTGTTTTCTGAAGCTGTCCTTTGAAATTTTCTATTCAGCTCCTTGACTTCATCCTTTCTTCCATTTGCTTTGGCTAGTTTACAATTAAGAACAAGTTTCTGTCCCTTCTGGCACCCACTTTTATCTTCTCTTTCTTTCCTGTATTTTTATGCTTTTTGCTTTCTTTTTGTATGATGGTCTTGATGTCTTTCCATACATAACTCATTAGGTCTTCTGTCATTAGTGTTCAATGCATCAAATCTGTTCTTAAGATGTCCTAAAATTCAGGTGGGAGAGACTCAAGGTCCTATCAAAACAAGACCCTGTGGCAACAATGAAACATACAACTTTCCTCTGGTTCTTTGATGCTTCCCCCCAGCCCCACCCCCACTATATGATCCCAATTCTACCTTACAAATCTGCCTAGACCAGAGGATGTACACAGGTACAGATAAGAACTGGAAACACAGGGAATCCAGGACAGATAAACCCCTCAGGCCCAATAATGAGAGTAGCAATATCAGGAGGGGATGAGGAAGGTGGGGTAGATAGGGGGAACCGATCACAAGGATCTACATAGAACCCCCTCCCTGGGGGATGGACAACAGAAAGGTGGGTGAAGGGAGACATTGGGCAGTATAAGGCATGACAAAATAATAATAATTTATAAATTATCAAGGGTTCGTGAGCAGGTGCGGGGAGGGAGGGGTAAATTGAGGAGCTGATACCAAGGGCTCAAGTAGAAAGAAAATGTTTTGAGAATGATGATGGCAACAAATGTACAAATGTGCTTGACACAATGTTGTGATAAGAGTTGTACTAGCTCCCAATAAAATGATTTTTTTTTAAATAGGACCTTGTGGATTTGTTTTCACTTTCTTCATCTTTAACCTGAACTTACATATGAACACCTGACGGTCTAGTCCACAGTCAGACCCTGTTCTGGTTTTGGCTGTTGATATGCAGCGTCTCCATCTTGTCTTCCCACAGATGTAGTCCATGTGATTTTTGTGTATTCTATCTGGGAAGCCCATATGGATAGTCTTATTATTTACTCTCAAATTAAACTAAGACTCAGAATATGTTCCAGGAAAAGTTAGATCTGGCATGAGGGTAAGCTACACAGGGACTCACTCACAGGTGTCTTGTCAGTGCTAACTGATAGTGACCTCCAGTGGGTTTCCCAGACTGTAACAGTTTACCTGAGTAGAAAGGCCAGTCTTTCTCCTGTGGAGCTCTAGTGGTTTTGAACTGCCCACCTTGTGGATCACAGCTCAATGTGTAACCACGACACCACTAGCAGTCTGCTCAGTACCATGACTCAACTGTTAAAATGGTCTAAGGAAGAGGCCAAATATCAGATATATTTTGAAGGTTAGTACAACCAAATTCTCAAGAAATATAAATTTCAATTCATTAAAAGAATGAATCCAGTAAATATATTTCTTTCTTTAAAGAAATTTTTTTTAAAATCTCATTGCCAGAGCTGGTTCTGCCTCATAGCCAGCACAGGGCCGGATAGAACTGGCCCCGTGGGTTTCTGAAGCTGTGACTCTCTATGGGAGTAGAGACACCTGCATCCTTCTCCCGAAGAGTGGCTGGTGGTTCCAAATTGCCAACCTTTCAGTTCATAGCCCAATGTGTAACCACTATGCCCCAGGGTTCCTCTGTTAAAAAGTACCATTGGTTTTATGGTGATCACCTTTCTGGAGTTTATGCAGATATATCCCAGAAACCGTGTGAGTACAGACCACTTTGATAAAGTGGCATCTCAACAAAGTGTATCACATGAATAATAAAGAGGCTTAGTTGTCATTATATTATAGTCTAGTGATTATAGTGGGAACTTAATGTGGGTAATAGCATTATGAGAACATTCAGGAATATGGTGAGAATTACAAAAATGGGACAGAGGGACAGACAGTAAGCCCATGCTGTTGGGAAAAAAAATAGTTCATATAGACTTGCTTCAGGGTTGCCACAAACCTTCTACTTATTTTGAAAATAAAGTAACTTGTTGAAATTTCTATAAAGCAAAGCACAATAAAATGAGATAGATATCACTGTATGACCAATTACAAAGTTGTTTATTCGAGTTGACTTTGAAA
The DNA here is from genome assembly GCF_000313985.2 of Echinops telfairi. Taxonomy (NCBI): domain Eukaryota; kingdom Metazoa; phylum Chordata; class Mammalia; order Afrosoricida; family Tenrecidae; genus Echinops; species Echinops telfairi. The sequence goes on along the minus strand of NW_022103898.1, from coordinate 36,845,152 downwards.
GAAAATAAAATCATTTCTTCAAAGAGCATTTTATAAATTCAAGTGAGCTACATTTTACATTTCACGTAAAGATAATAGTACTAACTCCAGGCTTAATCCTAATTCTGAAAAGACGTAAAATGAAAATTTCTAGATTATAGACCACACACTTCCATTATAATTTCCAAAAAGAGTCCCCAAGCTGAAAGTAGCAATCAGCCCCAACAAATGAGACTACTTTACCTTTAAAAGCGCACTCTTTTCAAAATCGTGTCTTTTGCAGAAAACAATAACATTCTAAGACACTAATCATTCTTTGTACTGATTCAAATATTGAACAAGAAATTCAGTAATATAGTTCCAGAAATTGAGGTGATTACTAATTGAGAACATTAGAAGTATTCATCAGCCTACAGGAATACAATAGAGTCATTTTAAAATAAATACATTTAAAAGAAAATGTTTAGGATAACATCACTTACATCGTGGGTTACTTTTTATCCTTCAGTATGTTTAGCTTTCTTTTTAGATACCGTTAGTGTCGATGAAGAATCTCTCCTAGGAATGCATTTACTGCCATTCGGCAAAATGCCACAGGAAACAGACATCAGAGTTGAGATTGTTGGGTTTTTTTTTGGCTAGCCCCCCACCCCCCAAAAAAAAGACTTTTACCTTTGGATTCTACTAAACAAAATGAATAGTAATCAAATAAAAGAAAAGCAAGACCAAGAGAAGAAAGACAAAATAAAATGTTATTTATAAGACAGCATGAGTAGACAAACTGAATAAGCCTCATGGCAACCGAGTCCATTGCAACTCATAGAGAGCCTGTCGGGCAGAGTAGAACTGCCCCATAGAATTTCTAAGACTAAATCGTTACAGAAGCAGACTACCACAGCTTTCTCCTGCAGGAGGGCTGTGGGTTCAAACCAGGAGCCACCAGGACTCCTAGACAAGCTATTGTTAAATATACCTACAAATATAAGTATACTGTAAGTCAACCACACTCCTATTAAGTAGAACTGCTTCCAAAGCTGTAAATCTTTATAGAATCAAAAAGTCCTGTCTTTCTCCCTCAGAGTGTCTGGTGGGTTAGAACTCCTGATCTTGTGACTAGTAGCTAGTGCATAATACATAACCTACTACACTACTAGGGATATTTATATATGTATATATGTATGTATATAATTATGTTGAAGTATACAAGAAGGCTTCAAAAGGTTCATGGAAATGCATATCATACAAAAACTGCATGGCAAAAAATTTTGCACAAAAATAACCTCATATGATCTCTGACAGGATGTAGTTTGAGCCACTAAGAATAACAGGTATCCTATGGAATAAGTGCATCCTTTGGAATGAGAGGCCTATCAGAGCAAAGTGCAATCTGTTGAAAATAAAACAAGAACGGATATCAAATTTAAGGTGACACTTGGGTGGGAGAATGGTAAAGTCAAGGATGTTTTACAAAAAGTTTGAGAACAATGTTCCACATAAATTAGTTCACAGATAGATAACCCATCTCAAGAACAGATGAGACGATGTTGAGGATGAAAGCCTCAGTGGGCAGCCCATCCACATCAAATTTTGGAAAAAGGAATCTCATTTGTGCCCTAATTGAAGAGGACCTACAATTAAAGAACAAAAACAATATCCAACACCATCTCAATTTGTCCAGTTTACACAATCCTGACTGAAATATTTAAATTGAGAATACTTTTGGCTTGATGTGTACCCAAATCATTTCACCCAGATATCAGCTATAGGCAAAAGCAGGGGTTTGGGTTGTAATTTTAAAGAAGTGGAATGACGATGAGCATTTCTTTGAAAAAATATAATAGGAGATGAAGCGTGGCTTTACCAAGAGTACAATTCATGGCAACATTTTTTTTGAGATACTCAAGAATTTTACATGGTGGCTTTCTGGAGGAGCAAAAATGATAACATCTGTTATGAAGAGAATGCATTGAAAAAGTCAGCCAATGCTTGAGCAGTAAAGCCTTCAGTATACTTCACCAGAGTGCTCTTCTCTCCCATGGCAATGGTCTTGCTCATTCTATCAACCAAGGGCCAATTTTTCTCAGAGTTTCTATAGAACTCTTCAGGCATGCACCTAACAGTCATCATTTGACTCCTTTTTGTTGCCTAACTGCTTTTTGTTGCCTAATCTTAAGAAAATCTCTAAAGGGGTTCTATTTTTCTTCAGTTTATCGTATAAAAGAAAGACTGCATTGAATGGTGAACTTCCCAGGACTCTCAGTTCTTTCAGGGTGGACTAAATGACTGGTATCATTGTTTACAAAAGTGCCTTGCATTTGATAGAGCTTGTGTTAAGAAATAGTTTTTATCTTTCAATTTCATTTTTCCATGAACTTTTTTGTTTAAATAATTTTATTGGGGCTGTAACAGTTCTTATAGCAATCCATACATCCATTGTATCAAGCACATTTGTGTATATGTTGCCATCATCCTTTTCAAAACATTTTCTTTCTACTTGAGCCCTTTGTATCAGTTCCTCAATACTTTCCTCCATTCCCTAACCTCCCACCCTCATGAATCCTTGATAAATTATAAATTATTATTATTGTATATTACCCCATCTATTGTTTTTCTTCACCCATGTTTCTGTTGTTTGTCACCTGGGCGTGTGTGTTAATTAATTGATCATTACAATTGGTTTCCACTTTCTCTCCCACCTTCCCCCTACCCTCATGGTATCGCTACTCCCATTATTGTTACTGAGGGGTTCATCTGTCCTTAATTCCATGTGTCAAGAGCTAATATATGTACCAGTGTACATGCTCTGGTCTAGCAGGATTTGTAAGGTAAACTGGGGTCGTGATAATGGTGGGGGAGGAAGCATTAAAGAAGAACTAGAAGAATATTGTGTGTCAGTGCTTTACTGCACTCTGTCTGGCTCGTCTCTTCCTTGTGACTGTTCTGTGAGGAGATGTCCAATTGTCTACAGATGGGCTTTGGGTCTCCACTCCATCCCCTCTCATTCGTATCAATATGATTGTTTATATTGGGTCTTCTGATGCCTGATAACTTATCCTGTGGACACCTCATGATCACACAGGCTGGTGTGCTTCTTCCACGTGGGCTTTGTTGCTTCTTGGCTAAATGGCTGCTGTTTAACTTCAAGCCTTAAGACTCCATACACTATGTCTTTTGATAGCTGGGTACCATCAGCTTTCTTCACCATATTTGCTTATGCAACCACTTTTTCTCCAATGATTGGGAATGTGAGCATCACAGAATGCCAGGTTTTTCCATGAAATTTTGGAAGTCACCTGCACTCATACATGCTAGCTTGCACTCTATCTATCTATACACACACACACATATATGCAGAGAGAGATTTACATTTTTTTTAAATCAACTGACTGCCATTGAGTCATCAGAGTCATAGTGACCCTATAGGACAGGGAAGAAGAACTACCCTGTACGTGTCCAAGACTGTCATTCTGCCCAGCAATAGAAAGCTTCTTCTTTTTCCTGAGGAGCAGCTGGTGGCTTCAAATGTCTAATCCCACAGTTAGCCACAAACATGTAACCAAGTACACCACCAGGACTCCAAGCCGTATTCATAGATTGGCAAACATTGGACTATTAATCACAAGATCAGAGGTTCAAATCCACCAGCCACTCTTCAGGAGAAAGATGAAGTTGGTTATCTGGTTCCCTGAAGATTTACAGGCTCAGAAGCAACTATATAGGGTCACTATGAGTTAGGTTGGGTTGTTTTGGGTTATATCCAAAATGGTACAAATAGGCACACTTAACACATTCTCCCTCCGCCCCCCATTTATTTGCTATGATTGAATAAATGCACAAACTTATAAAGCAATGGAAAACAAACAAAAAGACTGATGTAAATACAATCCTGTAAACAGCAAAAATGTGAAGATAATCATAAAGAGCTAGAAAAGACAGGGTTGAATTGAAAAAAAAGAAAATCCAGAGAAAAACATAGAGACATCAGTAGTGGAGAGATGGGATTGTCTATAGGGTACTGCAGACAGCAGGAGGTCAAGGAATCATTGCCACAGTGATGAATTGGGGCAATGTATTTGCGGCAACCAGGCGTGGCTGTGACCACCTCCTCACCATGCAGAACAACAGAGAGCAGTGATTGCCACAAACTAAAGTAATTGAATGTGGGGTCTGAGCCCACACACATTGGGTAGTTCACTGTCACGGGTAGCTGGTGATGATAGCCTGGAGACTAAGAGTCCAAACCTCCAGCAAGACATTCGGTCCTTCCTCAAAATCACTAGAGAAAGCTCCTGAAAGCTGAACCAATTTCTACTAAGATATGAACAATTTACTCAACTAGTTATGCAATAAAACAAAGCAGTCAAAATAAAGGAAGATATGAACTATAGGAAAATGTGGTGAGAAAAGCAATAGTCAAATATATTTTTATTATGCTTAAATCAGTTTGACACATAATATAAAATATTGTTTTGATTATAATTTGGAATTAAAATTTCATATTTTCCCAAATTGGAAATTAGCAAAGCACAAGAATTTAAAGCAAAAGAATGCATTATGAGTCTCATTTTATTTTCTGGAAGCATATCAATACTGATGTACTCCAGTTGCTGTCAAAAATAATTATGTTTAAAGATCTATTCTTAAAAGGTGAAGAGAAAAATTCTGATTATGTATGTTAGATTTTTTTTTTAATCTTCCTAGATTTTTAGAAGGAATCTAAATGTGCTGTGAGCACACATACATGCAATTTTAAACAGTAATAGCAAGGAAAATTGGAGAGATGATAACAATGAGGTGTGTTTTTAAAAAATGAGAGGACGAAAAAGCAGATGGATAATGTTAACTGATTTGATAAATCCTGGAAAACTAGTGTTTGGACCTGAAGAACAGTATGTCAACAGGAAGCAAGGAAATTTATGAAGAAGAATCCCAGAATGCTTTAGGATTTGGAAGTTACAAGTACCTCTGAAAGTGAGGATGAATTGTAGAACTGAAGAAAGCACAGAAAATACTCTAAGAAGTGGTTAAAACCAGTTGCTATTGAGTTGATTTCAGCTTCTGATGCTACAAGGAAAACTGTAAGATTCCACAAGATTTGCAATGACTGATTTTTAGAAGCAAATAGCACTTTCTGTTGAAGCAGCCCCGGTGAACCTGAACCACCAAACTTTTGGTCAGTGGTCAAGGTCATTCATTAGCCCTTTACACCACCCAGAGTTAAAACCTAAAAACTGTTGCTATTGAGTAAATTCCAACTCAGAGTGACCCTATAAGAAGATTGCAACTGCCCCTGGACAAGGAATGAGGAAGACCGATAAAGGACTGGTCCATTTGTATTGTAGTGCCGACACTATTGAAAGTACCGTGGACTGCCAGAAGCACAAGCAAATCTGTCTTGGAAGAAGTACAACCAGAATGTTTCTCAGAAGTCAGGAAGGCTAGACTTTGTATCAGTTACTTTTTTCATGAGCGACCAATGCCTTAAAAAGGATATCATGTATGGTGATAACAGTTGCACAATGAAATGATTTAAATTTTTTTTTAAGGATCATGCTTGGCAAACTAGAAGATCAGTGACACAGAGGAAGACTCTCAATGAGATGGATTGATTCAGGGGCTGCAACAGTGGACTCAAACATGACAATTGTGAGTGTGGCACAGGACCAAGCAGTGTTTCCTTTTGTTGTACATTGGGTCACTGTGAGTTGAAACCTGACTATGGCTCAACTGCCCCAAGCAACAAGAACAATCTTTATGGAAGTTGACTGCCCCATCTTTCTCCATAGGAGTGACTTGTGGATTCAAGTTGTTGATCTTTCAGCTGGCAGCTCAGTCCTTAGATCCCCACCCAAATGTCCTTCTTCCCCTTCCTTCCTGTCCATCGGCAGTTCCCACCTCCCTGCCTTCTCTCACCTACCTGAACACAGGAGAGTAACAATTCCGAAGAAACTGACCGTGAGAGGTCTGGACTCCAGAGATGGGAAGCTGAAGTATAGATGAGAATGTGGACAAAGTACCGTAAACTAAAAACGAATAAATCAAGTGAAAGCCTGCATAATGATGAACTTCAGAACTTCCCCAAACTGGGTGGCAGGTTCTTATCCCTCTTGCTTCCCAAACCAAGAAACTGGGAGAAGTGGACTCCGAGAAAACCATCTGATCCAAGAGAAAGGCTTACTGACAAAGCTGCATTTTCTCCATACACAGTTTTGTTGAATGAGTTGCTTCTGACAGAACATTCTGAATGTCTGAATACTTTCTCTGAATGGTCACATTCCATGACAATTATTAAATATTTTCCTATTGCTGTTTGGTCTCCAGTGAAAAGCAGGTTCTATTCCTCGTTCCTGGGAATGCTACCAGTCTATAAGGTCTATCTTCATACACTAAAAGTTAATCAATTCTTTCGGTGGCATAGTGGACTACCCAGTGAGCTCTTAACCACAAGGTCAGTAGTTTGGCCCCACTAGTCAGCCCCTAGAGAAAACAAAAATCCTCACAACTGAACCAATAGGCACCAGTATGATAAATGGCGAAGATTAAAAGATTAAAGTTGTGAAAGATTTCTTCTTGCTTGAATCCACAATCAGTGTTCATGGAAGCAGATGTCAACAGATCAAACAATGCATCGCTTTCCGTCAATCTGCTGCACAAGATGTCTTTAGAGTGTTGAAAAGCAAGGATGTTACTTTGCAGACTAAAGTAAAGCCTCACTCAAGGCATGGTCTTCTCCATTTCCTCATCTGCATGTGAAAGTTGGACACTGAAAAAGGCAGACTGGAGAAGAATCTGTGCATTTGGATTGTGGTGTTGGGGAAGACTGTGGAAAGTACTGTGGACTGCCCAAAGAACCACCAGACTGTCTTGAACGGTCAACCAGAACGCTCCTTGCAGGTGAGAATAGAGAAGCTTCATCTCAAGTACTTTGGACGTGTTGTCCGGAAAGACCCATCTCTGCAGAAAGACACCATGCTTGCTAAAGTGTAGGGGCAGAGAAAAGTCGAAGGCCCTCGATGAGATGGTTTAGCACCATGGCTGCAGCGATAGGCTCAAACATCAGAACAATTGTGAGAATAGTGAAGGATGGGCAGTGTTTTGTTCTGTTGTGCATAGTGTTGCTATGAGTCCGATCTGACTCAATAACGCCTCACAACCATAGTCACTGCACCTGAGATCGATGAGGTCACCTACTCATGGGTCTACTCTGCCCCATCGGGTCACTGTGAGTAAGAATGGCAGTTGAATCGGGCTTTTGTTATTTAGGAGCCCCGGTTACCATGTCAGGTAAGCATTGGATTGCTAATTGCAAGCTTTTTGATTCAAACCCACTAGTCACTGGTGGGAGAAAGATTCGGCTATCTGCTTTTTGTTGGGGTTTTTTCCCTTATATCTTCCTTATTTATTGTCTAATTTTCACATACATATGAGATAACTGAGAATACCAAGTCTTGGGTCAGGCGCACCTTAGTTCTCAAAGTGACATATTTGCTTTTTAACACTTTACACAGGTCATTTGCACCAACTTGGTCATCTGATGTATTGATTGGTACTTTCAAAGATGTTTATTGTGGATTCGAGTAAAATGAAATCCTAGACAACATCAGTCTTTTCTCCATTTATCAAGATGCTACTTATTGGTCCAGTTGTGGGGATTCTTGTTTTATGTTGAAATGTAATCCATACTGAAGGTTGCAATTTTTTTCGACTAAAATTTCCTTTTATTTTGTTTTTAATAGGTATTTTTAAAATTGTTTTATTGGCTCTTTCAGCAGTCCATATGCCCGTCCATTGTCTCAAGCACATTTGTACATATGCTGCCACCATCATTTTCAAAACATTTTCTTTCTTTCTATTTAAGCCTTTGGTAACAGCAACTCATTTTTTACTCCCTCCCCCCCTCCCTCCCTTGTGACCCCTTGATAACTTATAAATTATTATGTTAGGCTATCTGCTCTTGTAACTATAAATAACCTTGTAAATTCTGTGAGCCAAAATCAACTCCATGGCAGTGAATTTGAGTTTGATTTTTGGTTGTTGTTCTTTTATTTGATTTCAGTTTTTGTGGATTTAGAGCCTTATTCTTAAACATGAATAATCAAGCAAAGATCACCATATATTTGAAAAAAGCTTCCAACATGGAAAGCAAGGGAATAATAAAAATAATCAGAAGCAGCAGCATTAAAAACATTGAAATTGCAGGGTGGGGGAAAGATAATTCAGGAAACAAGAACATTTTACAAAACAAGTGCAGGGCAATATAAAAAAAGGTATTGTATCCTTAATACAAATGAAATAAGAATAAGAAACTTGACTTTAAGAGAAGAGAAAAATAATTAGAAATATTTAAAAAGAGTCACTCCTGAATTAGCAGAAATGTTTGAAGAAAACAGAACGATTAGGAGCATAAACTTATAGAAATTGACCAAAAAGGAGAACAAAATAATAAAGGGTTTGACAAAAAAAATGTACGAGGGATGGGATGGAAAATGAGCCAATTAAATCCATTGCTATCTAATAGATTCAATTTAATAATAACCCTAAAAGACAGAGTAGACCTTCTCCATCATTTTTCTGAGCTGTAAATCCTTAAGGAAGTTAAATGCCTCACCTTTCCCCCAAAGAGCAGCTGGTGGGCTTGAACTTCTGACCTTTTGATTAACAACAAGCAAAGAATAAATAAATAAATTAAGGGGGTGGAATTATCTAGTATAGAAATTTTACTATAACTGAAAGATATATGACTAAACCACCTAGCATAATTACTGAGGAAATACAGAAATCAATGCAAAGTGTTGTATTATTTCAAAATACCATCATAAAGCCCAGTGATATAAGCCAGAAAAAGGCAAAGAAATAAAATGGACATCATCTGTTTTTTGGCATAAGTATTGAAAGGTAGAAGATGATGTAAATTCACTGGGTATTCTGAGAGAAAAATGGTCCCTAGACTATATGCTGCCGATGATGAGAAGAATAACATACCTTCAGCCATTGAAGTTCTCAGATAATCTGTCACCTGTATACAGTTTCTAGGTAAATAAATTAAATTAAGAAACATTCTGTTAGCTATATAAGAGGCTTTGAGGGTAAATTAGTAATTGGAACATTAAAAAGCATAAGCAAAAATCAACTACTAATTTAAAAAGCATTAAAATATGACATAATCATAAACATTTGCATGTCTTAGTTTTGAACAATATTTACATAGTCATGATACAATCAATACTGATAAAATCTATTAAGAAGATTAAAGAGAGTGAAAGTAATGATGGTAGTAAAAAAGATAGGTTTATTTGTACCTCCCATAGCAGAGAGATCATGTGGTGTGCTTGAACTTCACAAGGCTGAACATAGAAATCTAAGGATGACATTTAGAAACACAGATGTGAATATCAACTTTATAATTCCCACTACAACGCACATTCCTACTATAATGGCTCCCTCCACTACAAGGCAGGCAAGAACAAGGGTAAAGTCGATTATGTGCAATCTAGTGTCATTTAACTTTTAAACTATGTATATGCATTTCTGTGTTAAATACCAAAAAGTATTTTTAATTGGAAAAAGAAAGAAAAAACCCAGGACTTGGAATTAAGGGTCATCATCAGAAAATCAAGGGAAGGCATGTCTTATTTCCAGGAAGTACCACTCTGAGTCATCCTATGTTCAGTTACACCATAGGCATGGAAAGCTAGACAATGGATGAGGAAGACCTAAGACTTGATGCGTTTGAATTCTGATGGTGGTGAAGCATCCTGAAAAGTCACGGACAAGCAGAACAATAAATGAATCTGTCTTGGAGAAAGTACAGCAAGAGTTCTCCCTAGAAGTGAAGATGGTGAGACTTGGTCTGTCTCCCGTTTATTAGACATGCTCTCAGGAAAAACTACTCCCTAGAAATGGACGTTTGGCTTGGTAAAGTAGAAGGATATTAAAAAAGAGGAAGCCCCTTGATGAAATGGGTTGACACACTGGCTGCAACAATAAACGGCAACAGGAGGGTCGGGAGGAGGGTGCAGGACCAGGAAGTGCTTTATCCTCTTGTAGAGTGACTGCAGTCAGACTTTTCAGTCCAAATAGTCTTGACTGACTGCCTGTGTTAGGCTGGGTTGACTAGAGAAACAAACCAGTGACACACATATATGTATAAGAAAGAGCTTTATATCAAGAAGTAATTAATTATATATAGAAAAAGCATCCTAGCCCAGTCCAACTCAAGTCCATAAGTCTGAGACAAGTCTATAGGTCCTCTTCAGACTTGCACAACCGCATGCAACGATGCAGCATGCAGGAAGATCACAGGCTGATGAGGGCAACGTGTTTTGGATCCAATGGGGGTAGACACGTCCCCAGGGCTCTGGTAGCAACAGGGTCAGCCAACAGCAAGCTAAAGGCAGAAGGCAGGGAGAGAATTCCTCAGGGCCCTCCTTAAAAGAAAGTCACATCCACAAGGAGGCAACATCAGGCTGTGAGCTGATTGACAGGTTGAACGCCACCCCGACACTTTTATATATCTTCAAGTTGACGTGAAATTATGGAAGTATCGCACTGCCTATTGGAATTTACCCAAAAAGCTGACTGGAATAATGCCTGGAATTCATTTATCTGCCCATTTTTATCAAAAATGAGAATCTTGAGCTATACTAAAGAGACACCTTCAGTAACAGCAACAGGATTGTTATCGAAAACATTTATGGGGCAATTGTCTTATGAGAACCAAACCGAGAGGTGTACGTCAGAGTTGCATTCTCTCACCATGCTTTTTCAATCTGTATGCTGAGCAAATGATCAGAGAAGCCAGACTGTATAAAGAAGGTTTGGAGAAAGGTTTATTAACAAAATCTTCACAAGTGGGCCAAGAGTTAACAATATGATCAATGGGGAAAAGTTTGAAGTGGTTAAGGATTTTACCTTACTTAGAGCCAAAATCCTTGCTTGGATCAAAAATCAATGCTCATGGAAGCAGCAGTCAAGAATTCAAATGATGCTGTGCACTGGGCAAAACCACTCCACAAGATCTCTCTCTGAGCATTGAAAATCCAGGATGTTACTTTTAAGGACCCAAATAAGTCTTACTCAAGTCATCGTATTTCAAACCACCTCCTATAATTAGGTGAAAGTTGGACATTGAATAAGGAATACCGGAGAATCCGGAACTGGTGCTTTTGAATTGTGGTGCTGGCGGAGCATATTGAAAATAGACTGACATGCCAAGAGAAGTGATCACACTGTCTTAAAAGAAGTCAGAATCCCCCTTCGGAGGGAGGATGGTGAGACTTCATTTCAAGCACTTTGGACATGAGACCAGTCCCTGGGAAAGGTCGTCATGTCTGGTAATGCAGAGGGGCAGTAGAAAAAGAAAAGAGAGAGAGCGTAAAGCCCTCAAAGATGGATTGACACCGGCCTGCCACCTTGAATACGCGCAGAAGCACACATATGAGGACGGCTCAGGGCTGGGCAGTGTTTTGCTCTGTGGCTCACAGGGTCACTATGAGTTAGAACCTAGCAACAACAAAGTATGAGCATAAAACTATACTGGGGAAAAGACTCATTAAGTAAGTCATTTAATACAGGGAAGGAGAGTGATGGTTGGTTTTTGGCTTTTTTAATGGACACTTTGTAATATACACTAAATAAAAAAATAACAATATAATAAATCCCCTTGTACTTAAACTTCAGTAGTGATTAACTCCTGGACAAGCTTTCTTTTTATTAATATCCTTCCCAGCTTTCTCCACGCCCACCCCTCCACCAAAATTACATACATTATGTAATCTCATTTGTAATTCCTTTGTATCTGAACTCTCAATACGGAGAGTTCAAAGATAAAAACTCTTTAAAAAGCAAACCTGACCTTAAGAAAATTAGCAACGCAGGCATGCTGTTGCTGACGACTGGAAGAAAGCTGGGACGGCGTGCTGCAGGAAGACCTGAAGCCTTGGGGTCCCTGTCGGCAATTCTGTTCTGGCCTCTAGGGTCGCTGGGGTCACGGTCAACTCAAAGACGTGGATTTGGGTTGGGGGTATTCAATCCAACAATTCTCACCTTTCTTCAGTTGCTTTTTATTTTCATTTTCACTTTGTTGACTTCAATGAGTACCTCTTTATTTGCTGCTCAGTTAACCCATTAGTGTAGTGGCTACAGGAATAATCAATCAACAAAGAACTGTATAAATGTTTGATTCTTTCCCTTCCTTTTTTTTGTTGTTGTTTTCAAATTTATCAGTTGGTTACCTCATATCCTCCAATGGTTTTGAATCTTTATTTTTGTTCTTGGATGTTTGTGTACACATCTGTATCACTATGAATTTAAACCTAATTATGTTTCAATCCACTGCACTTTATTTTATTAGTGCCTGAGTTTCCCATCTTTGACTAGCTACAAGTCTCTTCTATCTACCTGGTTCCAGAGTATTGCGATATGACCCCAATGTCATAAATAGCTGGCTTTTTGTATGACAAATTATCTAAATCTTATTTTATGCATTTCCTGTCCCAGATATAAAATTAGTTCTCTTAAAAGAAGCCCTGGTACCTTTTAGGGGGAATGGTATTGAGAGGCAACAATCTGGGAACTACCAGTACCAAATGCTGCACGTCAACCCTGACTCATGGTAATCAATCCATGAGTGTCAGAGCAGAATTGTTATCCAGACCGCTTTTTTTGTGTAAATCATTTTACTGGGGGCTCGTACAACTCTTATCACAATCCATACATCCATCCATTGTGTCAAGCACATTTGTACATTTGTTGCCACCATCATTCTCAAAACATTAGCTTCTACTTGAGCCCTTGGTATCAGCTCCTCATTTTTCCTCCTCCCTCTCTCCTGCCCCCTCCCTCATGAACCCTTGGTAATTTATAAATTAGTATTATTTTGTCATAGCTAACACTTTCCAATGTCTCCATTCATCCACTTTTCTGTTGTCTCTCCCCCAGGGAGGAGGTTATATGTAGATCCTTGTAATCGGTTACCCCTTTCCACACCACCCTCCCTCAACCCTCCCGGCATCACCACTCTCACCACTGGTCCTGAGGGATTCATCTGTCCTGGAGTCCCTGTGTTTCCAGTTCCTATCTGTACCAGTGAACATCCTCTAGTCTAGACAGATTTATAAGGTAGAATTGGGAGAATGATAGTGGGGGTGGGGTGGAGGAATCATTTAGGAACTAGAGGAAAGTTGTACGTTTCATCGTTGCTACACTGAACTCTGACTGGCTCGTCTCCTCCCCATGATCCTTCTGTATGGGGAAGTCCAGTTGACTACAGATGGGTCTTGGGTCCCCAATCCACACTCCCCCTCATTCACAATGATTTGATTTTTTTGTTCTTTGATCCCTGATACCTGATCCCTTTGACACCTCATGATCACACAGGCTGGTGTGCTTCTTCCATGTGGGCTTTGTTGCTTCTGAGCTAGATGGCCGCTTGTTTACCTTCAAGCCTTTAAGACACCAGATGCTGTACCTTTTGAAACCCGGGCACCATCAGCTTTCTTCACCACATTTCCTTATGTACCCACTTTGTCTTCAGCGATCATATTGGGAAGGTGAGCACAACTGGCATTCCATGATGTTCACCTCCCCAACAGGGATCAGTTATCAATTATCAGGCATCAAAGAACAAAAAATCATATCATTGTGTGCTCATCTTCCAGATAGCTTTTAATGGCTAATTTTCCAGCAGTATATCACTAAATTTAAAACCCTAAATTTAGAATCCCTCCAAGTAGATTCAAACCTATGACTTATCATAGGAATCAGGAATCACTTCCTGTTTTCATCACTCATGGACTCTAGCTGGGAACAAAAACCAAACACCAAAACCTGTTGTGGTGGAGTGGATTTGTTAGGTAGCCAAGACAGGGACAGGGGGTTGTCCCTCCCATGCCTGCACAGTCCCCACCACCCCCTCAGGGGGATGGGAGGAAAAATCAGGGTAGCATTAGCCACCCATGAAGACTTTAACTGGGCATGCTCCAAATCTGGCCCCTGAGGCAGGTGGGTGTTACACCTGGGTGGGCCAAAGTAGGCCTAGGCTCATGATCCCACCCAGTTGGGCTTAATTCAGCTAAGGGGTCAAGCAGTACCTTCCCCCTTACCTCCCCAGCCAAAGGTTTAAAATACCCTGATGGAGGGAAGGCTGTCTCTTGGATCCCAGCCCTGTCAGTGGCAGGTCCGAGAGGATTCCCTCCTCCTGTGGGGTCTTGTGGCTTGCTCTATCAACGCGATAGTACAAAGTCAAACTTCCTAGAGGCTTTCCCAGGCTATAGTCTGTATGGAAGGAGAAAGGTGAGGCTTTCTACTCCTGTCAAAAGTTCCAGCTTCTGAGAGCCACTGGGACAAGTCTACTCTATCCTAACACATCACTATGAATCAGAATTGATTCGAGGGCAGTGAATTTGGTTTGGGTTTGTCTTTACAGAAGCAAGCGTCCACATCTTCCTCTTACAGAGCTACGGAACTCACAGCAGGAGCCTTTCGATTTATGGGCAAGCTCTTAAGCAGAAACCACCAGGATTCCTACCTAGGAACTGGGGGGATGTGTGCTTATTCGACCAGACTGGTTGGTGTGAGGAATTTGTGCATTTTTTGAATATGAGAATGCATTCAAATTTCAATTGATAATTACAATATAAATTTAAGAATACAAGGTTAATACTTAATCTCTTTTATCTGTTTTAGATATAAAAGAGTCCCGAATCTCAAATATAATTTAAGGAAACCATTTATTAAGTCTTAAAGGAGACAAAGACAACACAGAGACACAGACCTATTATCCAGATGAGGAAGGCCATTAGCACAAGGTCATAGTGGTTACTGGGGACTCACAGCTGAGATGCTAGTTAGATAAGTCAGGGAGCAAAGAAAATGCCACAAATCATGGTTTTACAGGTTACAAGTGGGACTACAAAAGTGGGAACAGAACCATGATTGGGACACATGTTATTTGCTTACCAGACTAGTCCAGGCCTTTCCATCCAAGGCAGTCAGGCACTACTGATAGGGTGTGACTCATGATAGGCAAGCCGCAGTACTGTTTCAGTAGAGTGATGCCCATCAAGAACACACCAGGGCAAGTCTCTAAGAGACTTCCCCAAATTAAGTTCCAATGCACTCTGCCTGAGGCCAAGATTATCTCCATCCTTGGTTAATGACAAGAAGGAATTCCATGGGGGTTTAATCCACCTGAGGAACTCTGCAAATGGGTTTGGGGCTTTTACTGTCATTCATAGCCTTCTGCAAGCAGGGTGCTAAGAATTTAAGTTCTAATACAAATCTTAAAGCTGAATTGCCTTTCTTCCATGCCAAAAAAAAAAAAAAACAGAGAGAGAGAGAATCCTAGTTTCCAAGAACAACAAAACAAACCCACTGTGGTAAAGTCTTCTTGATTTATAGTAAACCTACAGGACAGGAAAGAATTGCCCCTAGG
Source organism: Echinops telfairi (assembly GCF_000313985.2). Classification (NCBI taxonomy): domain Eukaryota; kingdom Metazoa; phylum Chordata; class Mammalia; order Afrosoricida; family Tenrecidae; genus Echinops; species Echinops telfairi. Next base: position 36,829,740 of record NW_022103898.1, on the reverse strand, counting down.
TTTTCCAAGGCTGGAACACCCTTATGGAAGCAGACTGCTACCGCTCCCTCAGCGGAGCGGGTGGGTTCATTTGCTTTCTGGCATAGCACAAACGCAAAAATTTAAAAAGAAGAATAAAGTACCAGTATTATCACTCATAATAAGACTAGGAAACACAATTTGTAGTTTATTTATCTATTTGATGACTCCATTTTCATGGGATATATCTCTCAGACAAATGACTCTTTTTATAGTCTCTTGAAATCATTCCCCTGGGTGATTATGCAGCTAACTTGAGATACAGGTTCATTTGTGTCATCGTGTTTTTATCTTTAAGGATTGCTTTTCTCATGATAAATTTTGTTTTATAATCCAGGGCTTTAAACCAGTTCATTCCAGTTGGACACCATGCTGAGAATTTGCATTTTTACCCCCCACTTCTCAGCGGGGGATAGAACCAGAATTAACTAGTTCAAATCCCCATTATAATCATACTAAATGTTTATTTGGTTTTTCATTTAAAGCGAAAACAAAAGATATACAGAGACATTTAGTACTTGATGCTGTTCCTCCTCTGTTCAGTTTCCTCACTCCTCCACTACCTTTCATCTACTTCTTTTATTGAACAAATTATATTCAGATTATTTTCTTATTGGATGAGTATTAAGTAATGTGCTTACAAAGCTTTTTCCACTATGTCTTTGTTGTTTTCACTTAACCATAAATTCTAAGGATCATTCCATAAACTTACTTTTTAAAAAATGTGTTTTTTCTCAATCCAGGTAGGAAATTTTGCTATCAAATGGTACCATTAGTAGGCAACTGCTGAGAAAAGAAATATTTAACCCAAGTGTATTATAAATATACATATATATGCAGATTGGAGCTTTGTAGTAAACCTTCATCAAATGACTCACCAAATTCACAGCATCGTGCTGGGAAAAATTAGAGTAGGTGGCTTTGCTTCTGCGAAGCACACACAGTGTACAATTTCACCAGGCAAGATACTTCTGCTGCTACCATTTTCCTGTGTGTTGCCTTTTTGAAAAGTAATGTTCCAGCCCGTTTTAGTAGCACCATTTGCATTGCTATTATGCACACTGCACTGGGATTTCCATTTTTATCTTTTCTTTGTTACTTGTTTTTGTACCAGTGCTTCTTCTCAGCCTCTTTGCCTCTCCTTTATCTTGCCCTTAAGGCAAGGGCTCACGCTATGTGAACAGAGCTATGAATTTCCCAGCCATCGTGCCAGGCCCTATCCCAGATTAATGATGTAAATTCCCTGGAATCATTGCCAACAAAATTAGGACATCCCACACACATTTGCTATGGAAACACCTTCATGACTAATGGTCTCTCAAATTAAGACATTTTAAAAGTGAAGCTAGAAGTGGTTTTCATTTTCTTTAATGTATTCTGCAGCTAGCTGGGGGAGGGGGTGCGGGAAACAGCAATTCTTTAAAGGTTGGGAATTGCAATATTATCAGAGTCATTTGAGCTGGGAGATTTTTGATAGGTGTTGTGCAGGCAATTCCAATTCAGAGTAACCCTAGAAACCAAAAAGCTTTTGATTCCGACTCGCAGCCACCAGATAGGGCATGATAGAACTACCTCTGTGTTTCTTTGACTGTGCCTCTGGAAGGGAGTAGCAAGCCTCATCTTTCTTCCTCAGAGGGGCTGGTAGTTTAGAACTGCTGACCTTGCTGTTAGCAACTCAACACGTAACAAGTACACCACCGGGGATCCTAGAGTGAACCTATAGAACAGAGTAAAACGATCCTTCAGGGTTTCCTAGGCTGCAATCTATAGGAGGGCAGATTGCCAGTTTCAGCCTCACATTGAATAAAGAAAATTTGAACCACTTTTTCGTTAGCAGCTGAGCATTTAATCATTTAATCACTTAAGAGCCCCTTAAGTGAGATGTCATTGTTAGTGGGTGACTTTGAGTCAGCCCCAACTCAGAACAACGCCCACAAACAACCGAAGGACTATTTCCCGTCCTATGCCATCCTCACAGCTGCTGGTCCTCAGCTTCTCAGCCACATGGTCCATCGGCCTTTGCCTTGCTCTGGCAAGTGCTACAAAGTTCTTTTAGCACTGCCAATAAATTCTGTGAGCTTCGACCTGAAGGGTCCACAAGCCTAGTTGCCACAATTAAGTGCCTGAAAATATCTCACTCTGTAAGCAAGCCTCCAACTTGAAGGCACCCAATTTTACCCACTCCATGGACTAGAAATCTCACCACTCTTTCCCATTCTCTTGGTGCTACTACATCTGCTGCTAATGCTTTTCTGGTATCACAACTTTATCTCCTGATGGAGGAGTCCAAAAGGGGTACTCTACTCCTGTCTCTTCTCTCCTGATATGAGTTAAATCTCCCCCTTCTTGCTCCTGAGATGGTTCATTTTTATACTCGGGAGGATGGCAAAATTGACTAAGCTTCACTATAGAGTTCCAAGTTGTTGTTGTCATCGTTGTTATTGTTTTAAATCACAATTAGCCGTTAACAAACTTTCACAACTGAACCACATAATCCTATCAGCACCTTCTCCTACCTTCTCTTATCCATATCCATTAGAAAAAGAGGAAACACACCTAATCTGGATGGTCCTTCCTAGTCATGTGGTGGGAGTTTCAAAAACTATGACTAGAAAGAAGAGTCATACTCAGTAAATCACTATAGCACAATACTGAAGATGGCAGTCTTGGGTCTTCATCCATCAGTGCTTCAAATCTTCTTCAATTTTAGCAAGTCATTTGTTCAAGGTGTGTCATTCACGGTGTGTCACTTGCACATCACAAATTGTTAGTGAGTCTTCTTCCAGTGGTAATGCTCCACTATTCTTCCTGTAGCCCAGTTTCTTGGATTACTTGTTCAGTAAAGGATTGAAAAGGCGTGATAAAAGAGCACAGGCTTGACACAAACCTTTCCAAATTACAAACCATGCCATCGCCCTTCGACTCTCCTGCCTCCTGGTCTATGTACAGGTTCCACACGAGCACCAGCAAGTGTTCTGGAATTCCTATTCTCTGTAATGTTACCCATAATTTGTTATGATCCACATAGTGAAATGCCTTTCAGTAGTCAATAAAATACAGGCATCATCTTTCCAGTATTCTTCCTTTCAGCCAAGAATCATGTCACATTAACAATGCTATCCCTACTTCTACATCTTCTATTGAATCTGCTTGAATTTCTGACAGTTCCCTAATATACTGCTGTAACAATTTTTGAATTATCTTCAGCAAAATTTTACTTGTGATTTTAATGATCTTGTTCAGTAAGTTCTTCATTGTGTTGGTCACCTTTGAAATTGACACGAATATGGATCTCTTGACAATTTCTTGGCATAGATAAGTGAGTGCTTCCAGAATTGCATCCATCTCTTGAAATAGTTCAGTTGGCATTCCCATCAAATTCCTGGCGCCAATTCCAAGATATGTACATATGTAAAAAAGCAAAAGTTGGTTCATAGTTACCTGTCTCCTTCACAGAGTAGCGTCTGTTCCCTTCTGTTTTGTGTTTAAATGTCCGGGTGTTTTGATAATGTCAAGCAGGACTACTCATGACTCTGAATGATACGAATGCTGCCAAATTCCCAGATGATGTCCCACCACTTGTTCTTCTCACAACATAGCGCAAATTGGGTAGACTTCTCCAGACCCGCCAGGCTACTCCATGCCTTTGTTCCAACTATGAATTCTCTTTGGCTGAGAAGATTTTGTCCATTTGGTATGCTAGTCTGGATAGGCTAGAGAAACAAATTCATAGAGACACTCATATGTGTATAGGAATGAGGTTTATATACAAGAGCAACTGAATATTATGAAAACATTCCATCCCAGACCAGATCCAGTCCATAAGTCCAATATTAGCCCATATGTCTAATACCAATCTGTAAAGTCCTCTTCAGACTCACGAAACATATGCAATGATGCTGAATGCAGGAAGATCACAGGCTTCTGTTGTAAGTTTATAAGTATTCTGCATCCAGTGGCGTTGTAAGCATCTCAGCGCTGGCCAGGGCCTCTACATGACTTCTCTTGCTTTCAGGGCTGCATTAGGGTAGGTCCATGTGGCTTCTCCTCCCGGGATATCTTGCAGGAAGTGAGCAGAGAGGAATCTCTCTTGCCTCCAAGGAGGAAATATCTTTTCAAGAGAAAGCCATGCCCACACAGAAACCTCACTGGCTATGACCCGATTGACAGACTAGCCTCCACCCCTTCACTCTTAATCCTCTAAAGTCCCAAATTGACACCAGATTATGTAACTACCACAATTGGCCAATAGAGTTTCCCTTTTATGCTTCAAAACCTTGTTGCTGTATCTCCTGCACTGGGAGGATTCCCCTGATACATCTTCCTCCCTTGCCCAGAAAAGCCGAGTGGTCCTTCTTCTACATGATTTCTCATGTGCCCCACTCAACAGTGACCATTTAGAAGACAAAAACCACATCTTATTCATTGATTCCCCCTCACCTGACACCATATCTGATGAATATTTGTTAGTCAAAAATGAGGTTATTAATGTGATCAGTGTATAGCTGGTCATATGATGGACTCTCTCAGGTGGGACAGGTTAACTAACTACTGTGCACCACGTGTGTTAGATAAGTGCCTGCCTTCAGACTTCTTCCTTGAAAGGAATTTGTAGCATATCTCTGGTTTCTTAAAAACACAACTGAAGTGGTAGCCACTTGTCTCTCATTGATTTTTTTTTTTACTTGAAGGAAGCAACTGTTGGCTTTGCTATCCTAATCTTTTAGGAAACCCAATGTCAAAAGCCATCCAGACAACCGTCTCTGGAATTCCCTTCACTGCATCTGGACCTTCCAAGATGTCCACACCAGCCTGTTTTATTTTTATTTTATTTCTGCCTATGCCTCTAATCCTCATTGTCCATTTCTAGCATGTTGGATTGAAGGCATTAATGGTTCTTCAGTAGAATTCTCACCTTCTGCGAGAGAGGCTTGGGTTCAATCACCATCCAATACCTCTGATGCAAGCCACTGCCCTATATCCATGGAGATTTGCTTGTTGGTATAATACTGAACAGGCTTCAGTGGAACTTTCAGACAAATATCAACTAGTAAAACCAATGTGGAAGCAATCTACTTCTGAAGACCAACCAATGGAAACCCTATCAATCACAATGATCTCCTGAGCATCAGATCAGAGTTAGAGCAGGTCCAGGCAGCATTGCGTTATCTTGTACGTGGGGTCACCAAGAGTTTATTCCATGGAGGAAAACGACAGTTGTAGCTCCCGTGTTGGATATAAAGTCACCCAGATGAAAAATTATAGATAGCCAGGTCTTGTCACTCTGTTTTCCTAGTTGGTAAGTCAAAGCACTTTAGCAAGCTCAAAGACAGTATAAGTTTAGGAATGGTCAGATGAGAACCACCATCCTGGGTGCACATGTTCTCTAAGGTGACTTTGCAGCTCAGGGGAGGGGACACAAGGGAAACACCCTGTGAGGTTGCCCAGCAGAAGTGAGCTGGATTCTACTTATGCCTTAAAAACTTCCAAATTCAATGAGCCCATTTTTGAGATCAGCACCCTAAGCAGAGAGGTGACATGGAGTCCTTGTTACATTGACTTTTTTGAGGGGGGAAAAAATGATTTTCAAACATAAGTTCATTTGGAAGCTAATAACATAGTGTGAAGTACCTAGGTGATACAAATAGGACAGTTGAGGTTCAAACTCCCCCAGAGGTACCTCAAAAGAAAGGCCTGGCATCCTACTACTTAAAAATCAGGCACTAAGTAGAAAGAGAATGTTTTGAGAATGATGATGGCAACAAATGTACAAATATGCTTGACACAATGGATGGATGGATGGATGGATGGATGGATGGATGGATGGATGGATTGTGATAAGAGTGGTACGAGCCCCCAGTAAAGTGATTTTTTTTAAAATCAGTCACTGAAAACACTGTGGAGTACAGTTCTACTTTGGAACACATGGGTCTCCATGAATTGGAATGGGTTCAATGATGATTTGCTAGTTAAACATTACAAAAAACAGTTACCTCCCACTCCTCACTCCATTATAAATCAGAATTAGATGGACTTGGTCCATTAGAAGTCAAAAAGCCAAGTCCCTAGGAAGAGAATGGTTTTAATGATACTTTCTCAGTATCAGGTTTTATTGAAGGAGCCCTGGTGGAGCAGTGGTTAAGAGCCCGGCTGCTAGTCAAAAGTGGTTAGTTATGTGGAAGTCTGCTTTCTACCGATTACAGCCTTGAAAACCCTATAGGTCAGTTTTACTCTGCCTTAAGTTATAGGGCCACAGTGCATCAGAATCAGTGGGGAAACAACAGGTTTGTTTTGGTTTCATTGCACACACACGCGCGCCCAAATCCACTCTATTTCCTCATTTTACAGTGGTAGGCATTAACAAGACAGCTTTCTCCCAGGCTTAACAATTTTATTTTATTTACAAAGTTCTCATTTGTTAACACTATCGGAGCTTCCGGTAAAATCCTAAGTTTGAAAAAAGAATTAAAGACCCAATGAAAGGGCATTCTCAAAGCAACTGAGAGTAACTATCCTTGACAATAAGAGTGACAGAGGAGGGTGGTGGCCCATTTCCTCAGTATCAAAGAGCAACATCTTTATGAAGAGCGAGCTCTCCGTGACAGCTGGGGAGGGACTGCTATCTACCACATCACAGCCAGCAGAAAAGAACAGGATGTTATGGGTGCAGCATGAACACCGCGCGTTTGAGTCAAGCGGTATGGTACTTCCCAGATGTGGTTTGCCTTGTTTTCTCTGTCCTCAGGAGAGAACTCTTCCGTTATGTAAAGGAGAAGCCATTCCCACCTGCAGGGACGGGGCAACAGTTGTTAAGTAACTACTAAACAAAACCAAACTCAGGGCCACGGAGATTCATACCCTCTTAATTTCCAGTTCAAGAATGAAAAGAAAGCACACTCTAGTCTTAGAAGGATCTATCACCACCCAGGTCTTGTATTTCCCCCTTGAAGCTTATTCTTGCACCATTTGTAGCTCAAGTGAGGTCCCAAGGCAGTTCTAGGATATGCACCAGGTAACATATGTGTTTCCCAGAGTCCTATGGGCTGGAGGGATACACTGAAGGCCCAGAAGTTTGTTGGGATTCTTCTTTTAAGCACCGTGCTGTCTGGGACACAGAAATCCAAACAATGGCAGGATCACTGACAAGGAACCTCGGGCTTTAGAGAATTTAACCCCTAAAATGGGCCATGCTTACTAAACAATATTTTGCTATCTTCCGTGCATTCCTTTCTAAATGGCAATGAGAAATGAATGCCCAGGTCATCAATACAACTGAATTGTACATGTAGAAATTGTTGCATTGGTGCCTACGCTTGTATATTCGCAATAACAACAGGAGAAAAACCATGCATTTTTTCAAATGACCTATAGTAGAAAAACAAAGGGAAAAAACCCACACTGTATTGATAAAAGGTGCTATGAATATTTTAGTAGAAGCTGAAAATTGGAAATAAAATCATGTGGTCTGGTTAGATGCTGTGCAGCTGGGTGCGTACATGTAGCCATTCCATGTAAGACAGAAGAAAACCCTGCCAGTCCGGAATCATCCTCACAAGTATTGTCACATTTAAGCCCATTGCTGTGACCGCAGTGTCATTCCATCTTACTGAGGATCTTCTTTGTTGCTGATCCTCAGACTTTGGGGCGGGGGGTGGGGGGAGGAGAGGGGGACGACAAATAAACAGATGATCCATAAGCTGACAGACCTAGGTTTCATCACGTATCATCACGTGGACAACGAAAGCCAAACCCATGGCCTTTGAGTCAATCCCATCTCACAAGAACCCTGTAAGACAAAGCCGAAGTGTCCCCAAAGGCTTTAATCATTACGGAAGCTGAAAGCATGTTTAGCTATGGTGGGTTCAGTTTGCAGCCATACACCTTAACGCGATGCCACCAGGGCTCTTTCCACTTTGTGATAAGTGTGCTCATTAAGAATGGGGTCTTTCAATATTGAGAGTGGTCATACCAGGAGGGGAAGGGGAAGGTAGTGGATGATAGGGGGAACCGATCACAATGATTTACATATAACCTAGGGGGGTGAAGGGAGATATCGGACAGCATAAGACATGGAAAATAATAATAATTTATAAAATTACCAAGGGTTCGTGAGGGAGGGAGGGAGGGTGGTAGAGGGAGAAAAAAATGAGAAGCTGATACCAATGGCTCAAGTTCAAAGATAATGACTTGAGAACGATGAGGGCAACGTATGCACAAATGTGCTTGACACAATGGATTGTGATAAGAGTTGGATGAGCCCCCGATAAAATGAATTTTTAAAAAGGATGGGGCCTTTAAATCAGCCATGTCTGGGATTGAATGCAGGTTCTATTACTACTTATTGAGGGATCTTAAATTACTTCCTCTCTCTGTGTTTTAGGATCCTTTCTTAAAAAATAATTCCTATGAGATTGAAATAAGAGAATATATATTGAGAACTTAAGATAGAGTGTATCACTTTGGGAAACATTCAGTAAGGAATAGTATTTTTACTGTTAAACCTATATGTGAAGCAGGACAGGAGGAGCCCTGTGTATGTGTTGGACTGCTAAGTGCAAGGTCAGCAGTTCAAAACCATGCCACTTGTCAAGAGAAGGACAGGGCTTTCTACTCTCATAAAGAGCTCCAGTCTCAGAAACTCCCAGTGGCAGTGCTGCCCTGCTCTATTGGGTCACTATAAGTTGGCAGCATCTCGAGTCCAGCGAGTTTTTAGTTTTAGTTTGTTTGTTTATTAACCAGGATCTAATTTGTTGCCAAATAAAATGTACTAACTCAAACTGGCTTAAACAAATAAGAAAGACATTTATTGCCACACATAACTGAAAACTCCCATGGCATGTTTGGTTTAAGCAATTAGTGATCTAGGACAAATGCAACCCCAGGACTTGATAGCCTCCCCCGTTCTTAACTTTGTCCCATTGTGTCTCTGCTTTGCTATGTTACACGTTCTTTCCATTGTGTACCCATCAACAATTCTAGGCTTAGATTCTGCCAGCTGAGAAACCTTGGTTGTAGAACTCTCAATCAAAAGTGACCTTTTGTATCTCGTTGCTTAAACACATACCAACTCTGACGTGCTTGGTACACGAACTACCACCCCTGAAGTGATGGGTGCAATGTGAGAAAGAGAATGTTCTCATTGATCTGAGATATGTGTTCCTCCTGGAATGGAACTGGATACCAGTCCCCCAAACCTGCAGCTGAGAATGAGAGAAGGTGACTCCTGGAAAGAAGATGGGAGCACCCTGTTACTCAAATAATAGCTTCTTTTCTTAGAGACCAAATTCAAAGCAGATCCATTGTCATTGAGTTGATTCTAACTCACAACTGCACCATATTACCAAGTAGAACTGCCCCAAGTTGTCCTCAAGGTTTTGAATCTTTCAGGAATCAGATTGCCACATCTTTCTCCCCAGAAAGGGTAGGTTTGGTGGAACCCTTGACCTTGCAGTTGAGTGTTTTAACTGGTGCACCACCCAGTATCCTTTTTAAAACCTTGAAGCCAGCAGCCTTCCACCCTGGGGCTGAGTTTCAGAGCCTCTGTTTTAAAGGACAGACCCAAACCCAAACTCATCACCATCAAGTGGATTCCAACTTAATAACCTTACATAGGGTTTCCAAAGCTGAAAGTCTTTACAAGAACAGAGAGCCTCATCTTTCTTAAAGACACTTGCTGGAAAGTGAAAACGATATATGTGGTGGTTACATGATTTCATATCAACTTAAAAATTGATAAAAGTGAAGGGATGGAGTTTTAGCCTGTCAATCAGGGCATATCTTGATGACCTCACTTGGAGGTGCGACTGCATCCTCCCTCATTGCATGTGACTTCGTGAGTCTGAAAAGGGACTTACGGACTTGAGGTGGGTTGGGCTAGGATGTTTGCTGGATATATAAATACTTCTTGATATAAAGCTCTTTCTTGTGCATATATGAGGGTCACTGGATTTGTCTTTCCAGTCAACCTGGCCTAACACAATGTATTATTGTTGCTGTCGATTTTAACTCAGAACAGTCCTGAAGGACAAAGTAGAATTGCCCCTAGGTTTTGCTAGACTAATCTTCATGAGAGTAGATCACCAGATTTTTCTTCCTTGGAGCTGCTTGTGAGCTTGAACCACCAACCTTACAATTAACAACCATTCACTAAAGCAGATCACCAGAGCTCCTTCTGAAGAGACAACAAGGTCTATCAAGGTGGAACATCTTCTCCCCTTAACTCCTCAAACCAACTGTCATGTCATGGCACTTCCGTGCTCAATTGAAATCAAACACTGCCCATCTCAGCACCAGTCCCATGACCAGATGAGGACAGAACTATTGCGAATACGATTTTCAGTATTTGGTTTTCAAAAGTTGAATGTTAGGCCTTTTATTCCCTTTAGTCCAGCAGTTCTCAACCTGTGGGTCGCGGCCCCTTTGGGGGTCAAACAACCCTTTCACGGGGATCGCCCAATTCATAACAGTAGCAAAATTACAGTTATGAAATAGCAATGAAAATAACTTTATGGTTGGAGGGTCGCCTCAACATGAGGCACTGTATTGTAGGGTTGCGGCATGAGGACGGTTGAGAACCACTGCTCTTGTCTGTCTTAGTCTGGAAGCTCTATTGAAAGCTGTCAACAGCCTAACAACTCCCACTGACAGCTGGATATGAGCTGCGCCAGAGGCGTCACACCGGGGCTCCCCTAGGGCAGAAGACAAGAATTCTAGCAGTGAACAGTCACTGCCCCTTCAGGTTTTTCATAAAGTAAAGGAAATAGGAAGTCATTCTGGGTTATTCCCTCAATCCTTCAAGACACTGAGTCATCATCAATACCCCAAAGGACATTCCCTACGTGGTATTGTCGTTACATGTGATGTCAAGCCAAAGGCAAACTAATTTTTGTGATCATAATATATGATTCTGGCATTTATGAATTCACTGTGGTTCATTTGTAATCTTTTTGTAATGTTTTATCTCTACTTATATTGAAATAAAGTTCATCAGTCTACCAGATGTTTAAATGGCCCACTTAATCAACTCGGCATCAGACAACAACACACAATCTCAAAGAGATGGAGAGTCCCTAGGTCCTAATTTCTCTTCATCCTAGTTTTCTAATATTTCATCAGCTGGTGAGTAAAGGGAAGTGCTAAAATTACCACCATTCTTTTGTAACAGACTTGCCCAACTGATCTTTTTTTTTTTTTAGATTAAAATGAACTCGTGGCAATGAGTTCTTATCATAAAAGTTACTTATATTTAGTTGTAGGAACATAAGAAGATACAAATAAGGAAAAAATAAGTAAACAAGGAAGAGAGAAACAAAGTAAGAAAGAACGAAAATAGAGGAGGAATTAGCAAGCAGGAGGAAGGAAGCCCCATGACCTCTGTCACCCCCAGAAATAGCTATTGGTAGCACCTTCATGTCCAATTTTACAAAGCCTTTGTTCTACTTAATGTATGCATTTTTAATAAAAAAATGGGATCCTAATCTACTCGTGCCACTTCTCAATAGATCAGAATTATTAAATACTGTTATATTAGATGTGTTACATGAAGTGTTAATTTTTGCTTAATAGATGAGTTTATTTATTTTTAATCATTTTATTAGGGGCTCATACAACTCTTATCACAATCCATACATACATCAATTGTGTAAAGCACATTTTTACATTCATTGCCCTCATCATTCTCAAAA
>NW_022103898.1:36802018-36816058 GCF_000313985.2 Echinops telfairi | reverse complement strand
CAGGAACCAGGGTTGTTCCTCTACCTGCCAAGGACCCCTGCAGGAAGTCGGAAGCCAATAAAGGCTAAGGGGTAGGCGCCAATTCAAGCCTGAGCCAGGTGGGCGGTACACCTGGGTTGGCCCAAATTAAGCCAGCTGGGCTTTATTCAGCCAATGGGGGTCAACCAGTCCCGTAGACCGTGCCTCCCATCCAAAGACTGGAACCTGGAACCTGGAGACCACCTCTGTCTTTCCCGCTGCTCCTCCGCGGGCTGTGCCTTGGTCTCTCTGGCCTCAGGCCACCAAGTGTGGGTGGGCAGTCCCATGAGGTTGCCTGTTTCAGTAAATGTAAAATTCTTCCGTCCTTCATAAAAACCCACTGGGATCATCAACCAGGCTTCGGTGTGAATCCTTTCTCATGCGAAGCCAAGAACTAAAGTATTTCCCACCCAAAACACCTAACAGATTCTCCGACTTTTCTTTTGAAGCACCTCTGGATGGACTCAACTGTCTGATCTCGCCATTACTAGCCAAATCCGTGAACCGTTTGCACCACCCAGGGAATTCAGAGCTTTCAGATCATGTGTTCCCACCACCACCCACCCTGCACCAAAAAAATAAATTCCAATTGGTCTGTATATGTATAAAAACATATCTGGCCTGGGAAATCAACTGCGATCTAGATGCTGAGAAAATAATAAGTACAAAGGATGTACCCTCCACATTTTTATCAACTAAAAACTGAATTTCTGTTTTTAACATTAATCTACCTTTTGTCTTCATTACCAAAGTTATCCCCATAAAAAAAGAAAAAGAGTCTTACCAAATGTTATTGGTAATTTATAATCCAAAGCCAAGACTGGAGTGTTTTCCGTTTTAAACTATGGGTAAGTTTAGTTTAGACTTTCAAATGGTGTTCTCCTGATTTTAGTTGTTCCCGTGGTTAAACTACAGGTCGTCACTATGGGGACCAGCCTCCACAACCGAATGGGTCCATGGAGCAGCTGTGTAGTTGAGGGGTAATATTAATTGACTCAATTCCAGTGAGTCTTTGGAGGAAATTAGTCCTCAATTCATGAGGTATTTGAGTCATGACAGACTGCATATACAACTAATTATACACTTTTATTTGTTTCTGTACATCGTATCATTAGTAATATATGCTATATACAATATTGCAGCACTTTTGATAATGTTCATTCTCAAATGATCTCTCACAGATATCTCATTTTATAATCTACTGTTTGAACACTGCTCTATATATATAGATTCCGTTTTTTAAACTGACTCATGGGCTTCAGTTGCTTGAAAACATGGATGTAGATGATAATCCCTTAGCTAAAGTGGATAGGCAGATTCAGGAAACGATGATAGATCAAAATATATGAGAAAAAAATGAAAACTGGCATATAAATAACTCTTACTAAATTTCTAACTGGAAACACCATCGCCAATCTGAAAATAAGCCAGATATAATTCAGAATTTTCTACAAATACATTTATTTGCATAACTAACAAAATGTCAACATTGTCCAACTTTCCCTCATTGTCAGCATAAATTTTTACGCTTCAAGTATTTTTTACGTATTTGAGATGGGTTGACAAATTGGCTACAACTGTCCACCCAAACATAGCAACGATGGTGAGGATGGCGCAGGAACATGCAGTGTTTCATTCTGTTTGCACAGGGTCGCTATGAGTCAGAACTGAGTCTGCTTCAGGCACCTAACAACAAGAGCATGTTGTTGTTGTGTGCCATCAAGGCAAGTCTGACCCATAGCAACCTCATGCACAACAGGATGACATGCTGCCTGACGCTGCATCATCCTCACAATGGTTCCTATGCTTGAGCACGCTGTTCCAGCCACGGTGTCCATCCATCTCCTTCAGGGTCTTCCTCTTTTTCACTGCCCCTCTACTTTACCAAGCATGATGTTCTCCAGGGACAGATCTCTCCCCCAAGAGGTGCAAAGTATGTAAGACCGTGTCTTGCCATCTTTGCCTCTAAGGAGCAGTCTGGCCATACTTCTTCAGAGACAACTTTCTTTGTCCTTGTGGCAGTCCATGGTACTTTTCATCTTCCCCAGCACCTCAGTTCAGGTGTGTCAATTCTTCTTCAGTCTTCCTTATTCAGTGTCCAACTTTCACATGCGTATGAGGCCAATAAAAATACCCTGGTTTGATTTAGGCAACCTTAGTCCTCAAAATAAGATCCTTGTTATTTTGTAAAGACTCGGCATACAAATAACTCTTACTAAATTTCTAATGTGAAACACCACTGCCAATCTTGTGCAGCAGATTTACCTAATGTAATGCATCTTTTGGTCTCTGACTTTTGCTTCCATGAGCGTGGATTGTGGATCCAAGGCAAGATCTATGTCAATTTCAACCTTTTCTTCATTTATCAGATATATAAGTAAATTTATGTGTCATAAGTACAGTCCCAAAGAAAAATAATATTTATCAAGATACTGATAATGAACAGTAGTGACAATGACAAATGGGGGAAATGAGTTGTAAAGTCAGTTGCAAACTCTCATCAAAAGTCACCTCCCAAAGTGGATGGATGGACTTTGGGCCTCTGCTCAAGCCCTCCCTCAATGAAAGAACACTTTGTTCTAATAACCTGGTATTCTGTGATGCTCACCTTCCCACCAGGATAACTGAAGACAAAATGGATGCACAAGCAAATGTGGTGAAGAAAGTTCATGGTGCCTGGCTATCAAAAGATATAGTGTCTGGGGTCTTAAAGGCTTGAAGCTAAAGAAGCGGCCATCTAGCAGAGAAGCAACAAGCCCACACAGAAGAAGCCCACCAGCCTGTGTGATCATGAGGTATCCACGGGATCAGGTAACAGACATCAAAAGACCCAAAACAAACAAAAAAGCAGACTGTTGAGAATGAGGGAGGTTGGAACAGAGACCGAAAACCCATCTGTAGACAATGCAGCATCCCCTCACAGAAGGGTCACAAGGAAGGGCTGAGTCAATCAGGGTGAAGTATAGCACCAATGAAACACACAATATTCCTCTGTTTCCCCGAGGCCCCCTCACCCCCCACTATCATGACCCCATCCTGTCTTTCACCGCGGGCTCGGCTGAAGCATATACACGAGTACCGATAAGAGCTGAGGATACACAAAATCCAGGTCAGATAAACCTCTCAGGAACAGAAATGGGAGTAGTGATACCAGAAAGGGGGGGGGAGGGAGAAGAGGGGAAAAGAAACCATGGGGGAAGGAAGACAGCTGTTGGTGTAAGGTATCAAAAGAATAGTAATTTATAATTTATCAAGGAGTTATGAGGGTAGGAGGGGAGAAGGAGGGTAAAAAGAGAAGCTGCTACCAAGGGCTCAAATAGAATTTAATATTTAGAAAATAATGATGGAAACATATGCTTGATACAATTGATGTATATGTTATAAGAGCCCCCAATAAAATGATCTTTAAAAAGAAGTCACCTCCAAATATATAAAATATTAAAAATGACACTTTAACCCTAAAATCAGATGTTTCCTTGGGGGGGGGCAGGATTGTCTTACATTAATTTTCCATAAAGTTGCCTTAATACCTCAAGATTACGCTCTCTTTAGCAAAGAGTGATGCAACCTTCCTTTACACAATCCTGAGCCCTTCAATTAACAGTTCGTAGTGAAATGGTTCAATTTTATTGACATGGTCTTTTTTTTTTAAATCACTTTATTAGGGGTCATACAACTCTTATCAAAATCCATACATACACCAATTTTGTAAAGGACATTTGCATATTAATTGCCCTCACCATTCTCAAAACATTCACTCTCCACTTAAGCCCCTGGCATCAGTTCCTCATTTTTCCCTCTCTCTTCTCACTCCCCCTTCCCACAAGAACCCTTGATAATTTATAAATTATTATTTTGTCATATCTTACACTATCCGACGTCTCCCCTCACCCACTTTTCTGTTGTCGTCCACCAGGGAGGAGGTTATATGTAGATCCTTATAATCGGTCACCCCTTTCTATGCCACCTTCGCTCCACCCTCCAGTAGAAGGGTTCATCCATCCTGGATTCCCTGTGTTTCCCGTTCCTATCTGTACCAGTGTACATCCTTGGTCCAGCCAGATTTGTAAGGTAGAATTGGAATCATGATAGTGGGGTGGGGAGGAAGCATTTAGGGACTAGAGGAAAGTTGTTTGTTTCATCGTTGCTGTTGCTACACTGCACCCTGACTGGCTCATCTCCTCCTTGTGACCCTTCCATAAGGGGATGTCCAATTGCCTACACATGGGCTTTGGGTCTCTACTCCACATTTCCCCTCATTCACAATGATAAGATTTTTTGTTCTAATGATGCCTGATACCTCATCCCTTCAACACCTTGTGATTGCACAGGCTGGTGTGCTTCTTCCATATGGGCTTTGTTGCTTCTGAGCTAGATGGCCGCTTGTTTACCTTGAAGCCTTTAAGACCCCAGATGCTATATCTTTTGATAGCCGGGCACCATCAGCTTTCTTCTCCACATTTGCTTATGCACCCATTTGTCTTCAGCAATCATATCAGGGACGTGAGCATACATGATATGATTTTTTTTGTTCTTTCAGGCCTGATAACTGATATCTACAGCCCCTCATGAGCATGCAGGCTGGTGTGCTTCTTCCATGTGGGCTTTGTTGCTTCTGAGCTAGATGGCCGCTTGTTTACCTTGAAGCCTTTAAGACCCCAGATGCTATATCTTTTGATAGCCGGGCACCATCAGCTTTCATCACCACATTTGCTTATGCACCCACTTTGTCTTCAGCAATTGTGTTGGGACAGTGAGCATCATAGAGTGCCAGTTTAATAGAACAAAGTGTTCTTGCATTGAAGGAGTACTTAAGTTGAGGCCCAATGTCCACCTGCTATCTTAGTACTAAACCTATAAATATGTGCACATAGATCTATTTCCCCATCCTCATATATAAATATATTTGCATATATACATGCCTGTATTTAGACCTCTATAAATGCCCTTTACCTCCTAGCTCTTTCCTCTATTTCCTTTGACTTTCCTCTTGTCCCACTATCATGCTCAGCCTTTATTAGGGTTTCAGTAATTCCTCTCGGTTATATTACCCTTGTTCATATGCTACTAGGCCTCCTACACCCTCCTCACCACCTATTTGGATCACTTGTTGTTCCCTTGTCCCTGGATTTGTTAACATCACTACCTTTTCCCCCACCTCCCCCTCTCCCATGTCCCGTTCTTTTCTTCTCCAGATTGTTCATCCAGCCTGTCTTATTTAGACAGACCTGCGGAGATACTAACATGCACAAAAACAAGACAGAGTAAAACCAAGCAACAAAATACAGCAAAACAACAACAAGCCAATGACAAAAAAAACCCCACAACAACAAGAAAGAAAAGCTTGTAGTTTGTTCAAGGACTGTTTGTGGACCTTTAGGGGTGTTTTCCGGTCAAGTCTGAGGGGGGCCAAGCCCTGGCCCCAAAGTCTATTTTTGGTATTTCCTGGGGAATTTGTTGCTCTGTTCCCCTTGCTGTTCTGTTCCATGCCTTTTGAGTTTTTCCTCGGTGTGATGGGATCAGATCGGGCTGAATTCCCACACTGTGTCTCCAGGGTTGTCCCCTGTAGGGCTGTGGGCCAGTGAGGGATGTCATGCCTCATAGTGGGGTGGGCTGGCCATATGGTCTTCTCTGTGAATTGGCTGCTCTGAGCAGGAATCTCTTCATCATGGCTTGGTGGGCCAGTTTGTGCTCCACTCTCTCTTCCTCCCCCTTCATTTGCTCCCGTGAGCTCTGATCAGATATGTCCCTCTCCTGGAGCTGCAGCTTCAGTGCCGTCCTCTGAAACAAATTCTTCTTGGGGGAGGGGTAGGTGTCCACATAGTTGGGATTGGGGCTGGCTCCTCAGATCTCTCCACTGGTTCCCTACTCCATTGACATGGTCTTAAAATTCCCATGAAACAATTGGGTGGGAATATGCAAATAATGTGCTTATGGCCCACCAAAGGGGTTGGATAGCTTCCTATTAATATAACTAAAGTGCTTAGCACACCTGTATGAAAATAAAATATATGGAAACCTAACAAAGGATTGGTCAGTTTTGCCATCCCAGTAAATTTAAAATGGGCTGTCTGAAAGGCAGAAAAGAGACCTTAATTCACGAAGAAATGGAAGCAGAACACATCCTTCCAACCTAGGTCCCTCCACTGAGAAACTTCTAGACAAAGAAGACAGAGTTGTAAAGCCATGGACATCATGGGATGTCAAGAAGCAGTAACTGAGAAGCAGATGCATAGGAACCAGGAAACCAGCACAAGATAACACAGTGGCTGGTAGCTTCAAACTGCTAAATTTGTGGTTAACAACAGCCCAACACTTACTTAACCCACTACACTATCAGTGCGTTCTCATTTACTTTTATTCTTTTTGCCTGTCTGTCTGTCTGTCTCTCTTTCTATAGCTAGGTATATGGATAGACAGAAAGATAGAGATATTACATACATAAAATCATACATATGAGGATGAGTCAAAAGGTATTTTTACTAGGGTTCCAGTTCATACGTGCATAGGCTTATTTTACACATGCACACACATGTGCACACACACAAACATATTTACATGTGTCTCTGTCATCTATGGATGGCAGCAAACAAGTTATCTCAGTAATACATTCATCTTAATTTCCTTAGGATGCCCTCAAAAATGAAAACACAGTCCAAACAGAGGCTTCTGAGGACTGGTTGAATTCAAGGTTCAGAAAGTTATGGTGACTGCTCTGTGGGATTCCAAAGAAGTCATCTTGATAGATTGTCTTAAAGGACAACAAAAAATCATGGAAGTTTGTTATGAAAAAGTGCTTTTTTTCTTAATTGAAAATTGTTTGGTGAGAAAAAAGGCCAAGAAAGTTGTGCCAAAAATTTCTTTTACTTCGCAAAAATGCATCTGCTTATGTCTCAAGGGTAGTAATAACTATCCTGGCAACATTTTGTTGGGAAAGTTTATTCCATCTACCCCACAGCCTTGATCATGCCCCTTCAGACTTCTTTTTGTCATCCAAACCCAAAGAATATTTCAAAGGAACATTATTTGAGTCCCTCAAGTATGTCAAAACTGCTGTTGCAACATAGAGTAAATTGAAGATAACAAAATTCTTCAGGGAATGATTAGAGAAATGGAAACACCACCTTTAAAAGCATATAGACTTAGCCAGACGATATATTGTAAATCAAGCCTTCGCATTTTGATATTTTCATTTGATAAAGGCTTCTGTGTTTGTACAGCCGTACTTTTTGACATTCCCTCCTATAGAGTGAGAGCCATTGACCTGATCCCACCATCACGGAGATGAATATAAAATTCCCTTGAAGCTGAATTTCACATCAGTAAATTCCATTTCATAATTTTTAAATTCCAAGTCAGAAAACTGGAACCCGCTATGTAAAGGTTTAATAAGCATGAGTGCCAACCAAAAGGTTGGAGGTTCAGTCCCACCTTGAGGTGCTTCAGAAATGGTCTGAAAATTCACTTCTGGAAAAATCAGCATTGAAAGCCCGATAGAGCCAAGTTTTGTTCTGTCACACATAAAGTCGCAAGGAACTGGAATCAATCAATAGCAACTGGTTAACAACTGGTTAAGATTTGAAAGACTCCATCTGAGCCAACACAAGCCACTGTTCTTTTTTTTTCTTTCCACAACTGAATCAAACTCCATTGTATGTTGGAAAAGCAGTGCCGGGAAGACCAGCCATTCAGATAAGCAGAGTCAATGGCCATTGAGTTAATGTGACTTGAGAGGTGCCAAATGGCCTGCCTGCCAAGGTGCTTAAGACTGCCACCATTAAAGTCACTCCAATGAGTGGGGCATTGCATTTCCAAAATGCTCCTGCTACAAATGCGAATACAGGCCTAGCACAGTGCTCAGTCCATCACAGTCACTCAACGTTTATTGAGTGAATAAAAGAATGATTGTGGCCTGCAAAGGATAATAAGCTGTGATCATATGGCTGAGATTATATGCCAAAAATATGTAAAGATCTGGAGCATATGAGCCCATTTGCTCTCACTATGTGTGGCTGTGAAATAGGCCTCTGATTGGCCATCTGCCAACAAGCTTGAGTTAGCTAACAATGATGAGAAATACAACTTTCCTCTAGTTCCTAAATGTTTCCTCCCCGCTCCCACTACCATGACTCGAATTCGATCTTGCAAGTCTGGCTAGACCAGAGGATGTACACTGGTACAGATAGGAACTGAAAATACAGGGAATCCAGGGCGGATGAGCCCTACAGGACCAGTGGTGTGAGTGGCAAAACAGGGAGGGTAAAGGGAGAATGGGTAGTAAAGAGGGAACCGATTACAAGGAACTATATGTGACCTCCTCCCTGGGGGACAGACAACCGAAAAGTGGGTGAAGGGAGACGTTGGACAGGGCAAGATATGACAAAATACCCATTTATAAACTATCAAGGGCTCATGAGGGAGAGGGAAGTGGGGAGGGAAGGGAAAAATGAAGACCTAATGTCGGGGGTTTAAATGGAGAGAAAATGTTTTGAGAATGATGTACAAATGCGCTTTACAAAATTGATGTGTGTATGGATTGGGATAACAGTTGTATGAGCCCCCAATAAAAGGTTTAAAAAAAAAATACCCCGATGAAAAAAAAAAAAAAGAAAGAAAGAAATAGAACCCTAACAAGTAAAGTCTGAAATGGGTCTATGGGCCATGTGACTAGAAAGATTTTGAGATTTGGGGCCTTGCCAGAGGGACTTAAAACCCAAGAAGCCAGCCTAGCTTGGAGAGCTGGGCCATTCTCCAAGGGATCTGGTCGAAGAGTTTCGATCTAGGGGAGCTACTGGTTGGTGGTTCATCACACAAACTCACAAATTTAAATCCATGTTTTCCTGCCTCCCGGCTGTGAGGAACAGTCAAGCATTTAACTACTTTCTACCACAGATATTACCCCTCTTCAATAAGAGTAATAATAGTAATGATGCCCTTGGCTTTTTGTAGATTCAACAAGATAATCCACTTAAAATTCTTCAAAGAGTGTCTGGCATGGCAGAGGAAGCACTCAATTATTACTTTTACCAGGGACTCTGAGTGACACAAATAATTAAGCACTATATTTGGTGGTTATATAATGTGTTGTCAATTTGAGAGGAGTATTCACAGTCATTGTATAGCCAATGAGGCCTTGGTGTGGGCATGGCTTTCCCCTGAGGATTCTGGGAATTCCTAGATTTCTTCTTTGGAGGGGAGAGACACTCTCTCTCTTGGCTCACTCTCTGAGAGATGCTCTACTGACAAGACACATGGCACTATGCTGATAGAGCTCACACCCTGGAAACTGGAGGAGCCACGTGGAGACCCCTGCCAGCACTGAAATTCTTCTACTGCCACTGGATCCATAAGACTTTGCACCCACTGGCCTGTGAGCTTCCTGCATTCAGCATCATTGCATGTGTTTCATGAGTTTGAAGAGGACTTTATAGATTGGTATCAGACATATGGGCTAATATCTGACTTACGGACTTGAACTGGACTGGGCTGGAATGTTTTCTCAATGTTCAGTTGTTCTTTATAAATGTCTTTCTTATACACATCTGAGTCTTCCTGAATTTGTCTGTCCAGTCTACCCAGACTCACAGACCCAACTTATTGAAAGGTTGGTATTCAAATCCATCTAGAGGCACCTAATACAAAATTCTGCCTATCTATTTCAGAAGAGTCTCTGTCATTTAAAAAACCTATAAATTGGAATTCTATTTTGAAAGACATGAGATCACCATGAATCACTCGGTTCTATTCTTATCATTAATTTTATAGTCTGTATTTCCAAGGGCAAATTACTGAACCTCTCTCTGCCTCAATTGCTCAACAAAAAATGGGATAGCAAAGTATCAATAACTCATTAAGCTATGGGGAAGGAGAGTTAGATGAGGTCATTCACAGCTAGGGTCTAGGACAGCAGTGACCAGCACATCATTATTCACTGCCATCTAGTCAATTCTGACTCTGGGTGAGCCCATAGGACAAGGTAGAACTGTCCCTTTATGAAGACCATACTCTTTAGGGGTGGAGAAAGCCTCATCTTCCCCACCCTGCAGTGCCCAGTGGTGTCAAGTTGCTAACCTCATTGTTAGCAGCCCAATGTGTAGCCCAGCTGCCAGGGCTCCTCTACTCAAAACTACAAGTATGATTATTGTTATTTCAATTTTGTGTGGGTGTGTGTTTCTCTCAGATTGTCATTGTTTTGGGCTGAGTATAAAGAAGACAACCAATTTCCAGTTAGAAAAGAAATCGGGGAACACATGGGGATTTACCATAATCGATTCTTTCACAGTATGGAGTAAGCTGTAACCAGCATGATAAGGTTATGAAGACTTCTTTTTAACAGCTTTGCATCCCCCCTAAACTGGCTGAGGAATAAATCCATGCCTGAATTGTGACTCTATCATGAAACTGCTGTTAATGCTGCCGTGGTGATTAAGGTCCCCTAAAAAGATTATTTAAAGCATTATGCTAGGGCTTGTCAAAGAGGACGGGAGATGATCAGTAAATTAGCCATCACTACTCATGGCACCTGCCCAGGGCATCGGTCTACTATGACAAAATACCACATTCAGTCTCAGCTCCCTCAGTGGCCCTTAGGCAAGAAAACTAAATATGCCATTTATTTCCAAGGCCTCAGATATCAGAGCACTTTCAAACACCAGGAGCATGCACAGGGCAGGATGGGGTGGTAGGCCAAAGAAATAGGGTTTTATATTTTCCCCTCTCTGAATTTTCTAATTTGGAGTTTCCTATGTAAACAGTGCTGCTGTTAGCTTGTTTGCTTATTTAATTTGTATTTAAATCTAACTCATATAATGCATCCCACTTTAGAAATGCAAATGATTATTCATAATATGCTTCTGTGTGAGAAATATACACATACACGTTGTGGGCTAATACAAGCCCGTGGATTCCAACTTCCAGTTCCAGAGTGGAACTGTCCCACAGGGTTTCTGAGGCTATAAGCTTTATAGAAGGAGCCCTAGTTGTTCAGAGGTTAAGCAGTGGGTTTCTAAGCAAATGTTCAAGTGTTCGATCCCACCAGCTGCTCCACGGGAGGAAAATGAACCCATCTGCATCTGTGAAGACTTACAGTCTTGGAGACCGATTAGACTGGACCCTTAGTGTCGCAGCCACACACACTCGGTGGTTTTAATTCATCTTTATGGGAGTAGCTGCCAGGTCTTGTCTCCCACCAGCCACTGGGTGGGTTCAAACCATTGCCCTGTTTGTTAGCAGTCTAGTATGTAACCACTGACACCAAGTTCCTTGTGAAGACACTGGGTGTGAACAATTGATTTCCTACCAGTACCTTTTCTACAAATTCATAAGAGAGACGCTCTGTAACTGCCTCGGCAGCTAGTGTCTATGCTTAGTACATCCATGACTATAAGACAGAGAGATGCAGCTGCTGTGTGTGTCTTCGAGTCCCTTGGTACATCGGGACCTGAATGTCCATTTCATGTTGAAACTCCTCCATACAGGCCCCAAGTCAGGGAAGCGGTAGTGCTGCACACGGAGTGCAGAGCAAAGAAAGTTCTGCACATTGATATGCAAATGACAATAGCAGGCATTTTGCTGTGTTTAAGGGACTGGTCTGAACACAAGCAGGTTATTAACGCAAAACAAAGCTATTTCGTCCATCATGAAAAGCACTGTCCTTTCCCAGTGAGCGGCACACTCAGGGCTATTTACTTTCCAAGAAACAGCCAACAATAAACTAACATAAATATTCCATCAAATACATTTTCTTTTTTGAAGAACAATAGCTTTCCCAAATCATGGGGGCACATGGGAATGTAAGTCAAGCAGAAATAATTTTTAAAAAAACAGAATTTTATAGTCAATTCTCCGTACGTACTTTCAATCATTCATAAGAAAGTCCCTTGCATTTTTAGAGTACAGTTAAGAGTAATCTCATTTTGCAGCTCAAAATATTGAGGAATAACTGTAATAATAGCAAGTCGCTACTTGCATTGTGCAAGCCCATATGTCATATAATACATTTTTGTAATTAGTATGTGTTAAGGGTCCCTGATAGCAATGTGGGTTAGGCGTTGGGCTGCAAATGGGAAAGTTAGCAATTCAAAACCACCAGTTACTTCTCCAGAGGAAAAGTTGAGGCTGTCTACTCTGATAAGAATTTACAGCCTCAGAAATGTTATACAAGGTCCCTGTGAGTTAGAATCAACTCAATGGCAATGGGTTTGCTTTTTTCCTGTTTTGCGATGCACAGGAAATTATGCACACACGCATTAGGAGAGCTCTGTTAGTATAGTGGTTATGTGTTGGGCTGTGATGCGCATGCTCTGCATTTCAAAACCACCAGCAGCTCCATGGGGGAAAGACTAGGTTTTTCTACTCCCATAAACAGTTACAGCAAAAAACCCCACAAAAACAGTTACAGTATCAGAAACCCACAGGGGTTCACTGAAAGTCAGCTTTGACTAGATGGCCATGTGTGTGTGTGTGTGTGTGTGTGTGTGTGTGTACACACCAAGTTAAGTGCAACTGAGTCCATTCCTACTCATAGTGACCCTATAGGACAGAACTGACCCATTGGGTTTCTCAGGCTGAAAGTCATTATGGGAGCAGAAAGCCTCATCTTTATCCCTTGGGAGCATTTACTTCATTTGAACTGTTGACTTTGCAGTCATCCGGTCAACCCAGAATCCACTATGTCACCAGAGCTCCCTAACATATTCACCAAGACCCTGACGTCACCCAGAGTGAAATCCAACAAGATCAGAGGGTGGGAGGCAAGGCTGTCCAGATCAGGCAGACTTGAACCTCATGTTCAGGTGTTTGACAATTTCCTAAGAAGGGAGCTTCTGGTGCGTGCTATGATCAAAGATTTTTGTATACAAAGAAAAATATTTTGTCAAATATACACATATTTATATAGAGAGACTCAAAAAAATTAAAAATTAAAATTAAAAACCTCACTGAATTGGAGTTGATGAGTTGATAGAAACTTATAGAGACTCGATAGGACAGTGTAGAGTCTGGTCAGTTTCCAAAACTAACTCTTTCCAAGAGTAGGAAACCTCATCTTTCTCCCAAGGAGCTGCTGGTGGTTTTGAACTGCTGACCTTGCACTCTACCACACATAGACTACCTCTGAAAATTATACATCTAGCAGGTAAACGTAATTGCTAAGAGGAAGAGCCTAGACACCGTAAAGAGGTTTTTCACTGCATGCATTCTTATATTGGTCATTTAAAAATTATGTTTTAAACTATGTTTTTACTTTTATTAATTTGAAAAGTAGTATATTAATTGTTTTAAGTGATTACTTTGTCCACTAACTGGAAAGGAATGCTGGGGGCAGGAAAGAATACAATGAGAACAGTTAGAAGTCTCCTGCCACTGACCAGGTGGGCGATGACAGTGGACTGGCTTTGGAAAGCACTGAAGCAGGCTTTGACCCCCGGGTCCTACAAAGGTGAAGCTGGTGCCCTTCACCAAGAGCTAAGCCTTGTGCTTCTATGAAAGGCCTGCACACAGGCGGGACAAATAGGAAACGATTGCAGAACTGGAGTTATTTCTGAGTACGAGATGCAATACAGAGAGGGGATCTGAGACCGAGCCAGAATCCAGGGAACCATTACAAGAGGGTGATGGGGGCCTCGGGAAAGGGGGCAGGTTTTTATTTGAGCAGGGGCACAAACATACTTGATTTACCTGAGCGACTGATATCCCCGGCTATAAAATTATGCAAATGTAACTTATCTGAAAATGAGATTCTGCCTCTTGAGGTTGAACTCTTGAGATCCAAGGTTGTGAAATGAAAGCCTTGAAACCTCTGTGGTAAGCAAACTACACTCAGTTAAAAAAAATGGGGGGGGGGGAGCTGCAGCCTACTCTTGCTTTGCAGGCTGGCTTCCCAAGCGTGGCGCTGCCTGGGCTGCATGCTAGTGAACTGAGTTCCACGTAATGTGTCCACCTTGTAGGTAACAATAGTCACTTGAAAAATAAATGAGTGAAGGGGGTTAGTAGCAAGTTTAGGTTATAGCTAGGCCCTCAAGA
>NW_022103898.1:36799085-36800432 GCF_000313985.2 Echinops telfairi | reverse complement strand
TGAAGTGTTCTGAAACTCCTGTTCTTCTCAGGCCTATCCATCGTTTGTGGTGATCCGCATAACTGAATAACTTTGCACAGTCATTGAAACACAAGCAAACATCTTTCTGCTATTCTATACTTTCAGCCAACATCTGTCTGAGGTCAGCAATGATATCTCTTCTACATCTGTTTATGAGTCTGACCGGAAACGCTAGCAGTTCTCTTTCACTGTGTAGCTGCAACTGTTGTTGGAAGATCTTTAGCAAAATTTATTTTGCATGTGATATCATAATATGGTTCTATAAATTTACCATCCTATTAGGTCATCTTTCTTTGAATCATTATAAATATGGATCTCATCTAGTCAGTTGGCCAAGTGATTGTCTTCTAGATTTCTTAGCCTGGAAGGGTGAGCGCTTCCTGTGCTGCATTAGCTTGTTGAAACATTTCAATTGATATTCTATCAATTCCAGGATCCTTGTTTTTGGCTAATATTTTCAATGCAGCTTAGACTTCTTCCTTCAGTACCGTTGGTTCTTTCTCATATGCTACCTCTGAAATGCTGGAATGTCCTCGAGATCCTTTGGTACAATGACAACATCTTCTATTGATGATGCTCCCGAATCATTCAATAATGTTCCGATAGAATCTTTTAATATTGCAACTCAAGGATTAAATTACTATTATTTTAGTTCTTTCCATTTAAGATATGTTGAGCATGTTCTTCCTTTTTGGTTAAAACTCTAGGTCTTTGCACAGTTCATTTTAACATTTGACTTTGTCTTCGCGAACTGCCCTTTGAAATTTTCTGTTCAGCTCTTTAACTTCATCCTTTCTTCTATTTGCCTTAGCTATACTAAGAACAAGAGCAAGTTTCAGTCTCTTCTGACATCCACTTTGATTTTTTTTTCTTTCTTTTTTAATGATGTTTTGATTTCCTGTGATGTTGCTAATGCCATCCTCAGGTCTTCTGTCATTAATAATTAATGCAACAAATCTGTACTTGAAACGTTCTCAAAAATTCTAATGGGATATACAGATTGTATTTTTTTAAGATCATTTTATTGGGGGCTTGTTTATTTATTTATTTATCTTTATTAAAACATCATTTTACTGGGGGCTCTTACAATTCATTAAAATCCATACATCAGCTATATTAGGTATATTTGTACCTATGTTGTCATCGTTCTTTTCTAGACATTTACTTTTTTTTTTAATTAGGGGCTCATACCATTCTTATCATAATCCATACATACATCAATTGTGTAAATCACATTTGTACATTCATTGCCCTCAGCATTCTCAAAACATTTTCTCTCCATTTAAGCCTCCAGCATCAGGTCCTCATTTTTTCCCCTTCCTCCCC
>NW_022103898.1:36795360-36797176 GCF_000313985.2 Echinops telfairi | reverse complement strand
TCCATTGTATGTGTATATCACAGTTTTTTAATCCAATCGTCCTGACGTAGTTTTACCTACTGAAATTGAGCTTCTCCATCATCTCTTCTCACAGACACAGTCCATTTTAGTATTCCATCTGGAAAAGTCTGTATGATGAAAAATGGTATTTGTGATGAAGAGACTATCGGTCTTGCAAAATTCTATCATGCTAACTTCAGCTTTATTTCTATCACCAAGACCACATTTTCTAAGTACTGTTCCTTCCTCTTTGTTTCCAAGGTTTGCATTCCAGTCACCAATAAGTATCAATGCATCTTGATTGCATGTTTGATTCATTTCAGACTGAAGATATTGGTATAGTTCTTCAATTTCTTCACCACCAACTTTAGTGGTGGGTGCATGGATTTGAATAACAATTGTATTGATCGAATTTCCTTGAATGCAGACAGATTTAATCCTATCGCAGAGAGCAGTTTACTTCCAGATGGCTCTTGGAATGTCCTTTTTGGAGATGAATGGGATGCCATTCCTCTTGATTGTGTCTTTCCTGGCATAGTAAACCATATGATTTTCTGATTCAAAATGACCAATAGCAGTCCATTTCAACTCACTAATGCCTAGAATATCAATCTATATGCATTCTATTTCATTTTTAATGACTTCCAATTTTGCTAGATTCTTACTTTGTACATTCCAACTCCCAATTATGAATTGGTGTTTTCAACTGTTTATTCTCATTTTGAGTCATATCCCATCAGCAAATGAAGGTCCTGAAGGCTTTACTCCTGCAGACTTTACTTAACCTGCATTTTTATGATCAATTCTACTATGAGAAAGCAGCTCTTCCTCGGTCATATTTTCAGTGCCTTCCATTCTAAGAAGCTAATCTTCTAGCACTATCTCTGATAATATTCTGCTTTTGTTTTTAAGGCTTTCAATAACTGACAATGTCTCATTGCTATCTACAGGTTTTCAGTGGCTAATTTCTCTGAAGTGGACAGCCTAGTACTTCTTCATAGCCTGTTCTTAGACTGGAAGCTCTACTGACACCTGTTCATTGTGGATGACTCTGCTGGTATTTGAAATATGAGTGACATAGCTTCCAACATCCCAGAAACACACACATCATCACAGTATAACAAACTGACACAAATTGTGGAAGCAAAGAAAACAAGGTATGAAATTGAAATTTCAGAGTAAAGGAATAAGGGATAATCAGGGACACACCAGATGACAATTCCACTTAAATTCTGCTCTTTCTCCACTCTTAAGACTTTCATGACTAATTCTGCCCAAGAAAAATTAATACATTCTGCATCAGTTCCTCCTGGATCTTGCTGCTAATAGTCTTGCAACAGACTAGATTAGGAGCTGTTTAAATTGCATGCTTATCTTTCCTTCTTATGGGCTCTGTTCCTGTGGTTCCTCCATCAGAAAACGTTATAATGTTTTTGTCTCCCAGTGTTCAATCCTCTGTGTCTCATAAATTGTTTCAGTTTCTTGCCATCAAGTCAGTTCCAATTCAGGATGACCTTATGTATAGTGAAAGGAAATGTTATCTGGTCCCGTGCCATCTTCACAGGCATTGGTATGTTCAAGTTCATTGTTTAAGTTGTTGCATATTTTGACTTGCCTTCAACAACCCCAAAGCCAAAACCAAACTCACTGCCATCAAGTACTGTAGATGCTGACACATAGTGACCCCATAGGACAAGGTAAAACTGCCTTTTTGAGTTTAACTCTTTATATATAATTCTTACAGTAGAAAGCCCCATCTTTCTCCTGAAAAGCAGCTGGTGGTTTCCAACTGCTGACCTTGAGTTCAACAGCCCAA
>NW_022103898.1:36781308-36791069 GCF_000313985.2 Echinops telfairi | reverse complement strand
TCTTTCTTTCTTTCTTTCTTGCTATAGTAGTTCTTCCTATGAGAGCTGCTCCATAAGGCCACTCCCAACAGCACAAAGCAAAGATTTTTGGGAGGGTGGGGTTAACCCAAATCTGCAGCTCCAATCTTTTTATAAACTCATCTCACAAATGACAACTCATCACTCTTGTTGTATTTCTATTTGTTACGTGTAATTACATGTCTCTAGCCTGAATGCAAGCAGAAGGGATTACCCTACCTTAGTGAGTAGGGACTAGGGTCATAAAAGCTCATGATGAGCCATCAAAGGAGCATCTCTTCCTTTTTCACCATCTTAGGGACAGAAGAGTGATGAAAATCAAAGACAAACAATGAAACCACATAACAGCAATTAGCCCAGCGGACTGACAGAACGCATCAGTCTCCACAACACTGAGGCCAGAAGAACTGGACGGTGCCCAGCTACTGTTACAAACTGCTCTGAAAGGGATCGCATTAAAAGGTCCTAGGTAGAATGGGAGAAAATGGACAACACAATCCAAAAATCATATTTTATCCCACCAATTACTAATTGGAAAAAGATTAGTGGAATCCCCGGGACTATGGCCCTTAGTCACTCTTCAGATCTGGAAATGAGCTTTCCCTTGTGGTTCAGTTTTCAGTCAAACAATGAACAGTTGTCCAGAAATAATCTACAAACTCACTGTGATCTTGTCAATTCTGACTCATAGTGACTATCTAAAACTCTAGAACTGTCCTTGCTTACAAGATAATAACTCTTTATGGGTGTAGAAAGACTCATCTTTCTCTCCAGGAGCAGCTGCTGGTTTTGAACTGTTGACCTGTAGTTAGCTGCCCAGTTGTCAATGTCTAAGATCAATGTGATCTCTGCAAACCACCCAATAGAACTGTAGTTAGAGGTCCAATGCATAATCACTACAGCATTCCCACCAGAAAACACCAAGATATTCTCACTACCATCAAGCTGATGGCAACTTATAGAGACCCTCTAGGGTAGGATAGAACTGCTCCAAGAATTTAACTCTTTACGGGAGTAGAAAGCCCCATTGGCTGGTGGTTTGGACCTTAAGGTTAGCAGCTGAATGAGTAACCACTACTCTACCAGGGCTCCCTAGAGGAAAAACCATGATGGTTGTGAGTAAATAGTAAAAGGATCTCATTTAGCTAGATACCCACATCTGAAGCTAATCAACTATTTCAGATCAAAAGGGCATTAGGAACTCAAAGACAGCGTTCAGAAGGAATAGACAAGGAGGAGTGGAAATAGGTAATGTAAGTAGGAAGTGGGCTACATGATGTCACATTGAGAAGATCGCATGAATAAGATTAAACAAATGTGTATGCATGCTGACTATAAGGTTGATGGTCTTCTCTGTAAACCTTCACCCATTAACAATAAGTTTAAAATATAAATAAATAAGAAGGGATTATACAAGGCTGTAAATTCCAGGAGATGAATATCACTGGGACCATCTTAAATGCTGCCTTCCACACATAGTAAGAAATCAGTAAGTGTACATTTATTATGAGATGAAAGACCGTCCATTTAAAGGCCTGAATTTGGGACCAACCCAGGGAACTAATAAAGTAACTCATGTGTTTATTCATTTACTAAACATTGAATGATACACAATTATATGTCTGAAATTCTGTTAAAAGATGGGCGTACAGGGATTTTCTTAAATGAAGTTTATAGCTGGGGGATCTCATTACCAGGAACTCTGGTGGTGTAGTAGTTACACACTGGGCTACTGACCACAAGGTCAGCAGTCCAAAACCACAAGCAACTCCCTGGGATAAAGATGGGGCTATCTACTCCTGTGAAGAGTCACAATCTTGGAAACTCACCTAGGCAGATCTACTCTGTCCTCTAGGGTCACTGCCAGCAGTCATCAACTCAATGGCAGTGAGTGAGTAGTAAAAGGGTCTTATTTAAGCAGTAAGGGCACTAAGAGCCATGGTGGACAAATGAATGGTCCCACATCGCATCGAGGCAAAACTGATCTAAGACACGTGTTTCTTGACCCAGAGGGCTCTCTCCTCCTCTGATGGAAATGTGAGGGTCCTCCACTACATTGTTGCAATTCCTCCAGTTCTATTTCTATGAATCAGACTACAGAAGAACTGGATCATTGGGTTATCCATTGCTTGTAGTTTTATTAAATTTAGTCATTCAAATGAAGACATTCTTTAAATACAAAGGGAAAAAATGCTATAATCCCTGATGTTCCTAGATTCCTAGTATAGACTTTCATAGAGTCCATTTTTCACATCTCCCCTGTTCTTCCCTGTACTACTGTATTCATTAGGTGTCAGCAGACACCTAGCTCTAACAAGCTAGACATTATCAGGGTTAGACAACCTGAGATAGCAAGACCAATGTCACTCTGCTGGAGGCACAACATCGTTTACCCTCAAAACACCCAAACTACAGCACTCTCCTTTTCCAGGTCTATTCAGATTGATATCTATTTGCTGTTTTGTTTTGCTTCTCTTCACCAAGAGAGCAATGCTCACGTGTGTCAGATTCCTCTATGCCACTTTCCTCGCCTGGAAAAATACAATAACTCCTGTCCTGTGCATGTCCAGGAATGGCATGCATTTCAAGAAGCCAATACAGGAACTTTTCTGAGATATAAATAGACTCCATCAATTCACAGAGTGGGTGTTAAAACTGAAACATTGACAGGTAATTATCAAAAGTACCTTAGAAAAGCAAGTTTCTGTGGACAATAGCTGCAATTTATTATTATTGCTGCTAGCCTCCCTGATATTCTCCATTTATGATTCAAATAATCTTGTCTCTTTTGATGAATCTACCTTTTGTTTTCCATTAAGGTGTCAATGTATTAAACAAAAGACATGCTGAGTATGACAAAATTGTGGTAATCTGACAGAAGAAACACACAACTTTAAACCTATGAGCCAAAAAACAATTGGCCTTGCAGGACAAAAAAAAGTCCATGTATGAGGGAGGGGGAAGTGGGGAGAGAGGGGGGAAATGGGCAGCTGATATTAGGAGCTAGAGTAGAAGGCAAATGTTTTGAAAATGATGAGGGCAGCGAATGTACATCTGTGCTTGACACAATGGATGTATGTATGGATTGTGATAAGAATCATACGAGCCCCCAATAAAATAGTTGGGTTTTTTTTAAGTCCATGTACAAAAGCACATGTACAGCCACACTGCTCTTCACAAATCTGTAGAGAATGCTAGGAATGTTTTAGCCAGTTTAAAATAAAGTATGTTGACAGTTCTAGACCATATACAGTCAAAACCAGCAGCCTTCCACCCCTGTGAATCTCTCAGTGTTTGTTTCATGGTGATCTTGCTGGATCCCTACGCGCATCTGAAAGAAGGAGCAAGAATCTCTCTCCTCAAACTTGTCTCATGCTCCTTACCCTTATCAGAGTTCTACATTACAGCACTATTTTTTTCCTTACTGTTTGTTTTTTACCTGGTTTTCAAAGTCTTCCTAAGTATCATAGGGTAAGCAGGACTGGAGTCAGCAGGACAAGGGTCTGAGATAAATGCACCATTTGAGTACTGTGTGAGGATGATGGTGGGTTGTTAACCGCTGGCTCATAGTAATCCCATGCACAATGGTATCAAACTGCCAATCATGAATCATTTACACTTTTTGCAGTCTGAATCATACTTGGGAGAAAGGGCCTGAGAATTTTTGAGGGAGAGAGATTCCCTCTCATTCTTTCAAACAAACCAACCCATTCAGCAGGATCAAAGTTAAATGCATATAAAATCATTGCAATCCACAGGATTTTCGTTGGTTGATTTTCAGAAGTAGATCACCAGGTCTTTCTTCCTGGTCTTTGTTTGAAAGCCTGTTCCTTATTATAGCAACACAAGCTTCCCCTTATATGTGGTGGCTCCGTGTGAGGTGAGTAGACCAAGCTACCACGCGACGGAGTCTATCAGTGAACCATCACTGCCCTATCTTAGGTGCTAGGTGACCGTTTTCATGGGTTCTCCTTAAGATGTGTCTCTCCAGACAGTGGCACAACTTTACAGAATTATAATAGTACTTTCAGTGGGGAAAGGGGAAGGAGATCTTTATAGAATTGGAGGTTTAGTGTCTACAAAAATGAAAACCCTTTTTAAATATTTAAAGTAAGAAAACGAAATTAAATTTCACTTCCCTCACCCCCAACAAAAGGAAAACTGTAAGGCTATATAAGCCTAACTGAATCTTTTAGAAGGGAAGCTCATATTTTAAAATACGTTCAGTGTATCCACATTATTATAATTATAGAAACATCTATTTTTCAGAAATCAAAGCTGTGTGTGTTCTGGATGGATTTTGCTCCTGACAAAAAAAAGCAACCATACCATATGAAGGTGCTTCTCTTTTCCTGCTTTCCATACTATGTAGTACTTTGAAATCTAGCAGGTTTCAAGAAAAAGGGTAGAAGTGAACAAAAGATTTTAGAAATAATCTATTTGTTTCCCCTTTGCATCCACTATATATATCCCTATATATTCACACAATAAAAGAAAATATTTAGCAATGAAGAGTAACACTGCAGTTGTATTTATTCTGAGATCCCAGCTTAGTTTCTCCAAAATATGTTGATTGATTGATTGAATCCCTCATTCATCATTAAGCATTCCCTTTAAAACATGCACTGTATTAAGAAGTAAAAGAAGAATAATTATACTGAGCCTCTGCCCAAAGGAACTTACCTTTTATTGAGTTACAGATAAAATATACCATATTTATTACATAAGGACTATAGACACAGCTTTATTAGAGCCCAGAATTCTAAGTGGCTAACACTGGAGACTTCCAAAAATCTTTACAGATGAGGTGATATTTAAGTTGAGTCTTGAAAAATGAAAACAAGTTGGCAAAGTAGACAAGGATGAGACCTTTGCTGTGAATGGAATGGAGTATGCATGGGAGTATGCATTACATATATGAGGGGTTCTCCACCCAAAGTGGAAATTTTCCCCCAAAGCTTTTTTTTTTTCTTACACAAAACAACCATATCACCTTCAAAGTACTTTCCATTCCACTTAACACATATGTCAAATCTGTGATTCTGTTCTTGAAACATTTTTCAAACTTGTCTTTTTGCATGGCTGAAAACGCCTCCCTCATTTTTTTTCTTCACGTTTGTGTTGTCAAATCACTGTGCTTTCATGTCCCTCTTCATTCGCAAAAACAAGTCACATGGAGCAAGGTCCGGTGAGCTGTTCTTTCAAAGTACCGCGTGTTTCCACTTAATGCTCTTTTTCCCAGTCAGTCAGAACCCAAGGCAATAATTTCACACCGACCCTTTTCATTCGCAAATCTTCCATTAAAATTCGCTAACCTGAACCCCAAGGTAGTCCAGATAACTTCCCCATCCCTTTCATGGTCCTTTGTCAGTCTTCTAGCAAAAGGGCATGAATTGTGTTGACATTTTCGCCCATTTGGGAAGTTGACAGATGTCTAGAACTAGGTTTGTCATCAATGGACATTTCACCTTTTTTGAAATGAGAAAACCACTCATACA
Organism: Echinops telfairi; assembly: GCF_000313985.2. Taxonomy (NCBI): domain Eukaryota; kingdom Metazoa; phylum Chordata; class Mammalia; order Afrosoricida; family Tenrecidae; genus Echinops; species Echinops telfairi. Next base: position 36,785,553 of record NW_022103898.1, on the reverse strand, counting down.
CTTGAATTGTTCCCATAGCGCTGTCCTTATAAGCTGTCTGAGCAGGAAACAAAATTTTATAGCCGCACACTGTTCTTTTAAATCAGCCATGACAAAAAAATGAGGTTCTAGTGAAACTGCTTTTACAAAAAAAATTCATGATTACCAAGTAAACCTTCCCAGGGGATACCACGGGGTAAGTTGTTTGATGCTTGCCTATTGGGGGAAAATGCGTCTTCCAAAAGCTCCACCTAGGGGAGCTTGTTTCCATTGTGTGTGTACCCCCTCATGTATATGACATAAAAGTCTGTAGAGGAAGATGGCTACAGAGTGACACATACCAGAGGGACTCCGCAGAATCCAGCCCAGGAGAGTTGCTTAGAGGGAAATTCAGCGCTGCTGAAATGCAGGAGGAGCATCATAAAGATGAGTATGCACAGACTCATGAGGTTTTGAGGGGCTGGGGGCTTCTGGCTTACCTCAGTGAAAGCCAGCTGGGGCTAGATCTTGGCCCTGCCACTGTCTCTGCCAGAAGCGAGACCATTTGGAGCCCATAGGGGGGCTTGGTCTCAACACAGCCACAGTTTTCTGCCACCTGCCTCAGGGCAGGGACTGGACTCTTGCAGCTCCATGGGCAAGGATTGGGGATCAGCTACATTGTTACTTTTGTTTCCATCTCTACTCGCTATTCCCCCCACAGTCTTGGAGTTCTGTGCAGGGGCTTTTTCTCAACACAGCCACAGCTTGCCACCGCAGACACCTTGGGGCAGGGACTAAACCCTTGGAGCTCCACTGGTGGAGATCAGGACTCAGCTACATTGTTAAATTTCTTTCCCTCTCTTCTATATATCCCCGCACAGTCTAAGCGGTCTCACTTTTTTTCTCTCCTCTTTGTCTCTTTCCTGTACTCTCACACTCCACTGCTGACCTCCAGAACACACACCTTAACCTAGGGCATTTACACCTATGCCGCACGAGCTAGGTGAACTCCACCCTGTGTAGCTAGCCCAAGGCTGGGGAAAGCACTGCTGACCTCCACCAGGGGATACTCTGACCAACTCCTTACCGGGAAATTCCTGCCTGTGTACCTGGGAGAATAAGGCAGCTCGGCCAACACTCATCAACATTCCAAGCTGCTGCAGGAGCCTCTGCCCAATATCCACAACACCAAAGCAAGCAACCCACCAGACTTCTTGGGCACTCCCCTGAGAGGGAAACCACAGGAGGATAAAGTGGTAGGTTAATTCCATAGTGAAATTAGCTGTAGGCAGTTCCACGAAGCATTCCTACAAGTCTCCCAGAGAGAGCCAGTGCTCTTCGACTTCCTGGGAAATGGCATCTGGCTCCTCTAAAACAACGCAACACAAACAGCCATCAGCCCCAATGACCTCAATGAAATAACAGGAGAAAGAAAAGGCAATGGCAGAAGATGTCCCAACCATTATATATGCATAGAAGAAGCAGACATTGAGCTGCCACAGAAAGAATTTTTCAGAATGCTGCTTGGAGTCATACAGGATATGAGGGAAATAATACAGAAAAGGGATAAAATGATAGAGGAGATAAAGGCCATACACAAAAGAGAAATAGAGGAGCTTAGGGAGGAGATAACAAAAACCAGTAGCAGAAACATAGACCTAGAGAATCGACTCGAGGAAGGAGAGAACTGCATCATTGACTTGGAGGACAGCCGAGCAGACTTTAACAAATATGAACAAAAATCTAATAAGATCATAAGAGAAGCTGAAGAAAACCTAAGAGCTATGTCTGATGCTATGAAGTGGAACAACATTAGAATTATTGGCTTACCAGAGGAAGACACAACAAAGAAGTCATCTGCAACAATAGTGAGAGAATTCTTGGAGGAACACTTCCCCAGCTTAATGAATGAAAACCAGGCAACCATTCTGGAAGCTGAAAGAATGCCAGCTAGACTGAATCCCAAGAAGTCACCAAGGCATATGATAGTTAAACTATCCAACTTTGAGGAAAAGGAGAAAATCATGAGAGCAGCTAGGGAAAAACAAGCAATCACATATAAAGTTTCCCAAATAAGAATATGCTCAGACCTATCAGCAGGAACTATGAAGAAGAGGAGAGAGTGGAGTAACATATTCCGAAAATTGAAGGATAACAACGGAAACCCAAGAATACTATACCCAGACAAATTATTGATCAAGATAGATGGAGAAGTAAGAGTCTTCCCAGACAAGGAAAAACTCAAAAGAATACGTTAGAAGAAACCCAGTCCTACAAAAGATCCTTGCCGACCCAGTATGGGCAGAAGAACAATGCTCACCAACCATAAATAAGAGACAGCCACATAGAACAACCTCACCCAGAGGGCAACAAAGAGAAAACAGACCCCAAGATAGCATTGGCTTAAGGATGGAAAGAAGTCAATAATGACACACACACACACACATACACGCACAATACACTAATGAGAAAGGAAAGTAGGAAAACACCCAACACAAAAGGTATAAAATGGGATCACAGAGTCCACAGATGGGGATAATAACCCTGAATATCAATGGCCTGAACTCAGTCATTAAAAGACTGAGACTAGCAGACTGGCTAAGAAAACACAACCCATCAATCTGCTGCCTACAGGAGACACATCTCAAGGCTACAGACAAAAATAAACTAAGAATCAAAAGCTGGAGAAAAGCATACCAAGTAAACAACAATTTAAAAAAAGCAGGGGTTGCAATCCTAATCTTGGATAAAATTGATGTCAAAGTGAAAACCATAAAAAGAGATAAGGAGAGACACTATATAATGCTCAAGGGAATGGGAGACACAGAACTACTAAACATTGTAAAATATATTCACCGAATGAGAGACCTGCTGAATACGTCAACCAAACACTCCAAAAGATGAAAAAAGAAATCATAGCCTCAACAATTATAGTGGGTGACTGCAACACACTGCTCTCAGAGAAAGACAGATCACAGGAAATGAGACTCAACAAGGAGGCTAGAGATCTAAACATTACAATTAGACAATTTGACCTGATAAATATTTACAGAGCTTTTCATCCAAATACAAAAATTCACATTCTTCTCAAGCCCACATGGCACATATTCGAAGACAGACCACATGCTGGGACATAAGCCAAATCTGCATAAATTTAGGCACATTGATAACATACAGACCTCTCTTGCTGACCACTGTGCCATAAGGCTGGAAATCAACAAAAGGAAGACCAAGAAAACAAGAGCAAACAATTGGAGGATGAATAACTCTCTAATGAAAAAGAATTGTGTACTGGCACAGATCACAGGTGAAATTAGGAAATTTCTAGAAACCAACGAGAATGAGCACACAACGTACCAAAACTTATGGGACCCAGAAAAGGGGGTTATCAGAGGAAGTTTCATAGCAATACATGCATACCTCAGAAAGCAAGAGAGACTCATGATTGGTATGCTGGCAAAAAATTTACAACTAGAGCAGACTCAGCAGGACAACCCTACTAATAGCAAAAGAAAATAAATTATAAAAATCAGGGCTGAGATTCAGGAGAGGGAAAATAAGAAAACTATGGAAAAAATTAATGCTGTTAAAAGTAGGTTCTTTGAAAGGATAGACAGAATCTACAGATCACTGACAAACCTAACCAATGAAAAGAGGGAACAAATCTCATTAGCAAGAATAAAGGATGAAAGAGGGGATATTACAACAGACCCTAATGAAATCAAAAGGATAATTACACAGTACTACAAAGTATTGTACACCAATGAATTCAAAAATTTGGAAGACACAGACAAACTCTTGGAAAGACAATCCCTCCTTAGACTATCCTCGATGGAAGTCGAGAATCTCAACAACCCCATAGCAATAGAAGAAATAGACAAGGTTATCAAGGGATTTCCAACAAAACAATCCCCTGGACCAGATGGCTTCACTGGAGAATTCTACCAAGCATTTAGGGAAGAACTAACACCAATCCTACACAAACTCTTCCAGAACATAGAAAAACATGGCAAACTCCTGAACTCATTCTATGAAGCTAGTATAACTCTGATACTAAAACCGGGCAAGGATCCCACAAGGATTGAGAACTACAGACCAATATCCCTAATGAACATCGATGCAAAAATCCTTAACAAAATACTAGCCAACAGAATGCAAAGTATATAAAACAAATAAATCACCATGATCAAGTGGGTTTCATACCAGGGATGCAGGGATGGTTCAACATACGAAAGGCCATTACTATTATTCATCATATTGATATGCAGAAAAAGCATTCGACAAATC
>NW_022103898.1:36778147-36779264 GCF_000313985.2 Echinops telfairi | reverse complement strand
TGGGCATGGACCCAAAAGAGGCAAAACACAAACCAAGGCCAGACATCTGTGCTCCAATGGTCATTGTGGCATAGTTCACAATTGCAAGGAGGTGGAAGCAATCCAAATTTCCCTCAACTGATGATTGGATTAAAAAGCTGTGGTATATACATACAATGGAGTACTACGCATCACCAAAAAGCAGTGATGAATGTATGAAGCACATCACTGCATGGGAAGAACTGGAGGAAATCATGGTAAGCAAAGTAAGTCAAGCACAAAAGGACAAGTACAACATGACTCCTCTTAGGCAAGCTTTTAAACAAAATGGAAAAAGGGGTATAGGGGGAAAGCTACTGTATACAAACATTCCTGGGGTGAGGACCAGCAAATATGGCAGGTACCAGACCAAATATAGGGATACACATGGTAGACAACTAAAAAGGAGGTGGAGGAAGGGAAAAAAGTAATAATAAAAAAGAAATGGGTAGAGGGGGTACAGGGCACTAACCCATCCAAAGGGAGGGTATTGTTTATATCTCCCCAGGGAAAGAGGGATCAGACTTCAACCCAGTACTCCAAGATGTGAATGCAACATGGCGGCATGGAGTAGGGAACCAGTGGAGAGGTCTTGGGGGGCTGGCTCAAATTCCATCTACTACATGGACACCTACCCCTTACCCCCAGAAGAATTTCTTTCAAAGGATGGCATTGAACCTGCAGCTCCAGGAGAGGGACATAACTGATTAGAACACACAGGAGCAGATGAAGTAGGAGGAGGAGAGAGTGGAGCACATTCTGGCCAACCAGGCCTTGAGGACAATGTTCCCAATTAGAGCAGCCAGTCCACAGAGAGGACCACATGGCCAGCTGTGGGAAACAGAAGGACTTCTCCCAAGTTGTCTCCCCCAAATATATGTCAGACTTAGCTTGAGAATGACTATACACTTGGATGTCATCAGGAGTAGATTAGGGGTCATTCTCCTTAAGAGCTATCAGACATGTGGAACAAGTAAACACCACTGTTTAATCCCACAACAAGTAGGCCCCACTCCCTTCTGATAAGGATAGTAGTTGTCTGTTTCCTTGTAGGAGACACCAGAGAGGTCAAACCCACCCAAGGATGACCAAGGTTAGG
>NW_022103898.1:36737245-36775385 GCF_000313985.2 Echinops telfairi | reverse complement strand
GTGGAGAGCAAATGTTTTGAGAATGATGAGGGCAATGAATGTACAAATGTGCTTTACACAATTGATGTATGTATGGATCGTCATAAGAGTTGTATGAGCCCCTAATAAAGTGACTTTTTAAAAAGTCTGTAGAATGAGATCTTTATCCAGTTCTTATATCTATGGCAGGAATAAAATCTGCAACAAAACAAAAATAGGAACTGTTATCGTTATGTGAAAAAAAAGTAAAAGGTATCACTGAGGACTAAGGTAAGCCATGAGATTTTCAATTATCTCAAATGAGTATACACATGAATGAGAGTACACAACAAAAAGTAATATAGAAAAATATTAGATTCATTTGAATTGGTGAGACTAGTGAAAGTATAGGCTATCAGAGGAATAAGCTAATCTGTCTTTGAAGAAATAATAACTGGAATATTCTGGAGAAGTGAAAATGGTGAAACTACCTTGCTTACTTTGGACATGCCATCAAAAAGAATCGCTAGAAAAAGATATCATATTTGGTAAAATAGAGAGTCAATAAAACAGAAGAAAGAGGAAGCCTTCAAAACGATGGTTTGGCAGAATACCATGGAGATGGTGCAAAACACAAGAAACATCTCATAATATTTCACAAACATAAAATGCTCATGATTTGAAGTTGACTAACGGAAACTAACAACAACAATTATGTGGTGGTATAATCATAATGTTAATAATCATTGTTTTGTTTCCCCCCAGCATCTGTTCCTCCTCTCCACTAGAGCCCCAATATCCTTTTGTAAAATCACCTCTTCTTTTTGTGTGTCCTCATGGGATAATAATCAAGGTCCTTTACTTCCTAATGGGGAAGCCTAAACCCACAATCTGGTTCCTTGGACAGATCCTTTCTCTTGCCAATCCAAAAAGTTGACACACTTTCTATAATAAACTGATGAGATCCTTTAACTGAGTTATGTTAGGGCAAAAAATACTGAAATGCCAAAGGTGGCATCTGAATTAGGCAATGAACTTCCAACACATTAATGCCTAGAGAACCTTTCTTTTTAGTCTATTTCCAGACTGCTTCTCTAGTCTCACATCCATTCTGAAAGTCCGTAAGTCCTTTCAATGCACTTTATTTCTCAGTGAAATTAGCTATTCTGGGTTTCAATTGCTTAGAATCAAAGAATCCTAACAGACACAGTAAGAATCCTTACTTCCACAGTAAGAATATTTTGTCTGTATGATTTTAAAAAGATAAATAAAGTTAAGGTCCTAATTCTAAACATAATTAGGTCTTGGCCTCAAATGTTTGAGTAAACGGAATTTATGTCAAATGCCTATTTTGGAATCTTCAACTACTCAATCAATTCTCCTGGGGTCATTCCAAGAGACCAGCAGATCAAAAGCATCACCTTAACACAAACTATTTTATGGATTTTTTTAAAAATTCATTTTATTGGGGCTGGTACAACTCTTATCACAATCCATGCATACATCCACTGTGTCAAGCACATTTGTACATGTGTTGCCATCATCATTCTTAAAACATTTGCTCTCTACTTGAGCTCTTGGTATCAGCTCATTTTTCCCCTCCCTCCCCGCCACCCCGTCCCCCATGAACCCTTGATAATTTATAAATTATTATTATTTTGTCATGTCTTACACTGTCCAACATCCCCCTTCACCCACTTTCCTGTGTCTGTCCCTCAGGGAGGGGGTTATATGTAGATCCTTGTAATTGGTTCCCCCTGTCAGTAAAGTCTTTGGAACTTGCTTATGAATGGAAGAAATCTTGAGGTCAGAGAGGTTAAATGAATTCTAAAGGCAGCACAAGAACATAAAGAAAATATGATAAGGAAATGTGCAGAGACCTTAAGGCAAACACCACAGGGAAGAACATGCGTGGCATCTCTCAGGCTGAAAGAATTGAAGATGTTTCAGCCTTATGTTGCAATATTGAAAGTTTCTGAGCAAAATACTATACTACTTGGGAAGAATAAAAACAAAATGGAAGAAATACACAAGGTCACTATTTTTTTTAATGGTTAGTATTCCAAACATTTCAGGAAGCTTCATATTATTGAAGCTCACACTGCACTGAAGGCACTGACAGAAAAACAACCTTCCAAGAATTACTGGTATACCAACTGAGATATTTTGATAAATGGGTGCAACCATGAAAATGCTCACTTGTCTATGATAAGAAAGGTGATCAAACAATATCATTAACAACATGCAAGCAAAATTCTGTTCAAGGTAATCTACAAACCATTTCAGCAGTATATCAATAATCTATCAGGAATCCAAACAAAATTTAGGAAAAAAAAAGTTGAGTGAAAGATTTAATTGCTGACACTGGATGCACCTTAGTAGAAAACAAACCAAAACAAACAGAAAATACCAGAAAAATGCCTACGTGTGCTTTTATTGGATCTGCAGAGGCATTTGACTAGATGAATCATTACAAATTATGGATACCATTTGAAAACCTAAGAATACCCAGACACTTCGTTGTTCTCGTGAGGAACCTGTGCACAGACTAAGAAGCAGTTGTTTGAACAGAACAAGGGGTACTGCCTGGTTTAAAATCAGAAAAATTGAGAGTCCGACTTGCATGCTTTCACCATTCTTATTCAATCTGGATGCTAAACAAACAGTTCAAAAAGTTAACAATTTGAAGAAGTATATCACTTCAGGGTTGAAGGAAGCCTTATTAACTACCTGCAGTATGCAGACAGCACAACTTTGCTTGTTGAACACAAAGAAAATTTGGATCATCTACTGATGGAGGTAAAACACTTCAGCCTTCAGTATCTATTACAACTTAATGCTAAAAACACACACACACACACACACACACACAAAATAATCTCACAACTGGCCCAATAAGCAACATCATGATAAATGGAGAAAAAGATTGTCTCATATGCATTCAAAAGCTGAACAGTGAATAAGGAAGACAGAAGAAGAATGGTAGTGGTAGTTCTGATGAACAATATTGAATATAGAATGGGTTATCAGAAGAATAAACAAATCAATTTTGAAAGAAATACAGTCAGAATGCTCCTTATAAGCAAGGAAAGTGAGCCTTTTCGTGTACTATGGACATATATGTTAGGCTGCATTCCCTAGAGAAGCAAAACTAATGGCACTTATATATGTACGTGAAATAAATTTATATCAAAAGAGAGTGGCTCACACAGCCACATAAACTAACAGGTTAGTCAAGTCTGTGGATCAGATCCTAGCTGGAGGCTCTTTGTGATTCACACAGTTGCCAGGGCCAACAAATTATGAATCAGGAAGATGAACCAGGAAGCAGACTTGATGCTGTTTTGAATGAATCTAAAGGTTGCAGACAACATGGCAGGCCACCTACAGCGTCCAGGGTTAGCAGACAGTATGGTGGGCAGCCATTCCAAATACCATGATGCAGGATCTAGACCAGCAAGGAGAAGAATAGAAAAAGAGGAGGGGGTGCTCCCCAGCATCTATTTCTATATAGGGCATAGACCACACCCTCAAAGAGACATCATCAGGCTGTGACCTGATTAAAGGCTTGCACTCCACCCTAATCTTCCCCCAACTGATTGCTATATTATGCTCAGTCACAAAATAGAGGAGGCCTTGCTGCCAAACTATAAAGGAACCTGGTGCAGCCAAGTTAACAAAGAACCCTAATTCCTATTAACATGTTATAAGAAGGCACCAGTCCCTGAGGAAGGACATCGTGCTTGGTGAAATCGAGGGCCAATGACAACAATAAAAGAATACTCTCAATGAAGTGGATGGACACAGTCGCTGCAGCAGTGGCCTGAAACACAGCAATGCTTGTGACGATGGTGCAAGATCAGGCAGCGTGTGGCTCTGTTGTACATAGGCAGCATCAGAACCAACTGGACAAAATCTAACAACAATAACAATAGTTATGTGGCCACTGAGCACCTATGAAAGCAATACTTGGCTTTTTGTTGGAAGAAAATGTATATATGACACTTTTATTAAATGCTTTATTTTTAACATTTGGTGGGTTAATATCATCAGAGTACCCAGATACTGCTCCTAGGGTTTTTCTTACTGTGTAGTGAGGTAAAGGCATAGCAGAAAAATTGCAATAAAATATGGTAAAGGTATAAAAGAGATAGGAATAAAAGCCAGTCAATCTACTGGGCAAAAAGGATATGAGCTGCTAGTTAAACGATCCTAATTCTAGAAAGTAAACAACAAAAATGCAGCTAAAAAAATATGCTAGCATCTAACTGTGAACACACATTTTTGTTAAAGGAAGATCATTCCAATGCAAAAGCATGCAAAGAGGGCTATTAGGCTTTTAATGACAAAATCATATTAAGGCTGTGATTTCCATTTCTTTTTAAAGCAGCTAATAAATTGTAGATAGTATAATTTCAGGGTTAAATCAATCAACTTACTTTAAACATAGTAAAATAAATATATGGACTGTGATAAGAATTGTATGAGCCCTCAATAAAATAATTTAAAAAAAAGAATAATGAGGGTAACAAATGAGCTTTATTCACCGAGTCTGAGCCCAGGCAGGACCGGGAGGGGAAAAAGTCCATTGTGAGGAGTTGTATGAGCCCCCAGTAAAATGACTTAAAAAAAATTTATCTTTGGTGCTTCCTTCTAATGAACCTCTTAGAATTCATCTTAGCTTTGCCAAAATCCATTCTGAATTTCCTCAATAAAAAGGGGCTGGAAAAATCAACACTAGTTTTCCACTAAAGAAATACACCCAAAGGGAGACGTCGGAGGACAAGATATGACAAAATAATAATTTATAAATTATCAAGTGTTCATGAGGGAGGGGGGAGCGAGGAGGGAGGGGGGAAATGAGGAGCTGATGCCAGGGGCTTAGGTGGAGAGGAAATGTTTTGACAATGATGAGAGCAATGAATGTACAAATGTGCTTTACACAATTGAAGTATGTATGGATTGTGATAAGAGTTGTACGAGCCCCTAATAAAAAAAATTTTTTTAAATGAAGAAAATATTTTAAAAAGAAAGAAGAAGAAAAAATCCACCCAGATTTGGTCTCTTCTGGCTTCGAATAAGATGGGTGCATTTCCTCGCGCCTCTTTTAGGGTTCTCTGAGGACATCGTCTGAGATGGTGGCCGAGGTCCTGACTCCTCCTATCGTGCCTCCAGGTACTTTGTTTGCATTTGAACTAAAGCTTTCTGAAGAAAATAGCCTAATCCAAAAAAAAAAGGATTATGTAGCTACTCGTGGAAATTTTAGATACTGAACGATCAAAAAAGAAAAAGTAAATTCCCAAGCCCTCAGTCTGGCCCCTAGAGACTCTTAACTCACTAGTTTTGGAGCTCAAACTTATGAGAACAAAGAAATGCAGCCCTATAAAACATAGGGGAGCCCTGCTGCATAGTGGATTAAGTGTTGGGTTAATAACCAAGAAGTCAGTGATTCAAATCTTTTAGCTACTCTATGAGAGAACTCCAAGGCAGACTACTTCTATAAACACTCCTCAGAAGCTTCATGGAGAGCTCTTGTAGGACCTCTCGCAGTCGTGATCAAGAGGAAGCAGGAGTTTGTTCCTTGGTTTTTTGGTGAAACATTTGGGTGTGTGACTGCATTTCATAAAAGTTTCTATAAATTTGTAGCAATACTTTTGGGCCTGGTCATGAGCAGCTATTAATTCTATACCAAAGTGTAAAGCTCTTATTTCTTGATATATCCTTCTGCTAGGCTTTTACTCTTCTGAAGGAAGTGTCTCCGTCTCTGGAACGTCCCCGAAGAATTCTGAGTTCTTTGATTTACAGCACAAAGGGCAGTATGAGAATTCTCCAGGGATTAAAATGCCCAAATAGTCTTAGAGTTCGAGAACAAAAAGAAGTCTGAGAGGGACAAGATTAGGCCTGTAGAATTGGATAGAGGAAGGTTTCCCAGTGAAGGGGTTGTGAGACAGACAGCCCTTGCTACACTTGAAGAATGAGCAAGTGCTTTGTCATGATGGGGAAAAAATTCCTGGGGGCAATGTTCGTGGCTTTTATCTCACCAGTACAGTTTACACTTTTCTTAAAACTCTTCCAAATTGAACCAATGAACACCTGGTGTCCTTCAGGAAAATATATAAGTATTACACCCATCAGAGGTCACAAAAAACAGTCACTAGGAACCTCTGAACTGGTCCCAGCAGATGCCCTGTAACTCGATATTTTGATTGGATGTTCCCTTAGTGGAGACACCCTTAGGAGACTAAGGCAATTGTCTGAGGATTAGTCAGAGAACTTGTCTTCAACCCTTCACTGATCACAGAAACATGTCGAAGCATATGTGATTTGGAATAAACCTGTGTATGTGTAAATTAGATCTGCAGGAGTAACATATTTTTAACTTACCCTCTTGTGTCTGTGGGGTGGGATGGAGGGGTTGGCTTCCAAAAGTTCATGGGAAATTTCCGTTTTCTTTTCATTCCATTTCCCCATAAAGTTTTAAAAAATAGTTCTGTGGGGCTAAGTTTCGCATATCGTATACAATTTGGTCATTCAACCAGATTAGGAAGATCTGTGCAATCACCACATCATTTTTCTTCTCGTATTCATTATTTTTAGTTCCCTATTTTCCCCAACTCCCCTCATTTTCCCTTGTCCCTCTAGGCAATGCCTCTAGGCAATTATCAATCCAATTAGTATCTCTATAGCTATGCTTATCCTGGATTTCAAATGTAGAAAATCATACAAAATATAAACAAAAAGTGATAAAAAAAAAAAGTACAATGACTAGACAAAACATGGAAAACCTCAAATGAAAAGAAATTAAAAAAATTAAAAACTTTTAAATGGGTCAAAAGGAAGATCAAAAGATAAGATATTACATTTTACCTAACTACATCTGCCATAATTGACGTTACCCTGCTCTATGTCTGATAGCAGGCTAGTCACATCCTGGGATTATGTTCAGAAGGGATTCACTGGAGGCAGAACCCACATGGAAACCCTGCAAACGGATTGGGGCTTTCACTGTCATCCAAAACCTTCTGCAAACCAAACCTAGTCTTCACTGTTGAAGCTCTCAGGCCAATCACTCCTTTGGATTAGAATTTTATTATTTACAGTCCTTGGATCATGCAGGCTGCTTCTTCTCTTCCACAAACATTTTGAAGCTCTCACGTGTATGCATGTGTGTGTGTGCACGTGCATGTGCTGCATGAAATCCTGGTTGCACAGCTGTTAAGAGCAGTCAGATACTAACCAAAAGTTCACTGATTTAAACCCACCAGCCACTCACTCCATAGGAGAAAGATGGGGCAATCTACTTCCATAGCAATTTACAGCATTGGGAACCCTATGTGATCACCATGAGTCAGAGTCAGCTAGGATCCATAAGGCAACTAGATCCTCCCCCTCTGAATACACTATGTCTTGGTGGAGAAGATTCTAGGTACCTGAATTTCTCAACCAGGAAACCATTGCTGTTGAGTTTATTCTGATTCGGTCAGCAGTACTAACAGAGGAGGAGCTTTGGAATCAAACAATTGTAGGCTAATAAGGGGCTCTGCCACTTAGTAAAGATGTGCTTGGAGACGTCACCCAATAAAACTGAATGCTAGTCTCTTCACCTGGAAAATGTGAATCATAATTTCTTCCTTGTAGAGCTTTATAAGAATGAATTGATGTCATACAATAAGCATCTCCTCGGAAGCGGAAAATACTCAATAATGAGTACCTATGAATACTCCCACACTCACACCATTGTCAGAGGTAGCAACACACCCAACCTTGCCCTTGCCCCAAATAGCATGCACTCCAAAAGGATTTCTTCTTCACCTTTTCAAACCCCACGATAACCAAGCAAACAAACCTTCCGACACTCGCTTTGGTAGTACTTTCTAAGTGATTCAAACATGAATATGTAGACGATGGTATGTGTTCAAAGTACTTCTGCTCTAAAGAATGTGCTTGGAGACCCAACATTTTATTTTAAAGGAGTATTTAATGTTCTGTCCTGCCTGACATCTTGGGGTAGCTGGCCCTTCTGCAGATCTACATGAAGCATTGGTGGGCTCACAAGCTTCAGATAAAGGACAAAAGAGCTCAGCGCAAATCTCACACGTAACCACTCCATTGGCCCATGGTGTTGGTGTGTGTGTGCATGTATTTGTGAATGAGTGCATACCAGAGAGAAAGAGAGAACATTTTAAGGGTAATTAAAACCTGCCTCCACACTCGTTTAGTGCTCAAGAAGGAATTCTAAGCATTTTTAGTATTCATTGGCATTTTCAGAATTGGTATATGAGATGGGCTGAGAACTATATTAGAAACTAGTATCCATTATTTTACAATAATTACAAAAATAATCGAAATTAAAAGTATACTCTGTGGACTGAGGACAGAGTCCCTAAAGTTGGTGTCAGAAATATGCCTCCGAAGATTCTCAAGCAGGCTTCAGATTGCAAACCAGAGTTGATATGAAAGATTTGAAAGAATTTTCTAAACCGAGGCTATTAGAGCCTGAGGCACTTAAATGAGCTGTCTACAAGAGACTGTCTCCATCTTAGCACCGTTGATATTTGCCTGGAATGATCTTTTGTTTGGAGAAAAGGTTAGCAGCAACCTTGGCCTCCACCAAGCAGTCAGAGGTCTCTAGCCACTTTCCAGTTGTGAAAACTACAAATACTGCCAAATAGCCCAAGGGGAACAAAGGCAACCCTGGCTGAGAACCCCTGGCCTTAAGTCATGCCTGTGATCAGAAGTAAAATCTGCCAGCACTAAGATTCCTGATTCACAGTCCAGTCAGTTTCCTGGGTAGAGTTGCTCCGGGTGCGTCACTGAAGGAAGTAGAAAAAGGGGCGGAGCACTCTTTGGGGCCTTGGAGGAAAGGTGGAGATGGGGGACTTGGTTGCTGTGGCCTCGGTGTGGACATGGGGTTGCAGTTCCCAACATGCAGAAGGTTGCCTGGAGGGCTCTGATCACCAGAGGGCTTTTTACCATACTCCAAACACCACTGCCACCAATAAGAACCTTTTCCCCTTCACAATCATTGTATAATTGTCAGGCTGTATGGAACGTGGGTTAATTCAATCATGTAGCCATAGCAGTGCCAAATTAAAAGAAACATTTGATAAGAACTTTATAAGCATATTCCACGAGGGCAACAAATGTGCAAATGTCCTTGACACAACTGATGTATGTATGGATTGTGATGAGTTGTATGAGCCCCTAATAAAATGATTTGGGGAAAAAAAAAGAATATTCCAGGGACTCAGGTAAACAAAGCGACCTCTCTTCATGAATATAGATTATCTGTTGTTTCTGTCAACCTCAGAAATACCAAGATGGAAGCACTTCACCCCTTGGGCAATAGCAATTCGATTGCTGGTTTTCTGCAGAAAAAAGCAAGGCTGAGGGCATGCCCCCGATCTGTGTTGAGGTGGGGATCATAAATGCAGATTTGAGAAATAAGATCCATAGTCTAACTGAAGAGGCCAAAACAAGAGCAGTGATTTTTATTCATGCCAAAGACTGTGGTGGAGGCCTTGTGGAATTGGAACAAGCTTGATTTATACTTGCAATAAATTAAATGGATCAATCTAAGAAATTCTTATCAAAAGCTATCATGTTCATTGACAGTATCAACTTTAAAAATTAAGATAGGAATTTTAGGGAGCAGCAAGTTTATAGTAATAGGGAAAGGAGAGTCAGAATGGTTGTCCAACTCAGCAAACATAATCAGTGTTACTGAATTGTACCTGTAGAAATTATTGGATGGGAGTATGATTTGCTGTGTATATTCTTAACAATAAAACAAAATTAACATCAAAACCTAAAAAAAAATGGAGGTGGGGACGAAACCAGCCCAGGTGTAAGCTCTGCTCCTTCCCTGGACCTGAAGCATTGCTTCTGGTTTGTCCACAACTCACTGTGCAGTTATGCAGTTAGTCATCCTTATAGTTCTCCACCTGCTCAAACCTTGATTTTATAGGGTAAATGGCAGGGTTTGAATTGGCAGTATCTTCGGAACCTATACCAACACATGTTGGAGAAAAAGATTTGTAAACTGAGATCGAATTAAAGGTGCTCCTGTCATCTTCTATATTTAACACTGTGCCAGGAGGAAGAATGTGATGGGGAGCTGGCAAGGCCAGAGGGTGGGGGTGAGGCAAAAGTAGTCAGGAAGTGAGGGTGCATGTCCCAGTTCTTTCCAAACTACCCCGCTGAGCTTTAGCAAATCATGTCAGCTTTCTGGCCTAGGAGAGGTTTTCCTTCAAATGGAGGGCTAAAAATGTGCCCCTACATCTGTGCTTAGGGTCACTCTCTGGGCCCTGCCCACGGGACTACTTCTGGTAACCAAGACTTCAAACCATTTCCTCCAAAGTCCAGAACCACTCATGAATACTCATTTTCTTGGGTAATAATAACCTGATGTCCTTGTTTATTAAAGCCTCTGTGTATGTGTCCATGTGGGCTGCAAATATCCTGAATATAGTGCTAAATATGGGGTAATGTTGCAAAATCTTCTCAAACATAACCAAACACCTTGAGGAAATGAGTCTCAGGACCCTGGTCTTAGGGACATCATAATAATTGGCACTCCATAGATCCTCAAAGAGATGGATTGACATAGTGGCAGTACCAATGGGCTTAAACATAACAATTGTGAGGATGGAACGGGACCAAGCAGCGTTTCACTCTGCTGCATACGGGATCGCTATGAGACAGAGGGGGCTTGAGAGCAGCTAACTACTACACCAACAGTCCACAAAGAAAATGTTCTAAATTCCACTTTGGTGTGCAGTGCCTAGGGGCTCAAAACCTCATGAGTGGCCAGCCAACATTCCCCTATTGATCTCTCGCCATCTGGAGCAAAGAAGAGAGAAGAAAAGAAAATGCATGGAAACAATCAGTCTGATGGATTAATGGACCACTTGACTCTCAACCCCCATACCAAGAGAGCAGAAGAACTACATGATGCCCAGCTGTCACCACCAACTGTTCTAAAGAGATCCCAGCAGAGGATCCTAGATCAAGGGGGAGAAAAATGTGACACAGAACGCAAAATCAGTAGAAAGCAAATGTTTTGAGAATGATGATGGCAACAAATGTACAAATGTGCTTGAAGCAATGGATGTATGTATGGATTGTGATAAGAATTGTACGATCCCCAATAAAATTATTTTTTTAAAAACCCTCAAAATCAAAAGAGACCAGACTTACTGGTGGGATAGAAACAGGTAGATCTCCCAAGATTATAACCCTTAGTCATCCGTCAGATCCTGAAATAAACTCCCTCATTGCTCAATTTTCGGCCAAACAAAAGGCAGTTCTATAAGGCAAAGATTAAAGAAGTGATGCATTTGAATTATGGGGTTGGCAAAGAATATTGAAATTATTGTGGATTTCTACAAGAACAGACAAAGCTATCTTGGAAGAAATACAGCCAGAATCCTCCTTAGATGCAAGGATGCTGTATTACATATGTTGTGCATGTTGTCAAAGACCAGTTTCTGAAAAAAAAGGCATGATGCTTGGTTAAGTAAAGGGTCAGCCAAAACTACAAAAACCTTAGAAAACTGTGTTGCAACCAGGGGCTGAAACATTAGAACAGAACCAAGCAGTGTTTTGCTAAGCTGCTCGCTGAGTGACCACGAGCTGGAACTGACTGGGCAGCACCTAGGAAGGACAGCATCACAAGATGAACAATCACACTGAGAGCTCTGAAGCCCGGGGAGCAATCAGCCCTTCGAGATTGAAAGGGGAACACTTACTCAAAGTCAAAGTTTAGAAGGTAGGGATCGCAATCAATGGCCTGGAATGCAATGTGAGTGAATTATGGCATAGAAAACTAGTTCATAAACTCAGCTCACCGAATTCACAACAAAAAGTTTCAAAAAGAAGAAGAGCCCGGGCAGACATTTTCACTTCTGTGCCTGTGGAGGACCGGGACACGATCTTTTGCCTGAGCGCTTGATCAATATGGATGCACACAGCCACTGTCACTAACTCCTTACTAGGACCTCTGTTAGCACCATGTATTGAAATGCCACCAAGTGAGAAATAATAAGCTGATTTCAAAAATAACTCAGTTACTGGGTGCTTACTCTGTGCCAGACACTGTGTCAAGGTCTTTGCATCCAGTGTTTTACATAATTCTATAATTATCTCAGAATAAGGGGGTCCACTGGCTTCTTGATTTCCTGATAAATGAACTCTGCTTTCTTAGCAATTTCTGTGGTATTTGCTACTATAGATTGCCAAACCATATTTGAAACTCACGTTTTCTGTCTCCATCCAATTTTCTAATCCAGCCATTTCTCTTCAGCTACATCATTTCCTTTCTGTTGCCCATAAATGCTGCAAACTTTCTGACTACATTCCTCTTTCCATTCCTTCCAGTTCCCCTACGTCCCTTCAAAAATCTATCCATTCACTCAGTGTGTTTATATTTAGCTCTGAATGCGTGTTTCCCATGGCTCTAGATCACGGGCATAAAAACGCTAAGGGAGCTGTGGGGGTAGATGCACTTCCTGCCCTCGTGGAATTCACAGTCTAGTGATTAGCTACCCGGGAGTCGCCCTCGCACCTCCTTCCAAATGGGCATGATATCTGTATCAGCCTTTGGGGCTTATCACGAACTGCTCTCTAGGGTCAGTCATCTTATTCAGGCTTCATTGAGTGAGGCTGACCGTAGTAATAACATCAGTAACTTCCACTGATTGAGTGCTCCTCTACGTCAAGCGCTCTACTTACAGTGTCTCTGGTCCCGCTATGACACTGCCTGAAATGGGAGTGCTTTTTCTTTTTACTAACGAAGCACTTGAGGCTCAAAGATGATAAGTACTTTGCCCAAGGTCACCAAATTAGTAAGTGGCATTATCACTGTAAGATTTCTTTCCCGCCTCGAGGGCTCCATCGCCTCTTCTCTCACACACCAAGCTGTCAGCCGCTTTGGTTTTTCAAATTGAGGTGCAAGAAAGGCAATGAAACCGAGAGGCTGGTGGTGTGGGAGGCATCATGGTGGCACCTGGCTTTGAAATCAAACAGACCTGCCTTCAAATTCCCGCCATGTCACTCACTGGTTATAAGACCTTGGGCAAGTTCCTAAAGCTCTTTATATTTATTATCCTCATTGAAAACCACCTCTGCAAAAAGTTAAGAGCTCTGGTGGTGTAGTGGATTACTCATCTGGCTGGTAACAGCAAGGTCAGTAGTTCGAAAACAGCAGGCCCTCCTCAAGAGAAAAATGAGGCTTCCTACTCCCAAACAGCTACAGACTGGGAAAAGCCACAGAGGTAGTTCTACTCTCTTCTGAAGGGTCGCCATGTGTCAGAAACAACTCAACGTTAGTGAGTTTGTTTGTTTGTTTGTTTGTTTGTTTCCTTATTTTGGTGACGATAGGGTGGGGGTGGGGGGCCGCTATTTGGGTTTTTGCTGTCAAAAGAAATAGAGACATTTATTTCACAGGGTGGCTGTGAGAATTCAATGCAATAATAATCACACGGAAAAGCCCAGTGATAGACTTTGGGCAATGTGTCCTCTCTTCTCCTTTTGTTGATGCAAGTCATTGAAAAGTGTTCCATCTACCTTATTGCTGCTGTTCTAAATCCCCAAGTCTGACACTGAGAAACACCTGCCGAAGAGCCTTTCAGTGAGGAGTCAGTGTGTTAAATAGGCAAGCAGAGAGAAAGGGAGAGCCATTGAGAGGAACCAATCTGGAATCTAAGCAATGACTGTGGGGTACGGTGCTCTTTGTTTCAAAGCTCCTCCAAAGCAGAGCCCTGAAGCTTTTGTATGTCAGAGGTACTTTCAATGCTTTCCCCAGATGCACTCTTACAGTCCTGCTTCCGGGGCAAAGAAAGCACGGCCTTAGCAAAAAGCTATTGATTTTTCCTTTTTCTCCAGAAGGAATCTGAAAACCTCACTAATGGTGCCCTGCCAAACAGGCCCAACAATCCACTTTTCTTTCTATGAGCTGGCCACGTGCTCTAAGGCATACATAGATAATACACTAAAAGTTAACACGTATTTAAATATTTAGTAGGCACTTTGCTAGTCCATGTATGCCTACCATTTTATCAATCCTTTATTTTTTTAAGGTTACCAGTAAGGAAACTCAGACTCAGAGAGGTGAAATGTCTTATACAAAGACGTGCAGCTAAACAGTTATTACGGAAGAGGTTTCAGCTGACCCATCCAGTTAGTGGGAAATTGTATTGAGCGGTATGCCAGGCCTGTCTGATTTTAACATTTTTGTTTCTTTTAACTATTTAATTCTCCCTAACAAATCAAGAGGAACCACTGGATATAATCCCTGGGAGCTGTATAAATCCCCCGTCGTGTATAGTTCTCTCTGAAAACAAAAGCCATTGAACTAAAAAGATAAGGAGGTGGGTCTGACCTGGTCAGGGAAGTGTCTCGCGCCAGGCCTGAGCACTGTGCCATGTGACTGGATGCTCTGCAGCCAAAGTACTATCATATACTGGGGTTTAACTGCTTATAAAAGCTTACAAATGTGATGCGAGACTTTTATTTATTATGTGTTAGAGATTAAATTCTAAACACTTGGTGCACTCTGTTGTAAAGGCTCTGGTTTATAGTCAGAGCCCTACCCCCACTGCCAGTCAAGACATAAATTCAGCCTCCGTTTGAGTTTTTCCTGATTGTTAACTGGCAATGTAAAAATCCTGGCCCTCAGGAAGTAGATTATGACTTCCTTAGCAAGGCCAAGGAGGGGCTTTGTCTGTGATGACCCTTAACGGAATTGGGGTACCAGGGTTGCATGGCTATTAACTATACTCAGTGGTGAGATTCAAAGAACTTACCAACTGGTTTGCTGTCCTAAAGACCATTTTAATTATTAAAAAGTGCTAGTTTATTTTTTCTACAATCCATACTTAAATAAGAACAATAAAAGAGGTTCACAAACTAGATGAGGCTATAAGGAAGAGTTTTAAAATGTTAATGTAAAAATATCAAATAATACCTGACAAAAAAATATAATCAAACTCTTATGTAAGAGATTTCCATATTGCTTCTTCATTGGCATCCTCACAATATTCTTCACTTTCATCCAAGCATTATATGCTGGGTGATTTTATCCTTCACTATCTTCTCACTGGAGGAGTAGATCTCCATTCCTTTAGAGACGGGCAAATTAGACAGTAGTCATTGTGTTTAAAATACTAGAAACACGCGACTTCTCTGAATATTTAACTTTGGGAAGATAAACATAATTTCTGCTGAACCTACAGCAATTGTTTTGACACTATTTTGAGCTCTTTGAACACTTTCAAGAATTGCATAGTTCACTCAAAATATTTTGTGGAAATATGGGCATAACACAAAGCTGAAATGAGCGGCAGCATGTCACTCTGGTTGGCTGGCGTTTTTCTCTTCATTATATATTTGTTTACTGATGTAACAAAGGCAAAAGAATAAAAGTGTATCATTTCATCAAAAATGTACCAAGTTTTAAGATATGAGTAAATGAATATTACAATCATAGTTCTAATTTTTTTATACCTATGACGGAATAAATATTACTACAGGTGCTTAGAATATGCTGTTGTGTAGATGAATGTTAAAAAAGAGTAAGGAATGTAAATTTATGATCACAAGAACCCTGATTACAAGTGTCATTTTAATAACTGGTTCACTGAACTCAGTTGTTCTGCTGAACTAGTTCTAACCGACTGAATACTGCCACTGATTATACCCCACCAAGGTAATTGGAAGGTCCCAGAACCAATCCTATAAGTTTATTGTGCAATAGTGTATGCTGCCAAAAAAAACCTCACTGCCATTAAGCCAATACTGATTCAGAAGAGGCCCCTCTGGATTGCCAAAACTAACTATTTACAGGAGTAGAAAGCCCAGTCCTTCTGCCAAAGACTATTGAATAAGCAAATACGCAATTATAGTGCTGATAACGAATGTCAAAGGTTCCATGAGATGACAAAAGAATACACAAATCTGTCTTTGGAGAAGCACAACCAGAGTGATCCTCAGCAGCAAAGACGAGACACTTCATCTCCCAAGCTTTGCCCATTATCGGGAGGAAGAGCCAATTTCCTGGAAAAAGACATCCTGGTTTCCAAATTAGAGGGACAGCAAAAAAGAGTAAGACTCTCGGTGAGTCTCGGTGAGGCTGACTGACACGGTGGCTGCTCGAGACCAGGAGCTGCTGTGCATGTTCTCTTGTGTCTAGGAAACTGACTCCATAGCACCTTGCAGGTGTCCTCAAACTACGGCCCGCGGGCCACATGCGGCCCTCCGAGGACATTTATCAGGCTCTCCGGGTGTTTTTGCCCCATTTGTTTTTTTTACTTCAAAATAAGGTATGTACAGTGTGCATAGGAATTTGTTCATAGTTTTTAAAAACTATAGTCCGGTCCTCCAACGGGTCTGAAGGACAGTGAACTGGCCTCCTGATTAAAAAGTTTGAGGACCCCCCTGGCTCAGTGTAAGCATCCCAATCGGGGTCCCTTTCCCACTTCTGCATTATTGCCTATGACAATAATAAATCCACCTAATACTGTTAGGCAGCTAGCTTAGGGATAAAGGAGTGGGTTGTCCCTCCCATACCTGCATAGGGCCATAACAAAGGGGTTGGAAAGAAATCAGGCACATTAACTAGATACCTATGGAAAGATCTAAACTGAGCATGCTCAGACACTAGCCCCAGGAGGAAGGTCCACCTGGGTGCACAGACTAGGCCCAGCCACATGACATCACCCAGGTGCGCTTAAACTCAGCCAATGAGGTCGCCCACTACCTTCAACCACGCCTCCCCAGCCAGAGGGGAGAAGAGCCTGCCCCGGCAAGGCCGAGCCCTTTGACTCCTCTCTGGCAGGTCAGGAGGCAGAGGCTCACATGTGCAGCCTGGCTTAGGCCCGAGCTAGCCCACGGGCCTCTCTTTCAGGCCTCTCTTTTGGGACTTCCTGCTCTTGGTCCCTGGAATTTCTTGTGAATACCTGTAACTTTCCTTTTCCTCAGAAGAGTTACGAAAGTGCTTCTACTGCGTGAAATCTTCCAGCATTGGGTAGCAAGAGTCGAGATAAACCACTCCAGAAACTTACCAATACCAGTCATGATTTGGGGATGAACGTCCGTTGTTTTTAGACTCTTTAACGAGCAACGTGACCGTGAACCTTTTGCATACCACTATGGCCTCTACATGACCTTAGGCGCATGGTCTCCCTCATCTGGATGATTTGCCATTTTTCTAGCCTTTGCCCTATTTAAGGCTTCAGGACGGGAACTCGATAAAGTATAATTAACTGGGAGCGGCAGTTTCTGCAACAACGAGAAAGCTAAAAAGAGGTGAAGATCGATGTCTGCGAGAAAATCCGATTGTAATCATTTCTTCAGTTGTTGAATCCACTGTAACGTAGACAAGTCCTTCAACGTTTACCACACACCAATCCTATGCGGTCAGGAAGGTGTGTCCATGTCTCACAAGAGGAAACAGGTTCAGAAAACAAAAGGCCATTGGTACTTGTTATAACGCATAAACCAGTTTTGGGTGAGCCCGTTCTGACTCCTGGAGACCCACGTGTGCCAGGATGCAGCGGTGCTCCAGCGGGTTTCCAATGGCTGGTTTTCCTGGATTACCACCAGGCCTTTATGCTGAGGCACTTCGGAGAAGACTGAAACCTCCAACCTTCCAGTTAACCGCCAAGCATGGTAATTGCTCGCAGCCACCAGGAGCTCCTACTTGTATCCATTATCACTTGTTATTTATTGGCGAACAGGCTTTTAAATGTGTGTTTTCTGCACTTTCCTTCAGTATGTAACATGCATCGGTCAGAATAAGTTAGGTCACGTTGCAGTAACAAAGGGTCTCCTTTATCTCAGTGGCTTCCAAAGATGCACCTGTATTTCTTGCTCATTCTCTCTGTGTGTTCTGCTTTAATTTGGTCTGTTTTGTATTTACTCCCAGATCAGCGGCAGAGCGAGCGCCATCTGGAACATTGGCAGGTAAGATGGTTGAGGGCAAATGAAGGGGATGAACCGCACCTTGGTTCTCAGAGCAGCTGATGAGTGACTTTCACTCTCGTTTGATTGGCCAAAATCAGTCACATGGCCCTGAATGCCTATATTATGGCAGCTATGTGAGATCCTTTCAGGAAAAGGGTCCTCAAAGTAAAACTGCTTTTGTTTTTATTGGGGTAATGATGGATGAAGCAGCTACGGGCCTCCCTTCCCAGAACCATGAAGTTATTTTCTCTTAAATGTGGTAGTGATTAAGAGCTATTCCAGATACAATCAGCGACGTGGTCTTCTTCGTGTCATAACTAAATCACTAATAAATATAACATTTAAAAAGCAACTATCCTCAGAGAGGCCTCTTGCGTTGTAAACATCCTGCTTATGCGAAGAAAGCCAACTTCTACCCTCGGAATAAGTGTTCCTTTCCTGGCAGGAGAATTGGATCTAACCCCAAAGTTGTAAAGCGGTCCTGTGAACCAGTGTCATATTTGAGATGTGCCATGGGTAAACATTGGCAGAAGCCCCCCAGGACCACGTGACTTCAAAACAAACACCAGTCAGTAGGGAACTCCCAGCTGTGCCAAGCAGAAAAAAATGCTCTCATACACTCTTGCTCTGTGAAGCAAAAACCCTCCTGGTGAAAAGCATTGCCTCCCCCAGCCTGTAGGGCACCAGTGAGTTTGCAAATGTGCTCAAGGCCAAGACACACCACCCTTGGAAAAGACTCCTGGCAATGCCTTTTACACAAAGTCCAGAGGAAGACCAAAGGAGGATATGAAACCGAGTTTAAACATTCCCTGCATCATGCTTTTCCTTACATCAACTGGCAATTAAATAGGAAAAAAACACAAAGGCCCGGGGGTGGGGGGAGGGAAGGAAGGGGGGGAAGGATTTAAAGTAATTGAATCCTAAGGTTGACTGGTTTATAATGTCCCTTACAATTCTAAGACCCTATGATTCTATGTGTTTATGAGATAAAGAAAGTTTTACTTTCTTATTTAACTATAGAAGAGATAGGGGAAAGGGGCATGTTTCATATCATAAAATGTTACAGGACAGAGAGCAAAATATATAAATACATAAAAGTCCCAGGAACTATAAAGATTGGGTTGGGCCATCAGCATGTAGAGTTTTGTTCCTTAAAGCAGCTTTGGCGCTGAAGTAAGGATTTGCAGAAATGACACTTGCCCAGTACTTATTTTAGAATTGTGAGGGGGCGGTGGAGTAAACTGACTGAGAGCTTAGCCCTCAACTTTTTGTAAAGGTTACCAAAGGGAAAACCCATTAAAAAAAAATCATCATTTCCCTTCATTACAAATACAGGATGTGTTGTTCTAAGATGAAGAAGAATTATAGTATTGTGTGTCACATTTTAGATTCAATAATTAATTTTACGTGACTTGAAATTAAATTCAAGTTGAAATGATTAGTTGGAAATCTTTCTAAATATATCTAAATATGCTTTTTTAGATATGCTTGACTATAACATCATAAATTCTCTAGTATAATGTTTGATGGAAAATTCCCACAACTGATATTCAAATTTCAGTGTTGACTATAAGTTAATAAGTAGTTCTTAGGAACAAGATAACACTACAGGATAATTAAAGAAAGGAGAGATGGAACAAGTAAAGACATTAACTCTTTCTTATCCTGGACATCCATCAGGTGCCTTGCTGCTTTCTCTAGGTAATCCATCTGAATGTGAAGAAACTTGCCTAACAGCTAATGGCTACAGGTAGTAAAAGAGATACCTTAACCTTGAAAGGAAGTGAGCTTCTTTTGAGAATAAGGCAAGCGATGTGGTGTTACAAGATCAAAATTGCTGAAAGGGAGGATTCTGGATCTAAATTGACTTGAAGATGGTCGCCTTCCCTTCCACAGTTAATCCACGTATCTCCGACTCCCAGATCAAATGGAACTAAATAGAAAATCTTGAATTATATACAGAGATACATATATGGATATAGTAAACATATATAATATTTTTGCACATGTATATGAAGATATATGCATTAACATGTGCAGAAAGAGAGATTTATAAATTAATTTCTATGTATGATATATATTTTATATATAAATATATTTATACACACACCTGCCTGGAAAAAGTTCAGGTACTGTTTTGCATACATTGTGCATATTTTTTGATGCCATGGGTTATTACTTAGCCATCCAACTATATATATATTATTTTAAATTTTGAAAATACGGGAACAATGAAAGAAAAGATAGAGAATTTGATCCCCTAAGACTAGAATACATTTGTAGTGCAAAAGAAAGATTTCAAAATGAGGTCAACAGACCAATAAGAGCACTGGAAATATTTGTAGCATAGATGATACTGGTTTCTTAATTATTACTATTCTTTACAAATTGACAATATAAAGATAAACTAATAGAAAAGAACTTAAGGAATTTGAGAAGAGAATTCAGAAAGGAGCAAAACCAAATAGCCAAGAAGCAAATGAAAAGATGCTACTTTAAATTTGCAGTTAAATGCAAATTAAAGTAGCAATGACATATGTCTTTATATGTATCAAACTGGCCGAAGAGTAATGACCGATAAATAACATCTGTTGGTGGTAGGTATGTGGAGAAGTGGTGTTCATGCCTGGCTCGTGAAAAAACCCAACTGTTCAAACCATTCTGGACTGAAATCTATTAGAATGTAAGAAAATTAAAAGCACAGTGCCACTCAGCCTTTCAATTTCTCTCTTTGGCCCCTCTCACAGGGGGCCAGTACATAAGAGCATGTGTAGAAGGTACTTATATTAAAGTAAAAAATAAAAATCGGGGCAGAGATCAAAGGGAATGCTCATCAGTGAGGTTTATCTGAAGAAATCCCAGCTCATCCACAGCCTGGTGGTTTAGTGGTTATGCAATGAGCAGCGATCCTCAAAGTTAGCAGTTTGAAACCACCAGCTGGCCCTTAGGAGAAAGGCATGGCTTTCTACTCCCATATAGTGGGAAACCCACTATAAGGCCACTATCAATTGTCATCAATTCAATGGCAGTGAGTTTGGGTTATTGTTATTTTTTATGCCATGGGTTATTATGAAACCATCCCAAAGAATATATTTTGACCTGTTTGATCTAATTTAGCTGCTTTTTAGGGATTGCTATACAATTACACTTCAAGTGAAAAAAAATAATAAGGACCAAAAGCATGAGTTATTCAATATGTGCAAAACCTGAACCTCTCCCAGGCATGTATGCAAATGTTGAAATGTGTATATGTCACTGTCATGGAGTCAATTCTGACTCATAGTGACCCAGCAAATAACATATACATAGGATGTGAGATAATAGTCTTTTTATTCATTTATATTAAAATACATATTTTGGAGCAGGAACATATATGAACCACAGACTTAGGAATGGATTTTTAGTTCACACTTAGTATTAGCCAGAATTCAATAACAATCAGTCCTCTGACACGGCCCTACTGTATATGTGTGCTCATGGAGAGATTCATTGAAGATATGGTTGCTATAGCAAAATGTGACGAAGAAATCAGATGGTACAGGATATCAGAAAGATAACATATGAAGTCGTAAAGGCATGTCTTAAAACAAGCAGCCATCTAAGTGAGGTGTCACCAAAGTCCAAGTAGAAGGAGCACACCAGCCTGTGTGACCCAAGATCCTCAATAATAAAATCCAAGACTAGAGGAGGGAATGGAATTGTGGCTTAAATTTTGAGCACCCAGTTTGCACAAGGCTATAAATGTCAGCGGAAGGCTGAATTCAATTTGCAGGACCTCCACATGTATTTATCTTTTAGTGAATCCTCTCTGAACATTGACCAGTATGAATAAATTTGTTAATCAGACACAGAGTGCATTGGAAAGTAGACTAATGCACATATGCTGTTGCTGTTCTTAGTGCTATTGAGTCCGTTCTCACCCACAGCAACCTACTGAAACCTTGCGCCCTCCTCACAATTGTTGTTATGCTTGAGCCCATTGTTGCTGCCACGGTATCAATCCTCCTTGAGGCCCTTCCTCTTTTTTGTTGCCCCTCCACCAAATATTATGTCCTTCTTCAGGAACTGGTGTCTCCTAACAACATACCCAAAGTATGTAAGATGAAGTCTCACCATCCTTACCTTTAAAAGGCACTCTGGTCATTCTTCTTCCAAAACAGAGTAATTTGTCCTTTTAGCAGTCCATAGTAATTTCAATATTCTTCTCCAGCTCCACAATTCAAATGAATTGATTCTTCTTTGGTCTTGTTTATTCAGTGTCCAACTTTCACATGCATATGGGGCAATGAAAAATGCTATGGCTTGGGTACAGCACACCATATCTTCAAAGTAGCACCCTTGCTTTTAAAAACTCCTAAAGAGGGCTTGTGCAGCACATTTCCCCAATGCAACTCATCTTTTGATCTCTTGACTGCTGCTTCCATGAGCATTCATTGTGCATCCAAACATGATGAAATCTTTGACAACTTTAACCTTTCTCCAGTTATCATGCTGTTACCTGTTGGTCCAATTGGAAGGATTTGGGTCTTCCTTACATTAAGTGATAATCCGTACCAAAGGCTGCAATACTGGACCTTCAATAGCAAGTGCCTCAAGTCCACCTCCCATTCAGCAAGCATGGTTTTGTCATCTGCATATCACAAGTTGTTAATAAGTCTTCCTCCAATCTTGATGTCTCATTTTTCTTCATATAATCCAGAAAACAGATTAAGTATGGTAAGAGGATACAGCCCTGTTGCACACCTTCCTGATTTTAAATCATGCAGTATTCCCTCATTTTGTTCGCACTACCTCTTGATCCATGTACAATCACTCATGTGTACAATCACGTGTTCTGGAATTCACATTCTTCTCAAGGTTATCCATAGTTTGCGATGACCCACAGAGTCAAATGCCTTGACATAGTCAATAAAACACAAGTAAAGATCTTTATGGTATTCCCTGCTTTCAGCTAAGATCCATCTGACATCAGCAATGATTCCACGTCCTTTTCAGAATCTGGCCTGAACTTCTGGCCACTCCCTGTCAATGTACTGCTGCAACCTTTATTGGATGATCTTCGGCAAAATTTTACTTGTAAGTGCTATCAATGATATTGTTCTATAATGTGCACATTCTATTAGATCACTGTACATTGGAAGCAGTACACATATGGATCTCTTCCAGTCAATTGGTAAAGTAGCTATATTCTATGTTTCCTAGCTTAGATGAGTTAGTACTTCCAGTACTTCCTCAGCTTATTGAAACATTTCACTTGTTATTCCATCAATTCCTGGAGACTTGGTTTTAGTTAATGCTTTCAGTGCAGCTTGAACTTCCTTCAGTACCATTGGTTCTTCCTAATATGCTACCTCTTGCTTATGTGTTACCTCCTTTGGGTATTTTAAATACCAGTGGCATAGCTTCCAGCAACACATAAGCCATCACAATATGACAAAATAACAGACAAGTGGTGGCTTACTACATGGAGAGCACAAATTCTACATCCAGCAACTTACATTACCCTGGGTCATTTTGCCCTTACATTCTGAACTAGGCGATAGACGTTCCCTGGCCTCACTTTGACAAGTTCATCAGGCAGGCTTCCAGCCCTTCATGAGAAAAAGGTTGCTTCCCGAGGAACAGAGACATAGATAGTAAAACTACTTGATCCAATATGAACAGTTCAGTGGAAGAACCAGGGTATCAGCCTTAACTCAGCAAATCACTCCTTTCCTATTGTTTTAGACAGGAGTTCAAGTTTGCTCCTTTTTTCATCTGTGTTCATCTCTAATTTAAGCTTCCTTTGATTCCTAGCTTTTTTGAAGAGATGCCAAACACCAGAGCACCACGAACAAAGGGCTCGGAGCTCCTGCTCCATGACTCCCCATCCACTTCTCCCCATTGTCTTTGAAAATCAACTCGGAGAGACACACAAGTAAAGTCATTATGTTAGAGGCTCTGATTCGGTTGCAGGTAATGAATGTCCTGAGTGAATGCCCCTGAGCAAAGCCAGAGACCCGCCTGTTTCTCTAAATTTGGATCCTTAAGTGTGGTTCTCAATGTGTAAAATACACACAGGAAGAAACTGCTCAAGTTTGCCCTGGCTCACTCTGCCCGGTGTTGGAGCCATTTGATAGAGCACAGGTGTGTTTTAGCAGGCTTCTTTCTGACTTTCCTCCTCGGCCTTACTCTGGCTGCCTCTTGTACCATTGTTGGCAAGGTGCCCCCTGGAAAGACCTGCAAAGGTTTCCATTCAGTCCTTGGTTAATTAGTAGTAGTTCTGGGCAAAGTGGAGAGATTGGCTGTTGGAAACTCTGACTGAAAAGAGACTGTTAGTTTAACCACCGAGTTCATTCGTTAGAGGATTCCTCCTGTGAACTACAAGGTCACCAGTTCTAATCTACCAACTGCACTATGGGAGAAAAAATAAGCCTGTCTGCTCCTGTAAAGATTGACTAGCAGGCTACAAGGGATCAGAACGGACTAGATGGCAGTGGGTGGATAGCACAAATAGTTAAGGACTGGACTAGCAGCTGAAAGACTGGCAGTTGGGGGTCACCCAGAGCGACTGTAGAAGAAAGGGTGGGTGCTCTGCTTTTGAAAGGTTACGGACTTCGCAGGTGTACGCAGCACTCCTCCGACGCCCACAGGGGATCACTGTTAGTGCAAATGCATTTGGCAGCAGTGGTCTTTGTTCTGCATTGGTTTTCCACATAGCTCATTCCTGTGTCGAAAGCCAGGTGGGAGAATGGTTTACTTGTTGGGACCTGCAAGGTCAGCAGTTCAAAACCACCAGCCACCCCATCGGAGAAAGATGAGGCTTTGTGTTCCAGTCAAGATTGACAGCCTGGGAAATCCAAAGAAGCCATTCTGCTCTGCAGCATAAGGTAGCGAGTGATGGTCGTGAGTGGAGAATGAGGGAGGGAGAGAAGGAGGGAGAGAGTAAGTGAGGGAGGGAGGGAGGGCCCATGTCGTTCAAAAAGTTAAGCTCTCCCCTGGTCACCAAATGTTGAAAGTTGGTACTCCCCACCCCCACAGGGTGCCAGAAGAGAAGCCTGGCTGTGTACAGCTAACAAGTCAGCCCCTGAAAACCCAAAGGAGCCCAGTTCGATTCTGGTGTGTTACCATACATGGTTTTCACTGGCTCTTCACATGCTGAAATGACCAGGCACACAGTTTGGAGAGCGCCGAACTTTGAAACAATATCTAGTCCTTTCTCTGTGGCTAAGTAGCCGACTGGTTCTACTCGAAAGAAGGGAATGTTATTCGCAAAGTGGTACGTTAGAAATGCTACCTGTGCTCTGCCGTTTAATCTCCATAGCAACCTATCACCTGCGTGTTATTATCTCCCTTTTATACAGTTAGACATTTGAACTCCAAGGCCCTACATTTTGCATTAAACCAACAACCTTGTGCTGTTTAATTCACCCAAGTCTCAGCGTCCTCACCTTAAAAAAAGGGGGGTGGGGTGGGGAGGTTGAACTAGTTGGTCTCAAAAAGAACTTTCTATCTTTATAAACCCATAAGTCAGTTGACCTCGCAGGAAATAATAAATAACTTCTGTCATAATTTCCACATAGCTGTTCTCTTTCTTGGCTGATCTTTCCCAGTAAACTTTGGGGGCAAATAAACAAAATTGTATTCTGTGCAAAAAGATGCTGAAATAGCAGTTTCCTCCTTAGCTGTGAGTATAATGTGGCTCCATCTCTCTGATGCTCTCAGGGCTCTTGCTTCACCCTTATTTATATTGCTCAGTTCTGTCCGTTTAGCAGACATTAAAAAGCAGAACTGGGTTGGCTGGTTTACGTTAGTGGTGAACTTTGTGCCTCAACTGTGTTGCAACCCCACAAGTTACTCAACTCCACCTGGCAGTTCAGCTCCTGAGATAAAGTAGGTTTTCTCTGGGGGACCCAGTAGCAGTTTCTCTTTTTTTGCCCTTTGCTGCCAATGTACAGCTGGTTGGGTATTTCATAGACATTGATCTGCAGGTGGGTGTTGGAAAAAACAAGAGGAACACAAAAGAGGGGTTGCCACATAAGAGCAGTTACAGGTAGTCTTGTTCAGGGCAATGGAAAGGGCTCTTTGGGGGAGATTCCACTTCCTGTGTATGTGTTTCTGAGTAGATATGTGACAGGGAGAGACCATTGGTGTGTGTGTGTGTTTAAAGATTGTGTGCATGAGGGAGGGATGGGGAACTGTGGATGGAAGGGTTTCAGGGAAATAGCCGGGAAAGATCCTAAAACAACTCCTGTTTCCTGCACTCATCAGTACAGGAAACTTTTCATACTTGAAAACTGAAACTTTCATTGTGTTCATCTCTTCTTTGACCCATAGGTAGTCATTCTCCTGGGGGGAAATATTACATAGATAGCAACAAAGCAATAAAAAAAGATCCATAAGCAAACAATGTAATGTAAGACATGTGGAGCAAAGCAGGGTGTGTGCAGTGGCTTCCTGGGAGCTCTAAGCAACAGCATTTATGCTGTAATCTTACACCATTCCCCGCCCCAAACTGCCCCCAAACTCCACTCTGAATGCAGGAAGAAGACCACGGCTTTTTCCATCTCCAGCCAACCCTAACTTTCCTCAAGGGATCCACCTAGGAGACAGTTCCCTGCTCATTCCTTCTTCTGCACAGCAGCTCTGGGGCAGAAGGGAGAAATATTCAGGAAGAGCTGGGTTTTCACCATTATTTTCTGTCTTCTCTAATTTCCTGTCTTTCCTAATTGCCAAAGATATGTGCCTAAGGAACTTCCCCAATAAAAAATAAAAGTCACATACACATAGCACTCGGGCTAAAAGAAGGAAAAATATTAAATAGCTACTGATTTTCTCCAAGCACTGCTCTTCCCAAAAGATTTGGGCGCAGAGGACCGTTGAACCTGGCTCGTCCAACAGTAGCTGAAAAAGCCGAGGGCAGAAAAGGGAGTCACCTCGTCAGAGTTCTTCCATCCAAGTCACCATGAACTTACAGCAACTCGTCTAATAAGATGAGATCGTTTGCTTGAAACACACCCTGAAGTCTGCAGCGCTCTGTTCTAGCTGCTGATTGGAGGCCGATCTGAGGTCTTTTGTTTTCTGTGACTGTAGTTTCTTCTTGGAGAATAGTGAATGGATCTTAACAGTTGAAATTGGGTAGTCGTACACCATTACCTAAAAGACTAGCCAAAAAAGGCCTGGAAGTGGGAAAATTCATTTGCGTTTTAATTTAGGAAGGAGGGTGGGTTCAAGAGGCTGTGAGGTGAACAGATGGTAGTGCATGCTGGGAGTTCCTGGCAAGGAGTCAGCCCCTACGAGGGGTGGCTGAATGGAATGCTTTTGTGTCCAGGTTGCAGGAAGAACAGGAAGCCGGGGCTGGATTTGGCAGGTTCTGACTTATTAAAGAGGAATAAATTTGATTATAAACAAGAAGCAATTTATTTTTTTTTATATCCCTGCTCAATTTCCTCAGAGAATTTTCCATTAGGAGTCAAGCTTCTTAAATCACTACTCTGAGTGTAGGAGGCTCAGCTGTAACAGTGGAACGTCAACAAATCCTCATCAATAATTTTTGAAAAGATGACAGGAATTTAAGAGAGATTTCCATACATGGAAAAGAACGATTTCTCACAATGAAAAAAATCAGAGATGGGAAGTCACGTACACACAGTGCTAGTGAAAAGTTAAGACTTTAGATCTACCCACGAAAACACAGACCTTCTCAACAGATCCAGAAAGAGCCTGTGGACTGGCGGTGGCGGTGGGGGAGTTCTTTTGTGATGAAGGCTTCTTTCCTGGATCACATGTGAAATTAAAAGGCAGGTCACTGCTGCTTGGCTGGTCCCTCTAAGTACACCTCTAACAAGAACTATTTGCAAGCAGCCATGGCTTCTGAAGCAAGCCAGTTTCAAATGCTCTTCCTTGCCCAGGAATGGGTGACAGTTCCTGGCTCGCCTAGAAAGTTGCTCCCAGAAGCTGTCTAATAAGGCTTCTAGCAGATAGCAAAGATGATTCAAATTTAGTTGGAATGATGCTTTTGGAATCAGCTGTGGAGGACAGTGATGAAATGACGCATGCACATTTAAGATAGCCAGGAGGCTTTAGAATGTCAGCTCTATTTTCCAGAAAAAGGCAAGTGTGTCTATGGCTTTTCTAGGGTCAGAATGCTGCTGTCCCTAAAGATACAATTCGGATGAAGCCTCTATACTCCACATATGTCACCCGTCTCCAGAGCCCCAGCACCTGGCAGCCAATTGATGAAGGTGCAACACAGAACTTGTGGGAGAGAGATGCAGATGATGCAGATGATGCAGGTGATGCAGGTGATGCAGATGATGCAGATGCAGGTGATGTCCACGTTACTCTTCAGATATCCGCCATCATACTCACAGAAAGCAGCAGGGGGTAAACAAACTGTTTAACATTTATAGCATGCTTATTGTATGCTAGACCATGTTTATAATCAAATGAACCACTTCATTTTTCCCTCAAAACAACATTGTGGATTAGATATTATTAGAGTAAGGAAAAATATTGCTATAGATTAATGGAAATCTTTACTAAACAAACATCAAAATAAAAAGATATTTTCCTGTGTTTCAGTCTATATACGTCTGAAGGCAGTGTTCCCATCTCTTTCACATGTTTCTGGAGAATTCTGCACTCTTCACTTTGTACCACACTGAAAAGGCAGGTGTCGGGAAGGTGAGCATCATGGAATGCCAGTTTACTAGAACAAGTGTTCTTGTGTTGAGGGAGTACTTGAGTGGAGGCCCAGTGTCCATCTGCTACCTTAATACTAAAACTATAAATACATGCACATATCTATTTCCCCATCATCATACATAAATATATTTACATATATACATGCCTGCATCTAGGCCCCCATAAATGTCCTTGTCTCCCCGTTCTTTCCTCTATTTCCTTTTACTTTCCTCTTGTCCCACTATCATACTCAGCCTTCTTTTGGGTTTCAGTAAGTCCTCTCACTTATATTGCCCTTGATCACGGCCTACCAGGCCTCCTACACCCTCCTCACCATTGATTTTGGATCACTTGTTCCCTTGTCTCAGGGTTTGTTAACACCCATTTCCTTTTCCCCACCTCCCCCTCTCCCACGTTCCCTGGAACCTTACGTCCTGTTGTTTTCTCCTCCAGATTGTTTATCCCACCTATCTTATCTAGATAGACTTGCAGAGATAATAAGATGCACAAAAACAAGACAGAGCAAAACAGAGCACTAAAAGAAAACAACAACAAAACCAATGACAAAGAAAAAAGAAAAGCCTTTAAATAGCTGTCTGTTTGCTGACCTTTAGGAGTGTTTTCTGGTGGAGTCTGATGGGGTGCCACACCCTGGCACCATGTCTATTTTTGGTATTTTCTGGGGACGTTGTTGTTCTGCACCCCTTGCTGTTCTGTTGCACACCTTTAGTGCTTCATCTCAGTGTGGCAGTCAGATCAGGCGCAATTCCTGCACTGTGCCTCCAGTGTTATCCCTGGTAGCGATATGTGTCAGAGAGGGATATCATGTCTAGTGGCCGGGCCGGCCCTATGGTGCTCTCTGTGCATTGGCTGCTCTGAGAAGGAATATCGTCCTCAGGGCTTGGTGGGCCAAGATGTTTTCCACTCTCTCTTCCTCTCCCTTTATTTGCTCCTGTGTGCTCTGGTCAGACGTGTCCCTCTCCCTGAACCTCTTCAGTGCCGCCCTCTGAAGTGAATTCTTCTGCGGGGAGAGGGGCTGTCCATGTGGTTGGGATTGGAATTGGCCCCTCAGACCTCTGGCTGCTTGTTGTAAGACAATCCTTTAAGACTCCAAAAGCAATTCTTTTTGATAGCCGATACCATCTGATTTCTTCATCATATTTTGCCATCATATCCATGCCTTCAATGATCCCTTCATGAGGGTAAGTATGGATTACAGCTAAATCATAAGAACTGATGGTTCTTGAATTGGGGCTAGAATTAAGTGCAAGCTCAAAATCCATTCATATACCTATGGTATATATATATATCCCTAATGTACTTTAGAGACATCATTATCACTTTATTGCAGAATATTATAAACCATCCTTAGCATAAGGGCTTATGCTAATTCTATTGATAGTATCATTAATTTAGCTAATGGCATAGAATTTAAAATTCTGTTGAATAAAGAAAAGTATAAATGTAAAGGAGAGCTGTGTAGATGAAAATACATGGGTTGTTGACTTGCACAAACTAAAAACATAAGTGACTGGACACTTAGTTAACAATAAAGGTTACAGATAAGACTCACTTACAAAGACAGACTACGCCTGCTGTGACATAAAAACGCAACGTGTATAAAAATTGCAAATATACCGTAATCCTGAGTAGCCGTTTCTTGGGCAACCTTAAAACAAGAGATTTGAACCAAAGTCCAATGATTTCCAAATCCATAAGCTTGTGATAGTAGTCATCTGCTTCATCTCACACTAGGGTGTTTCAGCCATAAGTCTAAGGGAGTATTTCAGTTCCTTTAATCTGCTGCAGGTTTTTTTAAGGTAAAGTCCTGTTCACATCCTGAGGTTTCCAACTAAGATATTTCAAGTGTGGACTATGAAGGATATTAGGCACCTTAAAAGGACAGAGTCTAAAATCCAGGTTTTCTATAGCATGCAGTATAAGTAACCAAGAGCTGGCTAAAAACTATGCCCAATTAGGAACATAATACTGAGCATATTCTCCCCTACAGGGTCTATATAAGTAAAATTAAGTGTTTTGCCCACTGGCAAGTTACCCCACCTAGTTTATCCACCAACAGAAGTGAAATCACCATCTCTGAGACACATGTCCCTCCTCACCTTTGGACTTAAAATTTTCATTCAGGTTCATTGAGAACCCTCTCGGGGTGTCTGTTGATTTGAGGCAACCATAGAACAAAGTTATATGTCAGGAACTTCTCCTTGTCCCCAAACATGAGAAACTGACCCTAAATAAAGTGAGGCCTGCTCTGGGGGAGTGGTTAGGAAGGTATACAAAGACCAGGTCATACATGGATCATAAACATCAGGCAGGCACACCACGTCGTTGCTTGGAAGACTGGATGGGAAGATGACATGACCAGAGAACAGATGCTTACCTTTGTCTTGTTTGTCTTTGTAATAGTGCTCACGTAAATATTTGTCCTTATGTGATTGACTAACTGCTCAGCATAATAGTTTCTAAATCCATCCATGTCATAAGGCATTTCCTGGTTTCATTGCTGTTCTTCAGAGATGCATGTAGTCCATTTGTGCACATAGCAGAGTTTATTTATCCATTCTTCTAATGTTGTCAGGTGTTTGGGCTTCCAGTCTCTTGTTATTGTGAACTGTGCTGTGATGAACACATCTCTTACTTTGGGGGGTTATATATACCCAGCAGAGGTATTGCTAGATCATATGGGGTTTCTATTTCCAGTTGTTTTAGGTAGCACCTTATCACTTTCCATAAGAGTTGTACATGTTTACAAGCTAATCAATCCTCACGCTGTCAAAAATATGTTTTCTGTTTTATTTTCATTGGGATATAGTCCAAGTAGTGGGACTGACTTGTTTTGCTGAAGTCTTTCTTTTTTTTCTATTTAAAATCATTTTATTGGGGGCTTGTACAACTCTTATCACATCCATACATCCATCCATTGTGTCAAGTACATTTGTACATTTGTTGCCATCATCATTCTCAAACATTATCTTTCTACTTGAGTCCTTGGTATCAGCTCTTTGTTTTCTCCCCTCCCCACCCCCCTTCCTCATGAACCCTTGCTGAAGTCTTTTGAAGTATATCATTCTTATTTTTAGTAAGTCTCAGTCTTTGATTTTTGTCTTCCACTGTTTGTACTCCCTTTATTATATTTGATAGGGTGTGTATGTCTTGTAGTAGGGCCTTTAAGTTTGTCCCAATCTTCTCATCGATCAACCTTATAGCTCTGGGATTTACATTTAGGTGTCTGACCCACCTTGATTTTGTGTATCATTCTTTTGCAGATGGAAAAACAATTTTGCCATCACCATTTGTTGAAGAGGCTATCTCTTTCCCTTTTGATGCATTTATTTCTGAATTTCCTACTCTATTCCATTGGTCTATGTATCTTTCATTGTAACATTATCAGGCTGTTTTGACCACTATGGTTGTGTAACAGGTCAAAAGGCAGTTTTAACTTCCTTAAAAGACTCAAATCATGTTCCTTTTCAGTGTCCATTGAATTTGTGAACCAGAAATATAAAAGAGAGGTAATCAGGACAATAAAGTTTATCAGTAAACGTCTCTAGGGTAGCTCTTCCTACCCTCCAAGAATGAGCAGGTACCCAGTTGGGACAAAAAGACAAAATCCTTGGCACAAAAAGACAAAATCCTTGGCACAACTTTCCTAATGTTTTGCTCATCAAAACAATTTTCAATTTTCTTAAAACTTCTTCATTGAAAGCCTTCATTATGGTCCTGTGTCCTGTGAGAAAAGTACTTAAACTAACTCCTGGGAAGTCACAGGAGACAGTTGCCATAACCTTCTCACCTGACCACGTGATTTTGAGTGGAGCCGGCTGAGCACGTCCCCTTAGAAGCCATCATTTTGATTGGACCTCCTTTTTATTTCTATTTTTTAAGGCATGCTGTATTAGTCTGGGTACTTTAGAGAATAAAAATCCGCAGAAACTCATGTATAAGAGAGTTTTATATAAAGGTTAACTGTGTATCTAGAAAACATCCCAACCTAGTGCTGCCCAAGCCCACAAGTCCAACATTAACCAAATGCCCAACACCAATCCACAAAGTCCTCCTCCATCTCACAAAACAAACGTTAATGCCGACTGTGGGAGGAAAGCTGAGTCAGTGAATGTGTAAGCATCTCAGCGCTGGCAGGGATCTCCACAGCTGCTCCAGCACCTAGGGCTGCATCAGGGTAGGTCCATGCGGCTTCTCCTTGGGGATGTCTTGCAGGAAGTGAGCCTTACCAGCTGAAGCAGGGAACTGGCTAAGGCAGCTGCACACTGGTCCGACCATCAGAAAGCAAGACACCCGAGAACTACAAAGCCGAGGCTCACTGAACCATTTATTCCTCTGCACTTCAATTAACCCCACATGTGTTTATCGGCCAGGTTGGCACAATAAACTAACTACCTTACATGCTAAAAAAAGACTAAGGCAAGTGTCTCTCCGAGAGAACTTGTCCACATCATAAAAACACGTTTAAATATGTTTTGCTTGGAATAAGCCTATGCAAGTATGACCTGGAAGCATAGTAGCAATATTTTTTTACCAACCTTCATATTAAAAACAAAAAACAGTTGCCATTAAGTGAATTGTGTCATGGTGACGTTCTATGTCAGAGTAGAACTGTGCTCATTAGGGTTTTCAATGGTTGATTTTTCAAAAAGTAGAGCACCAAACTTCTGCAGGAACACACACCTCCATACTGTCAGGTAGCAATTGAGCACGTTGAACATTTGCAGCCCTCAGGGACCCCCAATAACATCATACCCATTTTATTGAGGTGGTTGTTAGGTGCTATCAGGTCAATTCAGATGCCTGGCGTTCCCAAGGAGCCAGAGCAGACCCTGATGCAGCCGTTCATGGAGGACTGGCAAACATTTGGTCTGGGGGCTGCCCTGTGAATTGTAGCATGCTTAGTAGTGTTTCTAGCCTTTCCCAGTAGATGCTCACACATGCACACACACACACACACACACACATAATCATCATCATCATCATCATCATTGAAATTGTCTCCAGATGTTGTGCAATGTCCCCTATGGGACACCGGGGACTACTCCTTTTGAGAAGTACTCCCTCACTGCAGTAAAGCTGATCATCATCTCAGAGTGTAGCATGTTTAGCACATGAAGCTCAGTGTGATTACAGTATCATCCCTCACAGTTCTTCACAGAAGCATCTGAAACACTCTTATTCCCTGATGACTTGTATGCTGCTTCTCCTAAAGATGGTACTAAGAATGGGGAGAGGCTGACATCAGTCGTCACCAAGGCATTTCCAATTCGTGACGATCCCACGTGTCTCAGAGCAGAACTGCGCCCCATGCGTGTCCGATGGCTAGTTTTATAGAAGCAGCCCACTCTGCCTTTCTCTGGAGGGGCTTCTCAGTGGACTCAAACCCCCAACGTTTTAGTTAGCAGCCAAGTTTGTGAACCATTTGCACCTCCCATGGACTTCAGGTGTTGAGAAGAAATGATATAACAAAAATGACAAAAGAGGACAGTAGGTGAATTACCATTTTACATCATGATTCTTTTTTCCTTAGAGTAGGGCCATGTTCCTACAGGCCTTCTGAGTCCCAAGATCTGGAATGCCAACTGACTGGAGCCAGGACCACCTGTTGGTGTCAGAACTTCTGCCGAAGACCTTGGAGGCTGATGAATAAAGGCATGACCAAACCCCCCTTGTCTGTTACTAAGGTTTTGCACAGGCTGTTCCTTCTGCCTGGAATGCTCCGACCTTGCCTTATCCACATTCTCTCAGCTGTAACCCGAAGGCTTATTTCATTCATAAGTCATTATCGTCAGAAATAATTGTGCTCATTTATTGGCTTATCTACAGAATGTCCATCTTTATCATTCTCCACCAACCACTAACAGCTCCAGGGAGCAGGAACCCATAACTAGATCCCTGAGCCCAGTAGGGGGCAGGGGGAGTATAAATGATACCTAATGGGTACTCAGTGAATATTCTTGAATTGATTCACCGATTCTAGAAGGCTAACCGCACTATTCAAGGCTTTCATGCATGTTTCTAAGTGCCAGACAAATGGCTCATAAAATGATCTTTATGGAGTAATGAGGCACGTGAGTCAAAAGAATCATTGGAATTGAGTTGCTAGTTTCAGTCATCCTATTGTATGCCTGAAAAGAGTGGCTTTGCAGCCCAGTGACCTCAGAAAAAACGTACAGACAACCCCTTGTCAGTCTGCCCAGAGATGCTTATCCCCGTATGCGAAGGCCAGCGCCTAGATGACTCGGCACTTCTTAGTGCCTACTGTGTACCGCACCCTTGTTATTCTTCCCTGTGAGAAATATCTTGAGACTTTGCCCAAATGACTATGCACTCAACACTTCAGTGCTGTGCCTCTCTCTTCTTTCTCATCCATGAGCTCTCTTGGGAATGAGATTTTATTATGTGGGATGAGGAAAAACACAAATGTATTAGAAAAACAAAATTGTGAAAAGGGTGAGGGGGGAAGGATTTTAAGGAAACTGAAATGACTATAGGTTGATTCATCCTCACTGGAAGCACATGGAACCAATTATCCCCAAACTCAGCAGTTATGAAACCTGAAACCTTTTTCAGTATTTCATTCAGAATTACATATTGGTCTTTCAAGAATTCCATGTTAATTGCTTGATCAAATACCAAGGAAAACATCTAATCGGATAGCAAGAGATTTATGAATAGCTCTTATGTCTTTGTTTGTTTTCTGAATTGACATTGGAACAACAAGAAAGAGACCACATGAAAAATAAAGATAGTGCTTTGAGTTGACGTTTCTGTGGCTGGGAAAATTCTACATAGTGTTTGCTTTGCATCCAAGAACTGGGCTGGGTTTAAGATGCTGCAGCTTGCTCCAGACATGGCTACCACTTTGATGAAACACAACCACCTCAGGCAGAGAGCAACTGGAGGTGGACTCCCGGTTTCTTTCCAGTTGTTTCTTGTATGCTACTCCTCTGCTGGTCTAATGGCCTCCATAATGTTACATACAGGCCAATGAGTGTGCAGATTATCTCCAAAGGCTAGAAAATAACTATAACCAATCTCTTTTTTATTTTATTGTATTTTTTAGATTAGTGGTACATCACTAGGGCAACAAAATGTCAAATACGTGACTCCTCTATTGGTGGGCAGAGAAGGGATAATCACTTTGTCCTGTAGCTTCCTGTTCAGTAATCTAATATACTCATCCTTTTCAGCTCACTTGTGCATTCTCTTTATCTGTCTATCTATTTTTATTATTGTTTTATTAGGGGCTCATACAACTCTTATCACAATCCATACATACATCAATTGTGTAAAGCGTGTTTGTACGTTCATTGCCCTCATCATTCTCAAAACATTTGCTCTCCACCTAAGCCCCTGGCGTCAGCTCCTCATTTTTTTCCCTTCCTTCCCTGCTCCCCTCCTATCTATCTCTCTATATCTCTATCTCTCTCTACCCCACCAATTTCCCTCTCTTCTTTCTGTCTCAAAACAAATGAATTACTCTTGCCTGTTAGACTCTTGGTTTCCTTTGGTGGTACAAATGACTAACATACTAACATACCTGAAAGGCTGGGAGTTCAAGTCAACCCAAGGTGCTTCAGAATAAATGCTGGGTGCTTTACTTCAGGAAAACCAGCCAGTGGAAATCCCCGGAATTTCTACTCTGCCACACATGGGGCCACCATAAATCAGGATTAATTTAGTGGCAGCTGGCTACTAGTTCACTGGTAAGGCCCACGAAGCTTTTGGTTATCTGCTTTAACTCTTTTACCTGGGTGTAAAAGGAGAAGCAAAGTACCAACTCTCAGCCAATGCCTGTAAAATAAACTAGAATATCTGAAAAATAATAGAAGCATGTGGACTTAGACTAAACAAGATCTATTTTGCTATCTTAATTGTTTTGGAGTCTATACTTGGTATATGTGTGTGTGTGTGTGTACAAATATACACATATATATTTAGCTTACTCAAAGCCAAAAGTCTCACTAGTTAAATAAAAAGAAGTACTGTATATACTCGTGTATAAGCCAAGTTTTTCAGCATATTTTTAATGTGCTGAAATTAGGTGCCTCTACTGATATTCGGGTCAGCTTATACTCGAGTATATATGGTAAGTGTGCTGTTGTTGTTAGTTGCCTTCAAGTCAATTCCAGCTGATGCAATGGAAAACAGAATAAAACACCGCCCAGTCATGTACCATCCTCACAATTGTTATGTTTCAGCCCACTGTTGCAATCACTGTGTCACTTCTCCTTAAAGGTTTTCTTCTTTTTCACTGTCTCCCTAACAAGCATGTCTTTCTCCAGGGACTAGTCCCTCATGATAATGTATCCAAACTGTGCAAGAGAAAACCGCACTCTTGCCTCTGAGGAGCATTTGGGCTGTACGTCTGCATAGCACGTTTGCTTGCTCTTTTAACAACCCGTGGTGCTTTCCGAGTTCTTCACCAGCACTACAGTTCAAGTAGTCATTCTCATTCACTGCTCAACTTTCACAGGCATCAGAAGCCATTGAAAATACCACGGTGCAACTTAGCGGCATCCTTGCTCTTCTGAAGAAGTGGGGTTACTGTGGCAACTAACAGAAACATTTCCTCCTTTTTGAGCTACCTTGTACACATAACTCAGATTTTGGATAAAATGTCATTTCCCAAGAAAAGAATTCCCTGCATTTTGTGCAGCAGATGTTGTTGTTGTTAGGTGCCGATGAGTTAATTCGGATTCATAGCAACCTTACATTCAACAGAAGGAAACACTGCTCAGTCCGGGACCATCCTCACAATGATTTAGGAGGCCAGGGGTCCTGATTCAGAGGGCCAGATCTCAGGAAATGCTTTCTCTGTGTTGACTCTGGAGGAAGATTCATTTCTCTTTGAACTTCTGCTCCTGGAAAATCTTCATCTGACTTGGCATCTCTCTTCGCTCTTCCCTGCTTCTTTTA
This sequence comes from Echinops telfairi, assembly GCF_000313985.2. Lineage (NCBI taxonomy): Eukaryota > Metazoa > Chordata > Mammalia > Afrosoricida > Tenrecidae > Echinops > Echinops telfairi. The sequence goes on along the minus strand of NW_022103898.1, from coordinate 36,737,855 downwards.
CTTGCTCGTTTAGTCTGCTCTATATCTCCAAAGAGATTGTCTCCAGATAAAACCGAAACTAACCCTGTCTCACTGACAGAGAACCCATGTCCACATAGGATTATAACACAGGTGTTGTTTTTGTGGATGTGCTTTGTCAAGTTGATCCAGACTCACCATAAGTCCATTAGATAGAGTAGAATAGCCCTATCGGGACTTGTAGGCCCTAATCTTCATGGAAGCAGACTTTCAGGTCTTTTCTCCTATGGTCCCACTGGTGGGTGATAACTGCCAAACATTCCATTAACAGCCAAGTCCTAGCCATTGTACAATGCTCCCCAACTCTAGGCATAGAGGTTAGGCTTTACCACACTAAATTTTGGGGAGCACAATTCAATCAGTACCAGTGTACTTTTCATTTTGGTGTGACAGAGATCACGGCGCAGGCATGTAAAGCCAGGATGAGCTTCGGAGGACTAATTGGGCAAACAAATCTAGAAAAAGTCTGGAAAGGGAAGAAAAATGGGCGGGTGATAATGGAAATTAATAATAAGATTGTCTGCCCATCACAAGCTTGGAGAAAAAAAATATATGTAGTCTATGGAGTTGAGGGAGCCTATTGGTGAAAAGA
>NW_022103898.1:36733747-36736024 GCF_000313985.2 Echinops telfairi | reverse complement strand
AGGACTGGTTCATGGAAATCAATGTAAATGACTCATGCAAATAAACGGACTGAAATACATTTAGAGCTCCCTTAGGGGGGGAAATACATTTCCATCTCTAGCAGAGATATTTATCTGTGCAGAATACTTTAGCTACAGTGCTGCCTGAAGAACAAGGTGACCCTCAAGAACCTATTATTTTCCCTCTCTCCTCTGTCTCTGCAGGTATGCGCCTTTCTTTCTGTATCCTAGTTTGTCTTTTCCAATCAATTTGTCAAAAACTATAGTCAGAAAGTTTAGCCTGGATAAAATTCAGCTTCTCTAATTTGGCACAAATAAGATGCTCTAAGAGATAATGTGGATAACGTATTACTAATGACAAACGAGCTATCTTGTTCATTGGACAAAAGAATAAATAACACTGCAGATAGACAAATCTTGTGCTTTCATTCTAAACAGTGCTAGTTTGAATTATGGGAGAAAATAATGCACAACTTCCAGTGATGTTATATAAAGGCCATGATAGATCACTCATAGACTCCTGTTGGTAACAAAAGGGCCTCTGGTGGCACGGTGAGGTGAGAAATGAGCTGCTGACAATGAATTAAGTCATTGAAAACTCCAGCTCATGCTAGCTCATATGGGAAGAAATGCTGCAAGCACACTCTAACCACTGCTGCCGAAATCTGTGCTTCGCACACTGGGACCCCAGGACCGCAGGCACTTTCTCAGGAGTCCACAAAATAGATAGTATTTATCTATTAATGTCATATGTAATTTTACATATGCATGTCAATAATACATTTTAATGTGTATCATTTTAATCGTATGTTTATTTTATTACAGAATAAATGATAAACTTGATGGTTTAAAACAATACACATATATAATTCTACTGTTCTGGGAAACGGAAGTCTGACATCAGACTCACTGGGCTGAAATCAAGGTGTCTGCAGTGCTGAGATTCCTTTTAGACGCTCAGGTGAGGAATCTCCTTCTTCGTCTTTTTGGGCTACTAGAGGCTAACTGCAACCCTAGCTTTCAGCCTTCTTCCTGCATCTTCAAAGATAAGCAGGACAATATCCCTCTAATAATGCTTCCACAGTCACGTCTTTCTCTGACCACAGCCTGGGAAATTCCTCCAAATATAAGTTAATATGATTATCTTGGGCCCATTGCAAGATCTTTAAACATTAGCACATACACAAAATCCCATTGCCAGGGAAGGGACTAGGCTCTAGGAATGTGGAAGGAAACATTTCTTTATGGAGAGGAGACATTAATAATTTTTGGCTGACATAAAAATCATTGTACACTTAGAGTTGATAAGAGAACCACTTTTCGGCCTTTTGGCTAAGATTAAGTGTGGAGGTAATAAGAGGAAAATATTTTCTTGGAATGAGATGTCAACTTTACAAACCAGCATTTTGAAATTGGTGTGTGTGTGGATACACAATTCGGGGTATTTGTAAATGTTAAAGATGGCTTATAGTTTGAGTTATGTGAACACATAGCTTTTTTTCTATCAGTTCTGGATCTGCTAGTTAATCAGAGATAAGATTCTTGTGAAAATGAGTTCATTTTGTTCAGCAACGCCCTAAGACCCCCGAGGAGGGAAATGCCCTCTTGAAAATGTGCAGTCAACTCCAGAGGGTCCACACTAAGAGGTGTAGACAATATTGCATGAAATCTATTCCTAAGTGACAGTTAGTCCTGTACAAAAGGAAGACTGTAGATGAATGGTTGCATTTGAATTAAGGTGTTGGCAAAAACTATATTGAAAGTACCATGGACAGCCAGAAGAACAAAGCCATTTGAAAGAAACACAACCAAAATGCTCTTTGGCAGCTAGGATGGTGAGAGTTCATCTCACATAATTTGGACATGTTAGCAGGAGAGATCAGTCCTGGAAAATGGGCAACCTGCTTGGGAACGTGTGTGTGATGGGGGCGTAGGGCTGCTATGGAGTTGATTCCTACTCATAGTGATACTAGACAGTTTTAGTGATTATAAATCTCAATGGGAATGCAAAGCCTCACCTTTATCCTGAGGTGTAATGGAAGGATATGAACTGCCAACCTTGTGGTTAACAGTCTAATACAGAGTTGACAGCACCGCAGTAGAAGGTCAGTAAAAAAGAGCAAGACCCTCTAGCTGATAAGCAACAAAACCACATGGAAGAAGCACACCAGCCTGTGTGATCATGAGTACCGAAGGGATTAGGTATCAGGCACTAAAGACCCAGAACAAAAAAATCATATTGTGAATGAGGGGGAGTGTGTTCATCTGGGTAGACTA
>NW_022103898.1:36707468-36732680 GCF_000313985.2 Echinops telfairi | reverse complement strand
AAATGTTTTGAAAATGATGATGGAAACGTATGTACAAATGTGCTTGAAACAAGGGATGTATGTATGGATTGTGATAAAAGCTGCATGTGCCCCCAATAAAATGATTTTTTTAAAGAAAAGAAAAAGGAAATGGAGGAGGGGTAAGGTAATTAGACAACTCTTTCTATAATAACATAGTAGTCAGACTGTTACTTGGGGGCGGTAGTTCTGGAGGAAGCCATATTGCCTGCTCCCATCTTCAACCAAGGCAGAGGGGAAGCAGGACACCATTTGATCAATCATCATTAGGAAAAGAAGCATGTACCTAAATGTTGTGTGAAAGGTGTTATTAGAGGATAAGAAATAGTAGGATGGTGATCAGGATACATGAAAAAGGAGCTAATGCGGAATGGTGTTTTCTAACAGGGGTCTTCTGTTCGTGTGCTTTAGGGAACCTCTAATCTTCCTCAATTTCAGAGTGTTTATAAATTGGGGGATGGGGGGCATAGGAATCTCAGCGAGATTGCTGCCACTATTTGTCATTAAGTTAGTTCCCTCCATTTCACTGTCCCCCTACTTTATCAAGAGACATATAACCTCCACAAAGATTGAAAATCACTGTTCTCTCAGGATAGTAAAAATAGCCTAGGAATTTTGAGAGCAACAATACAACCCCAAAACTGGAAAATTGGAATGACTGATGGGAAGAGGAAAGGTCAGCGGACCTATTTATATTTTCCTATGAGCAAATACCCGCTAACAGTGGTTTCAGGAATGAACATGAGGAGAAAGGGGGTGTTTGCGGGGCTGTGTGTATCCTCAACTGCCTTTTTTCTTCCTCCTAACACACCGTCAGCCCTGCCCAGACCACCTGGCTCTCACAGCCACATGGGGCTTCCCCTTGGCTTTTAGTTCTTGGCACCATTTCATAAAGTCACCTTGAGTGTGAAGTTATTGTACTTATAACACATTAGGGTCCCAGATGTTCTGAAGACATGCAAGCACACACGCAGGCATGCACATGTGCATGCTTCTATTCATATACGAAAAAGCACTGTTGTTGGCAAAATGAGCTATCGCTCTATATGAAAGCAATGTTACGCTACTCACAACTCACAAAATACCTCTTTCTTATAAAATTAACCCAAAATAGAAAGGAAAAACCGTATAACACTACTCTGAAATATACAACATCCCTGGGGGTGGGTTATATGGTTAAACATTTGACTACTAATCAAAAGGTCCTAAGTCTGAACCCACCTAGAGGTACCTCAGAAGAAAGGCCTGGCGATCTGCTTCTAAAAGGTCACATCATGGAAAGCTCTTTGGAGTGCAGTGCTGGTCTATATACAGAGAGTCACAGAGACTTGGAATTGCCTTGACAGCAGTTCGGTTTGGTTTGGGTTGATTTTACATATACAAATCTCACTTTTCTTACAATGCATTTGAAAAGATGTAGTTGTACCAGCACCATCCCCCTGGATGAAGAAAATGTATAATGAAACAATGCAGTGAGACTCTACACTAGAAATAGAAAAGGCATGGGACCAGTCTTCTGGAAATATATATTCATGCTCACCTATGCTGACTCTGTTGAATGCCAAATTGTACAACTGAGTCAACACCCTCTGATCGCTCATTGTGTCTTTTTATCACTTTCTGCAGCATAAATAGCCTGGGCTTCAAACTCTCTGCTGTTCCAGTATAAATACGGCCCATTCACATTTTGTTCAAACACTCCATGTTGCTTCGTAGATTCCAATTACCCAACAGAAGGTGCATTGAGTTTGCCTGGGAAACCGGGACAATGTCTGATTGTAAAAAATTATGGCATTGCCTCTCTCCCTCGAGAGTAGTTTAGACATCTGAGAAAGTTAAACCCTGGAGGAAAATATAAACAAGCTGCTTGAAATATACACACAATTACATATCCTATTTGTGAAAAATACTGCCACCATCTTGCTAGGTAGTGCAGAAAGCAAATATTTATACCCACATAACTCAGACAAATATTCTTTTCTTCATCCCCACCAATGCCATTAATACATCGTTTGGCTTGTAAATGCTGGTTAAGATTTCAGGTGCAAATTAGTGGCATTGCAATCTGCTCTTATTAATAAATTAGGTAGTAAATATGAGATGGATTATAAACCTTAGAGAAAATGACAAAACCAAAATTATAAGCCTTAGAGAAAATGACAAAACCAAAGTTATAAGAACCGTAGAGCCCAGAGAAAGATATATCTAAGCAATCATTTTTTGTGGTTGGAAAATGCATTTAATTCCTAGAAAGCAACGACTTCATCTAGGAGTGGGCGGTTTGGGGGGAGGGGGCGGTGCATGCTCAAAAATATCACAGAAAATTCTATTATCTTTCTATTCCACTTTTTAACAGACTCTTTGAAACCCTTTCAGATAGATATGTAGATAAGTAGGTAGGTAAGTAGGAAGGGAGGGAGGGAGATGAATGGATGGGTAGATGAATAGATAGATGAGATGATAGATAGATGATGGTTGATAGATAGAGAGATAGAAATACCTACATATCTGCAGTGTATTAGATTACATGCTTTGGCTCTTCTACCCGTAGTCTTTATCATTCCTACCAAATGACTGGGTGAAAAATGATCCTCTCAAAAGCAAAAGTGGGGGACCTTATGGCCATCCAAAATAAGAGCATGTTTTTGGATCCAGAGATCCATACCTGGAGAGACTGGAGCAGCAGAGATTGAGGTAGGAGCAAGGAGAGCACAAGACGGAAGCACAGGCATCCCAATCCACGGAGCAAGGGAGCTCAGGCATCCGCGGAACTAAATGAACTTTGTTACACTTGCAGGGGCTGCCCAGAGGCCCAGGGGGTCATGAGCTGGAGGGGCCCTGAACCAGCAAAAGATGCATCTTAGGGGAGAGCTAAGAAGAGGGAAACCTGTTCAGAAAACTGCTTCTACGTATCTGGAATCATAGCCTATTAATGTCCTCAACAGACCCTCCTAATTGTGAATTCGTAATCTGTGAGTTCTATGAGGTCATTGCCATGGATTAGGGAGCCCAGCAGAGGAGCAGAGGGAGGGATGCTTCTTGGTAGAATAAGCTAAAGAAGGTTGGAAAAGCCTGTGCGGTCGCGAGGAGTCGAGGGGATCAGGTATCAGGCATCATCAGAACAAAAAAATCTTATCATACTGAATGAGGGGGAAGTGCAGAGTGGAGACCCAAAGCCCATTTGTAGGCCACTGGAGATCCCCTTGCAGAGGGGTCTCGGGGAGGAGATGAGCCAGTCAGGGTGCAATGTAGCAACGAAGAAAAATACAACTTTCCTCTAGTTCTTAAATGTTTCTTCCCCGCTCCCACTACCATGACTTGAATTCGACCTTGCTACTCATTAGTTGTTTGATTTAAGACAAAATATGCTACCTGTGAGCCTTAGTTGTTTTCTTTATCTATAAATAGGGGAAATGGTACCTTCTTTGAGAGGTTGTTGAGAAAACTGGCTTGTAGCTGCCTCTTGGCAGGCAAATATAAATGAAAGCTGTTAACATTAGTTATGTAATTGATTCAGTCATTCAACAGATAGTAAATTCATACTCTTTCCCTCATACTATTGGGCAACTAACGACAAGGCCAATGATTCAAACCTACCAGCTGTTCCATGAGAAATCTTTCTTATAAAGATTTACAGCCTCAGAAATTCATATGGGCAGTTCTACGCTGTCCTATAGGATCACTTTGAGTTAGAATCTATTCAATTATAGTAATTTTGGTTTTTTTGGCTTAGCCTTAATTTTAGTAGAACAAGTAAAATTTTAGCTTATATCATTTTTCACCGTATTGTTGAGTGTCACATACCTTTTGAACCCTTTCTGTTGGTAGATCCCTAAGCTTAGGTAGAACAAGACACTGCCTCCCTCTTTTCTCTAGGGTTGGGCCACAGTTTAGAAGATGCTAGAAGGAAATGGATACACTCACCAACGATTACAATGGAAAAATAAATGACTTGTTTTTAAACTATGTTATAAGAACATGATAGTGGGATGATATTTTGAAATAGTAACATTTCTACTTTAGAATCTCTTGCCCCAATTTCAGCATTAAAAGATTCATTGCCAAAATAATATCATAGCAACATACAGAGTAAAAGCTTCTGAATTTCAAAAGCCAAGCCCCAAGAGAATTCAAAATATAGACAAAACAAACTGGAGCTGGAGTCAGACTTCCCATATCGCCTCCCAGCCCCCGTCCATCCCACTCTCTGTTGAGTAGCATTTCTTCAGCATGTTGGAGTACAAAGAGGCAGAACAAAAACATCTGTAAGAGGGGCTCCTGTGCAGGAGGAAGGGACATGGTGGGACCCCAATAACAAAATTAAGAGTTCCAGTAATGGGGGAACCTGTGCTTCCATTCCTAAAGAGTCATTTAGACCAAGACAATCAATTGCCTGCTATGTCTTGGATGGTGAGGTCTCACTGAATTAATGGAATATTCTCATGTTCCTAAAAGTGATACAAAAGGGAGCAGCTCTTGATGCCCTAAACTGGGCCATTGCTCAGGAACGATGACCTGCAAGCATAGATTTCTATGTGCCCAAGAAAGACAACCAAGCAGAGTTTTGCTGCATCTAAGGGACCTTCAAAAGTTGGAATTACAGTGGTTTGACAACATCTGCCTGGATCAACATCCATAAGGACAGAGAAAACAACTGACATCAAGTGGAAATCAGCAATAAATAAAAAAAAGAACAAATTCCCTACTACAGGTGCTTTGAGTCAATATGGGCAACATACTCTCAGTGGATTTAAACATAATCCATGAGAAAACATGGGTTAAGTACCTGATTTGCCTGAGATTAGCTACCCACCAATTGACATAATGAGAGGTTTCAAAATGTGAAATAATTTCAGTAAGAGAAAAAGATAATTATGTGACTGAAATGTGTACCGATTGCACCAAGATCAAGAAATATCTGTAGTCCAATGAATCTAAAGAAGAGAGGCCCTTAGGCCAGGCTGGAGGAAATAGAAGAGGCTCATTTGGCTTTCGGATTGGAGAAATAGGAGTTCTTTCCATGGTCAGGAATACCGTAGGCAGAGGATAAAGCATGCAAAGATACAAAGATGGACACGGTAGGCTTGGAGGATGGCAAGTCACCTGGTATGGCTGGTCCTAGGGGAAAGCTAGAAAGAAAACCCGGAATCAACCTGCAGCTACATGAGTCTGAAAAGGCTCCAGCGAGCCTCAGACTCATGGATTTGAGTTGAACTGGGCTGAAACACCTTCTTGAAATAAAATTACTTCTTGATATAAAAGTTTGTGTTATACATCTGAGTGGCACTGATTATGTTTCTCTAGACAACCCAACCTAACCCACCATATAACTACCAAATGACATCATGACACAACTACTGTTAGTCTGGGTAGACTAGACAAATTCATAAACACCCATATATGTGTATAAGGAAGAATTTTATATACAAGAGCAGTTGAACATTGAGAAAACATCCTAGCCCAGTTCAGATCAAGTCCATAAGTCTGATATTAACCCATATGTCCAATACCAATCTATAAAGTCCTCTTCAGACTCATGAAACACATGCAATGACGCTGAATGCAGGAAGATCACAGGCCAGTGGGTGCAAAGTCTTATGGATCCAGTGGCAGTAGAAGCATCTCAGTGCTGGAAGGGGTCTCCACATGGCTCCAGCTCCAGTTCCCAGGGAATGGGGTCGATTAGTATAGTGCCATGTGTTTTGTCAGTACAGCATCTCTCCAGGGAGTCAGCTTAGAGAGAGAAAGTGTGTGTCTCTCTCCTCCAAGGAGGAAATCCAGGAGTCCCCAGAATTCTCAGGAGAAGGCCATGCCTACACAGAGGCCTCATTGGCTATGACCCTACTGACAGACTAGACTCCACTCCTTCACTCTTAATCCTCTCAAGTCCCAAATTGACACCAGATTATGTAACTACCACAACTACCAATGAGAATCATCACCCAACTAATTTAACACACATTTGGGTGGGGGTGGGGGAATGCAGCATGATACCATGCTTATTCTATCTATATGCTGAGCAAATAATTGGTGAATCTGGTGAGAGGATATAAAGAAAAATGTGGCATCAAGTTTGAAGAAAGACTCGTGAAAATTCTGATATGCAGATAACAACCTTGATTACTAAAAGTCAAGAGAACATGAAGCACTTACTGATGATAATCAAAAACTGCAGGCTTCAGGGTGGATTACACTTTAACGAAAAATGCTTACAAATGGCCCAATAAATAAAAATATAATAAATGCAGACAACGTTGAAGTACTCGAGTATTTTACTTAGTTAGATGTACATCAACCCCCATGTAAGCAACATTCAAAATAATCAAATGATGTTTTGCATTGGGAAAATCTGCTTCAAAAATCCTCCTTAATATGCAAAAGAGCAAAGATGTTTTTGAGAACTTAGGTACAGCTGCCCCAGGCCATGGTATTTTCAGCTGCCTCCTCTGCATGTGAAAGCTGGACACTGAGTCATGAGGACCAAAGGAAAATCGATGTCTGAATTACGGAGTATTGGTGAGGAATGTTGGATCTCTCCCGGACTGCCAACGGCACAGCCATGAAAACAAGCCGTCTTGGAAGAAGTGCCGTCAGCATGCTCATGAGAAGCCAAGATGGTGAAACTTGATTCCACATGGTAATTTGGACATGTTATTGGGAGGGACCAGTCCCGGCAGAAGGACCCAGAAAAGCAAGGCTCTCGTTAAGATGGACCGATTCCATGGCTCAACCACGGGCTGACACAGTACCAACTGCAAGGACTGCCCAGGACCAAGCATTGTTTGATTTTGTTGTACCTTTTGTCCGAGCCAACCACCTCACAACACCAGTTGGAGGTGATCATTAGTTACAAGAAGAACTCACTGTTTCCAAGTCAGATAGTGGATCATGAAAAAAAAAAACAGTACTCTGGCAGCTCATTGAAATCTCATGTCCCTAGGCCTGGTGCTCTGCTTCCGAAAGGACATAACCTTTTCAAAAACCCTACAACAGCCTAATGGCAGCTGACACCACCGACGCATTATATCCGGCCGTTTCTGGGGTCCCTTTTAGTTTCAGGCTGAGGTGCACACAGAAACAGCTGGATATAAAGTGCTTTCATTCAGAAAAAGAAATAAATACTTTAAAAGCAAAGTTTAATTCTTCCATGTCAAAAAACACAAAGATTAATACTTTTGGTTTGTACTGCCATGTCCAGACAGACAGCCAGTGAGTACTTCTTCCCTGCCTAAATGCTAGGCATGAACATTATTTATTCCTTAGTTCTTATGTCAATGCTAAATGAAGGTGGAGAGCAGTGATAAATGGCCTATTAGCTTCTAAGGCATGCAAAGTCAAGCTGTCTTGCCACTAATGTTTTTCTTTGTTATATTAATTTTTCCTCTTATAAAGATAGCATCATCTCAGGATGCAAACTAAGATGGAAAACAGAAAATGTTGTTGTTGTTGTTGTTAAGTGCTGTCCAGTCAGTTCTGACCCATTGCAACCCTATGCAGGACCAAACTAATCACTACCCAGTGCTGCTATGCCATCCACCCAATGGTTCTTGTGTTTGAGCCCACCATTGCAGCATACAGATTGAACAAGGATGGTGAGATGATACAACCCTGCCACACACCTCTCTTTTTATTCCCTTGATTGGTTCACACAGCAGCCTCTTGGAAATAGAAAATATTGTTACTTAAAGGATTAGAGTAGGGATCGTCTGGTTTGAGGGTAGTAAATCTAGGAGACAACCATGCACAAGAAAGGATACATTGTCTTAAATGACGATGAAAGCAAAGTAGAACCTTTTTTTTTTTTAAGGAGCATCAGAGGGATCAAAATAACACTATGCCATGTGTGTCCCAAGGAGTCCAGAGGAGGTGCAGTTAAGAAGCATGGCTGCTAGTGGAAAGGTCAAGAGTTCAAGTCCATCTATGGCTCAGAAGAAATGTGTGGTAATCTGCTTCAGAAAAATCAACTATTAAGACTGCTTGACACTTGGCCAGTTGACCACTTCATAGATGCGACCCAGATTTGTCTGGGGTGCAAGTATCTCTTACTGTTTCCATGACAGACATATCTTCCTGGCTTTTGATTATTGTTGGGAGTCTTTTTCTTCTTATACATAATTAGTATTTTCGTCTGTATGCTATTATGTTTCTACCTTTACCATTTTACCATGAAAATATTTACTAGTGTTTTCGTTTGGTCTCCCAGCTGTGAAGAACAGTAGGAGTGGATGCATAATGATAACTACAGATACAAGGGGAGACAGGGGTAGGGGGCGGGAAGAGAGAGAGGGAAAGGGGATTTGGGGAGTAATGAATGAAGATGGGGGTGGGTGCGGGAAGCACTAGAACAGACTGGGTTTGCATAAATCATTTTAAAGGCAAGTTAACCATGGCGGTGAGGGACAACCCTAAAATTGATGTGGGGGTGAATGTACAATTCTCCATGATATGATTGAACTATTGAATTATATGATATGTAAATTACTTGCCAATAAAATGGTTGAGGTTGGGGGCACTATGGGATGAAGTTCTATTGTGACAGGCCTGGGGTGACCATGAGTCCGAGTCCACTTGACAGCAACTGTTGGTAGTATGTGTGACAAAGACTGCTAAGGCCATGTCCTTGAAACAAGGGCAAGTGACCTAACAGTGCATGTGCACACGTGTGGGAGCAGGGTGATTCCAGGAAGAATTCACAGGAACAGAAGCAGGAGCTGGTGCAGGACACTTTCACATCGCATTATGGGTGGCTTCTAGCATATAAGGACTAGACATTAGAAGGAACCCTTGGGATGCAGGGCCTTTCAATGACTCGAATAGAAACATTTTGGTCTGTTATTCGGTTGCATAATCCAAGGAAAGAAAAACATAGCATTATGAAATGGAAGACTATGGACCCCAGGTCTGTCCTACCATTTAGTTTTTGTGGTTTGAGACAAGGAAGCGCCTGGTCCCCTCTGTGAAGCTGAGGTCCAAGCCATGTCGTCAAAGCCCTAGGAATAGCAAGCATCGGGCACATCTGTGTCTGTGGCTGGGGAACACTCTCCCCCTCTGGCAGAATGAGAACTAGATTCTCAGCCTTGGGGGTCAGTGCTGGACAATGAACCCTACTGCACCTCCTGCTATTCGTGACCAGCTTTGTCCGTGATGATGGAGACCTGCCTTTCCTTTGTCATCCATATTCTTTATTTCAATTTGCTTTTTAAACCTTTGTATTGTGAATTGGGTGAAGGTTTACAGAGAACATCCGTTTTCCAGCCAACAGATCATACATATTTTGTTTCGTGTCACTGATTGCAGTGCCCTCACTGTAGCATCACCCATCGCTCGCCCGCCTTGCGCTTCCTGCTTCCCTTCCGCCTTCTTTCCTAGTGCTTCTGAACAGTGTCCTTGAGGAAAGGCTGCCCTTTTGATCTCAACTGGTCGATTATTCTAAGATGTGTGTATGCTTCCCTCGCATTACTGTTCTCCCTATATTGTTTGGCTGACAACGAGCCATGGGGTGTGTGCATTTCCACATCTGAACGGGATTTCCAGTCTCAAGGGCCACATCCATCTCTATCTGATTAGTAAACCTGGTCTTTTAGATGACTATGAGTTTTGTTCCACATATTAATCTTACTCTAACCAGAAGCTCGGAGTGTTTTCCTTATTCAGAGCAGTTGGTAGTTGTAGATGGACACCATCTAGCTCTTCTAGTCTCAACATTGTGGAGGCTGAAGTTGGCATGAAATCTTGACATTTTAACTCTGCTGAATAGGGACTACATTTCCCAGATTTCCTTTCAGCTAGATGTGGCCAGAAGGTGCATTCTAGACTAAGGGATAAAAGCAAAAGAGTCACGTGTGGACACTTAGAAGAAGTGCATGTGTGCCCTCTGCTCTCCTTCTCTAGCGTTTTCTCCAGCCTGCTCCCTAAAACACAGCCACCACTATCTTAGATAATAAGGTTAGAACAAAGTAACAACATACAGAGGGGATGTAAATTTCTGAAAAAATGGACCGTTATGTTAACCCTGAACCTACCATCTCAGACTTTCACTTGAACTAGAGACCACTGAATGTCTTAGTTTGGATTTTTCTGTCAGTCACATCAAGAAATGGTCCTAACTACTTCACACGGACAAACCTACCCAAAGCAGAGAACCTGCTGGTGATACTTTTTCCTTAATCCCAAAGATTCCAACTAGTTGCTCCTGGGTGAGATTTCTCCCTGCAGTGAGGTTTAATGCATCCAAATATCATAACTTGTACCTTCAAATCTCTGTGTCACAGAGAAAACACCCTTCGTCTGATCCCATACGCACCGAGCAATTTCATTATAATTTAACTTTCTGTAGAGCATGTCAACGAGGAGAATACAATCTCATCCAAGAAGCCCTCTCATCGCTGGATGAGATTCCGATTGTGTATTGATACAGCGGTGTTCTGCTATTTAGGGTCGTCTCCAAGGGCCCCTAGCAAAGAGGCTCCATTTCCCATGTACTAACCCCATCATGTCTCAGCAGATTTATGAGTTCAGTTCTAATGGTTTGGCAAAATTAACAAAGCTTGTAGCCATCTCTTAAGTCATTTTGGATAGTCACCTAACCTTGCTTTATGCTTTATCTAAAAGTCATAATTATGATGAGATATGTATCACTGCCATCAAGTTGCTTCTGACTCTCCTATAAAATCCAAATCAAACTCACTGCCGCAGGTCAATACTAACTCATAGTGACCCTATAGGAGTTTCCAAGACTAACTCTTTACAGGCATAGAAAACGCCATCTTTTTCCGGTAGAGGGGCTGGTGGTTTTGAACTGCTGACCTTGCAGCTCACAGCTCAATGCATAACCACTAAGCCACCAGGGCTCCTTCAGTGACCCTACAGGACAGGGTAAAACTATTCCCTTTGAGTTTCGGAGACTGTAATTGGTTATGAGAGTAGATAGCTTCTTCTATTCTCCCATCACAGGATATAGTTGCCCAAACTAACAAAGAGTGTATGGGAACCTGTTTTGTAAGTACCCATTAGTTAGTGAGAACCACTCTTGGGGCCTAGGTGAGAAGGCGTGTATTCACAGGGTTCTACAATGGATTTTTAGGATTATATTTTTTAGAATATATTTCCAAAATATATAAAATTACAATGAATTGACTACATGTTATTGTTGGGTGCTGTCGAGTCAGTTCTGATTTATAGCAGCCCTATCTATGTACAACAGAACAAAACACCCCCGGGGCCTACACTTTCCTTGGCATTATTGTTAAATATGAGCCCATGTCACAGCCGCTGTGTCAATCCAACATGTTGAGGGTCTTCTTTTTGGCTGCCCTTCTACTTTACCATGTCTAATGTCCTTTTCCAGGGACTGGTCTCTCCTGACTACATAGCCTAAGTGCATGAGACAAAGTCTCACTATCCTCACTTCTAAGGAGCAATCCGTCTATACTTCTTCCAGATCAGATTTGTTTGTTCTTCTGGCTCTACATAACTAAGATAAAAAAGGAATATCCTAGAATTGGCTACCCTTGAGTTCAATTCTTGCGAACATACCAGCTGTTTAACCTTGGCATATTATTCAATATCTCCAAGCCTCAGTTTCCTTATCAGTAAACAGAAATGATATGTTACCATTTCATTAGCATCTCAGCAGAATTAAAGTTGCATATCTAAGACTTTGAGAGTAATGGCTGGCATATATTAAGTGCTACTAGCTATTATTCATATGAGGATTGACATGATCCATGTAACACACTGTTCTGCATGACACAACATACATGATCATTTTATGCTGTCCATTATCATAATTATCAGCCAAAGTCACTAGATATGCCTGCAGTCCTTCTCCTTGGCCAGCCCCTGAGGGGCAGGGATGATGGCAGCAAGGCCCTGGACTCCTGCTGCTGCAGTAGCTGTGCTGATTAACACAAATCCAACTGTTATGGAGCCTGCCTGCTGGATACGGCCAACCTGGTGGAAAATGTCATCTTGGACAAAGGAGGGCATTATCTCCTAGAAAGGTCTTTTAGAAACTCTACATCAGAAGCATTGTTTTCCACACTTTCTGTGAGTGAAACAGACACAGAATAAGGGAAGGGCAAGGAGTATTTGTTGTTTACTGATTGGCTGCAGGCAGGTTGATGCCTCAGTTCTTCGGTAGACCCACTAGCAGGGGCTCCTCGTGGCCCTTGGAGTCCTGCCTTGCCACCAGGGCTTCCTTCTTCTCCTTAAAAACGCTGACTATTAGTCCATCCAGGCAATGTCATCATATCCTTTATAATGCAAAGAACTTGCTCAAAAATCCACATAACAAGAATGTTAATATCTACTGTGCATCTCTTTCTTTATAGCAAATCTATTACCCTCACGATCTTCCTGCTGCTTCTTTTGTTTTTGTGGCCACAAATGGAATACAAATGAATGGCAGGAAGAAATGCAACCGTGAAAAGAAACAATGATTTGCAGATACTCTTAAGGCAAAAGCATGCAGCATTGCTCTCAATGATCCAACTTTCATACTATAGTCTGGTGGGTGAAATTGTATGGACTAGACCATACGATAACAATCAGAATATAGGGGATAACATTAAATCATAGTCAACTGTAATGGCCAAGTTGACGCATCACTTTAATCATCATAGGCCAAATGAGCAAGATGCCCAAGGGAATTTTCACAGATCCAGGCTCTGTGAAACCTAAATGTGCCTCTCTGGACACATGGAAATTGTTCATTGATACACTGTGGTGATGCTCAAGTCATGAAGGAGCACTTGAAGGAGTTACTGATCTTTCTTATGGAATGCACCAAGTCTCAGACAGGCATGTTTACAAATGTAATGTAAAATGCTGAGCTCCAATATTGACATAGGAAAGTTACTTATGATGGCTCCTTTACAAGTGTCACTATCTTCTTTGCGAGTCTTAGAGGAGCCTAAGACTCGAGGCATTATGGAACTGACCATTTACTTCAATTATTTTCCCTCAGAGCCACCAGTCAGGAAAGGTTATGTAATGCTCAAATTCCAAATAATGAACCCCAAAGGCCTTGTAACATCAGGAGATCCTATATTAGAACGGATCCTAAAGTCCAGACATGCTTAATTATAATGGAACCGAGTCCAATGCACAAGGACACATAGAAAGAAGGAGTATCTGGACCCTCTAATCTGATTCATTTAGGAACTGGGTCAAGTATGCTCCTTGATCTGGACTTTCCACTGGTCCTCTCCTCCAGGCTGGAAACAGACCTCTCAGAGGGTCTTGTTTCATGCCCTTTCCTTTCTGGCCTTCCTACAGTTTTTCAAGGAGAGAACGTAATCAAGTTCAAAGGTACTAGAGTTCTAGAATATAGCACAAGAACAAAATATTGTTCCAATCTTATCTGCAAATACAATAAGGAAAACAGCATGGAAACAGTGCCCAGCTTTGAAGAACTTGGAGTTGGGGAGTAAAGGAAGAAACAGGGAAATTCAGAAATGTAAGAATCCACAGCATTTGAATCTTTCTGGTAATGTTTTACAATATAGTGTATGAATTGCTGTGCTGTAAAGCCAAACAGCTGCCACATGTTGACAAATAATTGAATTGTATAAAATTGCAATATCTTTAAAACCAGTTTAAAAAAACAAAAAACAAAGTAAGAATCAACAAAGCAACAATGAATTGCATAAAAAACTCCAAACTCCCTGCCATGGAAAAATCCTGACTCACAGTGACCCTATAGGCCAGATTCTGTCCCCACCCCCACCCCCCACCCCCACCGATTTCAAGACTGTAACACTCTATGGGAGTAGAACGCTTCATCTTCCTGCCTTGGAGTGCACATGGCAGGACAATTCTTCCTCTCACCACCTCTGCCTCCACCAGCCATGTGGGCCACCATCTACTGTGAACTAGGGTAGCAGACCCCACAATTCTGCTTCTCCCACCATCCCAGATGATGCTTGTACAAAGAGATAGGAGCAGCACAGCTTCTGCCCTCAAATCAACCAACAGGGGTCTTCTCAGAGTGTGTCATGTGCGGAAGAGGCAAGAAACAGACCACGGCCAGACATCTGCGCTCCTATGTTCATCGCAGCGCAGTACACAATCGCAAAGAAGTTGGAAACAATGTAAATTTCCATCAACGGACAAATGGATTAAAAAACTCTTGTACATACATACAGTGGAGTACTAAGCATCCCTAAAAACCAGTGACGAATGCATGAATCATATCGCTTGATGGGAAGAGTTGGAGGGAATTCTGCTAAGTGAAGTAAGCCAAACACAAGAGGAAAAGTACAAGACGAGTCCACTGAGGTGAGCTTAAAAAGCACAAGGGGCATAGAGGGAAAGCTACTAAATGCATACATTCCCGGGGTGAGGTCCATGCTCTCTGGCAGGGGTCAGATCCAACCCAGGAATACATATGGCAGCCAACTATCAAAGGGAAAAGTTAAAAAAAAAAAAAGAAGAAGACATGGATAGGGGTGTGAACAGGGCAATAACCCACCCCTGGGAAGGTATTGTTTATTTATGTCTCCATGGGAGAGGGAGAGAGGGACCAAACCTCCACCTGGTGCATCAAGACTTGAAGGCAGCATACTGGCATGAAGCAGCGAACTAACAGAGAGTTCTGTGGGGCTGGCCCCATTCCCAGCTATGTGGACCCCCACAGAATGCACTGCAGAGCACATCTTTGAAGATACAGTTCAGGGAGAAGGGTGGGTCTGCTCAGAGCCTTGGGAGCAAACTAAGAGGGAAGGAGAGAGACAGAGAGAGACCCGCAAGCTGACCCACCGAGGACAATATTCCCGCTCGGAGCAGCCAATGCACAGAGAGGACTGTAGGGCCAGCCCCAACACAGCATGAGACACAGCATCCCCTCACTGACCCATAGCACAATAGGGGACAACACTGGAGACATAGTGCAGGAATTGTCCCCAGTCTGACCCCCTCACACTGGGACAAAACACGAAGTGAATGCAACAGAGCAGCAAGGGGAGGAGCAAAGCAATGAAGTCCCCGAGGAATCCCAACAATAGACTTCAGGGGCAGGGCTGGGCACCTCATCAGACTCAATCAGAAAACATTCATCAAGGTCAACAGACAGACCTGGAACTATTTATAGCCCCACCCCCTCCCCCCACCCCCATGTCTAGCTATATAAGGTCGGCAGGATAAACAATCCCGAGGAGACAACAATGGGACTGATGGCTCTTGGGGGACAAGGGAGAGGGGAAAGGAAGGGAAAGGAAGGGGAGAGTCAACAAACCCAGGAACAGGGGCATAGCAAGTGATCTAAAATCCATGACAAGGAGGGTATAAAATGCTTGGTGGGGTTTGATCAAGTGCAATGTAGCTGAGAGGAAGTATCAAAAGCCAAATGAAGGTTGAGCATGATGGACAAGAGGAAAGTAAAATGAAATAGAGGAAAGAACTAGGACGCAGAGGACATTTATAGAGTTATAGATACAGGCACATACATATGTAAATATATTTATATATAACCTTAGGGACATTTATCTATGTACATATATTTTATATATTAAGTATTAATGTAGCAGACAGACATTGGGCCTCTACTCAAGTACACCCTCAATGCAAGAACACTGTGTTCTAACAACCTAGCATTCTGTGAACTCACCGTTCCAATACGATGGCTAAGGACAAAATGGGTGTATAAGCAAATGTGATAAAGAAAGTTGATCGTGCGAGGCTATTAAAATATATAGTGTCTGGGGTCTTAAAGGCTTGAAGATAAACAAGCCGCCATCTATCTGGGAAGCACCACACCCACATGGAAGAAGCACACCAGCCTGGGTAATCATGAGAGGTTGACAGGATCAGGTACCAGGCATCAGAAGACCCCAAACAAACAATCCTATTGATGTGAACGATGGGGGTAGGGGGTTGGAGTGGAGACCCAAAGCCCATCTATAGACAATTGGACATCCCCTCACAGAAAGGTGACAAGGAAGGGGTGAGCCAGCCAGGGTGCAGTATAGCACTGACAAAACATACCAAATTCCTCTATTTCTTTAATGCTCCTCCTATCCACCACCACTATCATGACCCCAGTTCTACTTTACAAACCCGGCTAGACTGGCGCATGTACACTGGTACAGATAAGAGCCCTCAACATACAGAATCCAGGACAGATAAACCCCTCAGGAACAATTATGGGAGTAGCGATACCATGCAGGTAGGGGAAGGTGGGGAGAGAAAGGGGAATTGATCAGACGGCAAAATCAACATATAACCACCACCACCCAACCACCCAGGGTGATGAGCAACAGAAATATGGGTAAAGGGAGACATAGGATGTTGTAAGATATGAAAATAATAATAATTTATAATTTACCAAGGGTTAATGAGGGTGGAGGTGGGAGGGGGAAAAAAATGAGGAGCTGATATCAAGGGCTGAAGTAGAAAGAAAATGTTTTGAAAAGGATGATGGCAACATATGTACAAATGTGCTTGGCACAATGGATGTATGGATTGTTAAAAGAACTTTAAGAGCCCCCAATAAGATGATTTTTTTTAAGTATGCCAACACCTCACCATAATCCATTGCAAACCTACTGTGAATTATTACAGAAGGCCCATGCAGTGAAATCTGCTTGCATAGGAAACTCACCACATGCCTCCTTCCACAGCCTGTAGCTCCGACCTCTGAAACAGCAGGAGAGATCTCATAGAGAAGCAGCATGTGTCTGTCTCTTCCTTCCATTAGTTAGGGCTGAGGAACCCAAGTGGTGTAGTCGTTGGGTACTGGGCTGTGATCCGAACCACCAGCAGCTTCACGGGAGAAAGCTGGGGCTTTCTACTCCCTAAAGAGTTAGGGTCTCAGAAACCCAGAGGGGCAGGTCCACCCTGTCCTATAGGCTCTCGTGAGTCAGAACTGACTCAATGCAGTGAGTTTAGTTTTCTGGTTTGGGAGGACTTCTGACTGAGGTTGCTGTGTGCTAAGAAGTAGGCATCTGAGGTAGTTAGTTTATTGTGCCAACCTGACCGATTACGTATGTGGGATTAATTGAAGGGCAGAGAGATAAATGACTCAGCGAGCCTCACTTTTCTTGTCTCTTGCTCTTTGATCATTGGACCAGTGTGCCGCTGCCTTGCTTGTTCTGTGCCTCCATTTGTAAGCTACACTACCTGTGGGACACCTAACCCATGGACTGTGTCGCTGTCATTTGAGGTTCCTTCAAGACCTGCTTCGCCACACCATTGGAATTTACATCTCTTGAGCTGGGGACTGTCCGACCCTGTCATCTGGCTGACTGTTGGTGACCTGCCTTGCTGTTCGCTGCCTGTGCCCGGATAGCCTGAATTGCTCTACAGAGGACTACCCAGCGGCCCTCGAGACTTGAAGGACTGCCAGTGTCTCACAGCTCTCTCACGGGAGTTAGTTGCATTGAGCCATTTGTACTACTTTATAATGTAATTAACTGTTTATTTCTTGTGTTTTATATTTATCTATCTGTATAAATATATATAGAATTACGAGTATTCTGGTTTTGTTGCTCTAGAGAACTCTGTTTAACAAAGCATCTGTAGTGGAGGCTATTTTTAAAGCAAACATACTACAGGAAGAGCTCTGATAGCAACAAAGTAGAAATCCCTGGAAGTTTGTTTGGAAGATGACAGTCTCTAAAACTATAATATATAGACTTTAGGAAAAAAATGTGTTGGAAGATATAAAGATGGATATAGTGACAAAAGAATCAATCAATAAAAAAGATTTAATATATTATATATCTATGTATATATAAGCATAGCTGTGGATATGTCTGTTTATGTTGTATTCTTTATTTCTCTAGGGCAAATACCCAGTAAAGAGATTGCTGGATCATAAAAAGGTACTTGTATTTTCAGTTTTTAAGGAAGTGCCATCCTAATTTCCATAATGGTTGTACAATTCTGCAGTCCCACCAGCAATGTGAAAGCATTCCTATCTCTCTGCACCCTCTCCAGCATGTATTACTTTGTTATATTGAATTTTCCTAAAAGTGTCGCTGTGAGTTTGTATCTTGTTTTATTTGTATTTCTCCTATCTTGTTAAGCTATTGAAGCTTTCTATAGATTTTGGAGAGTAGCCCTTTATCTGATATATTACTACTGAATATATTTCCCAATCTGTGAGTTTTCTGTTAACTCTTTTGATAAAGTCTTTTGATGTATATAAATGTCGTATATTTATCAGGTCCCAGTTCTTTATTTTGTCTTCTATAATGTGAACATTTTTCATTATGCTCAGTAATCTGTTTATGCCTTGTATTAGAGTCCTTATGTTTGTCCCTGGTTTTTCATTGATGGTCTTTATATGATTTATATTCAGTTCTAGTTCTAGTTTTTGTTATTTTCCACTTTCTTTTAGATTGATGTTTTTCTGTGTTTTATTTTATTACTGTTGTTTTGTTGGGTTTGGGCTTTGTATCATTTTCTTTATATAAAATCCAGGGCAGATAAATCTATATAGACAGTAACTAGAATAAGAGTTGCTTGGGGTTATGGCAGGAGAGATTGGCGGGGGTGGGGAATGGAAGCTAATATCAGTAAATACAAAAATAAAGAAAATGTTCTACAACTGATTATGGGATGGTTGCACAACTCTTCTTAAAATGTTTAAACCATCGAATTATGTGGTACATGAATTGTATGTCAGTGAAACTGCATAAAAAATATTGCATTAGAAGTCTTTACCATAGCAATAAGATAAGAAAAAGAAATAAAAGGTATACAGATTGTAAAAGAACCAAACTCCCCACTGATTCATCTTGTTTTATAAATCCATAACCATGAAATGCCTATAGGCAAGCCAGTCTTCTGATCCTCCTACTGTCCTATGTTATAATTTCATACCTTCTCTCTTCAAACTTTGTTCGTTTTTTGCCAATTTCATTCAGTTGAAATCTGACCCTTCTTTCACTGAAGCACAACCAGTAAAGACTACCACTCACCATACTACCTTTCTATCTACCAACGTGTATGGTCATCTATGAAAATACCTTCCTTGCTCGAGATGAACTGTCCACACAACCACCAAAGGCTCACTCCCTCCTTTGTGTACTGTATCTCATCCCTTCTTGCCTATATCAGGATAATTCTTCATCAATTATTCTTCATAGAAGAAGGTCAGCAGAGACTCCAAAACTTGATCTTAACTGTGGAGTAGCTAAGGCAAATGGAAATATGAATGGAATAAATGAGATGAGCAGGAAATTTCAAAGGTCAGTTCAAGAAGACAAAGTAGGGTATTATCATGAAATGTGTGGAGACCTAGAGTTAGAATACTAAAAAGGTAGAGCTCAGCATAGCTTAAGCTGGAAGAACTAAAGAAAACTCTCAAGACATTCTATGGGCAAAATACTGAATAATGTAGGAAACTGCAAAAGAAGATGAACTGAATGCAGAGCCCCTGTATCAAAAAGAATTAGGCAGCATTCAACTATTTCAAGAGCTAGCATATTACCAACAACCTATCGATATTGAAGACAGTCAAAAACAAGGCTCCAGAAATTAACAGAATACCAACTGAAATGTTTCAACAATCTGATGAAGCGTTTACTCCTCTATGTCAAGAAATTTGGAAGACCGCTTCCTGGCCAATTGACTGGAAGAGTTCCATACTTGTACCAATTTCAAAGACAAGTGACCCAACAGAATGTGAGTATTGAACAATATCACTAATGTCACATGGAAGTAAAATTCTGCTAATAATTGATCAACAACAGTTGCTGTAGTTCATCAACAGGGAGCTACCAGAAATCCAGGCTGGATTCAGAAGATGGTATGGAACAAGGGTTAGGCAGGGTTGGGCTGTGTTAGGCAGGGTTCTCTAGAGAAACAAAACCAGGACACATGATTTTATATATATGAAGATAGGTTTATACAGTGAGAGAGGGTTCAGTTCAACTCACTTCCGTGGAACAGTTAATATATTGGAAGTCCTTCAACTTATGTGGGTTCCAGGGTCCAAGGTCAAGGAAGCAGAGTCCTCCCTGGGGCAAGGCAGACAGAGTCTGCCCACAGGCAGTAAGCAGCAGGGTGGATCACCAACAGTAAGTAGTTCCAGAGCTTAGTGAAGCAGGCCCAGATGGGATATCAAAGAAATGCAGGCAATGCAAGGCAAGGAATCCACCAGCCTTAAGCTCAAGCAGATGTATGCACCAGCAGGTTGGCGAAGCAGGTCTCAAAGGAGCCTCAAGCTCTGGAACACAATCAACAGATCGGCCTAGCCAACAGGTAATGTAGGTCACAGGTTGAGGCAGAGAATAGCTACAGCAGCAGCCCACACACTCGAGCACACTCTAGCATGCTCCAATCACCAAAGAGCAAGAGAGAGGGGGTGGGCCTTGCAGAGCCATTTATCTCTTTGCCTTCCGATCAGACTGTGGCGTGGTCTGATGATTCCCACATGTTCCTATTAGCCAGCTTGGCACAATAAGCCTACCTATGACAATTGCTGATGTCAGGTAGATATTATCTCAAAATGGAAAATTTTTACTTGTGTTTTATTGACTCTGCAAAGGCATTTGACTGTTTGGATCATAATAATCCATGAATAGCATTGAGAAGAATGAGAATTCCATAATACTTAATTGTACTCATGCAGAACCTGTACATGAATCAAGAGGCAGTTGTTTGAATAGAACAAGGGAACACCACATGGTTAAAAATCAAGAAAGGGTTGAGTAGGGGTTGTATCCTCTCACCTTACTTATTCAATCTGTATACTAAGCAAATAATCAGAGAAGCTCAATTATATGGAGAAAAGCATGAGATTGGAGGAAGGCTTATTAACAAACTGTGGTATGCAAGAAAACAATCTTGCTTGTTTAAAGTGAGGAGGACTTGAGTACATGCTGATGAAGATTAAGTGTTGCAACCTTCAATATAGATTACAACTCAGTAAAAAAAAAAAGAAAAATCCTCACAACTGGGCCAAAAGATAGCATCATGCTAAACAGAAAAGACTGACGTTGTTGAGGATGTCATCTTGCTTAGATCCACAATCAAAGCTCTTGGAAGCTGCAGTCAAAAGATCAAATGACACATTCATTGCATTTGGTAAATCTGTTTCATGAGATCTCTGTTGAAGAGCAAAAATGTTATTTTGAGGACAAAAGTGCAGCTGACCCAAGCCATGGTATTTTCAATAGCCTCATATGCATGTGAAAATTGGACCTTGAACAACGAAGACCAAAGAAAACTCTATGCATTTGAACTATAGTGCTGGTGAAGACTATAGAATGTACTGCGTAGTGCAAAAACATCGAGCAAACTTGTCTTGGAAGAAGTGCAGCCAGAATGCTTCTCAGAGGCAAGAATGGCAAGACCACATCTCATGTACTTTGGACAAGTTATCGGGAGAGACCAGTCCCCGGAAAAGGGCATCATGCTTTGTAAAGTAGAACAGTGATGAAAAAGTAGAAGACACCAGATCCGTTAGATTGACACAGTGGTTGCAGCAATGAACCCAAACATAAGACTTGTGTGAGTGATGCATGACCGGGCAGCATTTCGTTCTGCTGTGCACAGTGTCACTTTGAGCCACAGCCAGCTTGATGCCACCTAACAAGAACAAGAACGACTCCATTAATGCAGTCCTCTTGATCCACAGCATCACATTTTCTCTCTCTACTGAATTATTTCCATTAACATACAAACAGGCTATTATAAATAAACCATTGCTAACTACACTGCCTCTTCCATGTTACACATCATTACCCTGCTTTTCTATAAAGCAAAGTAATTTCAGAGTTGTCTGTACCTATGTCTCTGTCTTCTTTCTTCCATTTCTCCCCATAAACCAACAATAGTGCGTTTGTCCCCATCACTTCACCAAATGTATTCAAAGTCATGAATGCCCTCCACGTTATTGAATCTAGTGCTCACTTCTCAGACCTCTTCTTACTTGGCCTGTCAGCAGGTTTTAATGACACTTCTCCGTAATTTAGTGACTTCACATAGCGTTGAGCCTACCATCACTTTCTGGCTTTAGCTCCGTGTGACTGTTCACTTTGGCCCCTCGTGGCTTGTCATCTTCATCTCTCTGACCTCATAGCTTCAAAGAATCTCTGTACTCATTCGATTATTTTATTCTCCTACCTTTTCTTCCTTTAGTGATCTCAGTTACCATCTACATACTTACGGCTTCTACTCCAGATCCTAAACCAAGTGTCCAACATCTTGCCCTATGCTAGGTTTTCCCATCTCAGTGAATTGCAATCCCATTCTTCTAGTTATTCACCCCAAAATGACTGAAGTCATATGTGACTCTGCTGCTGCGCTTATCTAAAGTTATAAACAAACCACCCTAAAAATCAGTGGCATCAAACATTTATTTTCATTATCAATCTGGGTGGGGCAGTGCAGGGACAGCTTGTCTCCCTCCATTCTACTCAGCATTAGCTATGACAGATAAAAGTCTGAGAGATTGCTCACATGTCGGGCACATGGGCCTGGTGGACTCCATCAACCCTTTCCTACCGTCATCTTTTACATCCGTAGTCAAGCACGTTGCCTTTGCGCCATCTGGACTCTTAGGATCTGGAACAGTTTGTGGCAAATAGTAAATTCTCAACAACAACAAAAAAGGATTGAAGTTATGAATCAAATCACATCTCTATGATACAGTCAATAAGTTACTTTCAGTTGAAGCATTTTGCTGGCAGTCACTATGGGGATAGGGAATAATCATAAAAGCAAACTTGGATAGGTTACAGAAGCCCTAGAACCTTATAAGGATCTTACTTTCTTCATGATTTACAGGTCCTGCCTTCCCTTGAAAAGGCTACCTGAAATTTCAATGTCCTCAGCTCTTTCTTTCAGAGCCCTGGAGTTTGACTTTCTCCTCCACCTCACCCTCAGACCAGGAGAAGCATACCCCTATGTTCACAAAGTCTTCTTTTTATGAAAGCAACAATAAAGGAACTCACTAAGTGCTGGATTGTCAAAATTAAGCAATTTGCATCTCTGGCCACCCACAGAAATCAGGGGAACACCTTATTGACTCTCATAAAAATAATCTCTCTTAAAAAAATAAGAATCATCTCGCTTACCCAGCACAATGTTGGGTATACAGTGAACCCTCGTTTATCGCGGTTAATCGGTTCTAGACCCTACTGTGATAAATGAAATTCCGCGAAGTAGGATTCCTTATTTGTAAATCAAATATTTTCGTAGTTAGAGCATAGAGGACATGAAAAAACACCCTGTAGTCACCATTACACTCGTATTACCCAATTTATTAAACGAAAAAGGGAAAATACAGTAAAACATTTTGGACGTTACAATTATCATTTATTATTTATTATATTATTTATGGCATCAAGCGTGTACAGTATGAGCCAATCAGTGGCAGTAATGACAGAGCATGCGCTGTTACACAAAAACCGCGATAGAGTGAAGCCGCGGAAGTCGAAGCGCGAAGTGGCGAGGGTTCACTGTATAGCCCCACATCCCCATCCCAAGGGGGACGAATAACAGAACGTGGGTGAAGGGAGACAACGGACTCTGTCAGACATGAAATAACAATAATAATATATCATTGATCAAGGATTCACAAGGGTGAGAGGGGAGGGGAGGGCCAAAAGAGGAGATGATACCAAGGGTTCAAGTAGAAAGAAATGGTTTTGGAAATATTCATGACAACATATATACAAGTGTGCTTAATAGCATTGAGTGATGGATTGTTATAAGATTTGTAAGAGCTCCCCAATAAAATGATTAATAATAATAATCTCTCTTAGGAGTTTTCTCACATTCTTCAAGAGCAAGAGATATAAATGAGTGTATCTTCTGTTATTAAAGTCAGGCCCAGCACCTGTGTGCTGGCTAAGAAAACACTCCGAATGCAGCCCCTGCAAGGTGCCATTGGCATCAGCCTCTTCCCCAGTTCCAGCAGAGAGGACAGCCAGAGCTTCTCCAGTCCCTTCCCATGGCCTTCCCGTGACTTCAGTTGAACACATGGGTCCCAGGAAATGCTCTAACACTTCTGTGGCACTACAAAGCTAATGGTTTGGTATCCGTTTTGTCAAAACACATTGTTATTTGAACTCTGCCATCCATTAGTGCACATGAAATCTTTGGCAAAAACAGGCTGAAGGACAATTCACTTTGTTGTGAATAGAAGTTAAGAGCCATCAACCCGCAGCCTTGGTAAAACTCATGCATAACTTTTCCTTTGTTAAGACAGATTGAAATAGGCAAAGGCTAAATTTTTCCATGAGGTTTTATGTTCCTAGCCAGGGTACAGTTAACAAGGATAAACACAGATTAGTTAATCATTATTTCCTGCCATTTCCTGATTATTATAATCCACTAGAATTTATTAACAAGATTGTCAAGTTAGGTGTACAAAAGAAAACCAAATAAGCATGCAAATTGATGATGTTCTGAACCCGCTAACACTGGGGCTTGGCTCTCACTTCACCAGTTGCCACCGAGTTGCCTCCAGCTGGGACACCCGGTGTGTCTGTCCCCAGGAGGTTTTCCGTGGCTGCTTTCTCAGAAGGAGAGCGCCAAGTTTTTCTTCCCAGGTGACTCTGGGTAAACTCAAACCTCCCAACCTTCAGTTAATAGACAAGAAAAGTAACTGTTTGCATGGCTTGAGCACTCTGGACTTCTACTGGTGGGTATAGGCCCACTTTATTTATCCCACCTTCCATTCCACTCTCCTAATTAAATCCTCAAACATTCGTGAATGCACTGGCTAAGATTAAGGTATGATATGAGAATCCTGGTTCCAAGGGACTTCTGACCCAAACCTTGATTTTTTTTAAAAAACATGTCATGATCAGAATGCTTTTCAAATGTGATCAATGGATCAATTTCCGTAAACCTTTGATAGTCATTCCTAGGGACAAAGTCTTGTGTTGTTGCTTACCCTTAAGTAGGAATCTGACCCTGTTTATACCTTCTTGGTATGAGTAGGAGGAGCAGGAGTGAAAAGAAATATAATTAAATTTTTTTAAAAACCCTCACTGCTATTAAGTGGTTGCTCACTCTTATCGACCCTATAGGGACGCGGGAAACTGCCCCTGTAGGTTTGCAAGGCGATAGCTCTTTACAAGAGTAGAAAGAAAGCCCCGTGTTTCTCCCACCGACACTTAAGTACTCTCCAGAAACCACCACCTATGGAGCAGAGGAGAGAGGGTTGGGAATGGGGGAAAGAGCGAGATGAAATCAAAGAGGAAGAGATTTGGGATGGTTTCTGAAAGGAGAGGG
>NW_022103898.1:36701513-36706890 GCF_000313985.2 Echinops telfairi | reverse complement strand
CTGTTCTTGAAGCAATAACAGATCACGGTACGCATATTGTGATGGGATTATTCCACAAGCAATGTGAAAAAATGATTTGGGGATGGAGGGACTGCACAGAGAGGCCCTGAGGGAAGGGGTAAGTAATAATGAGGTGGAAATTGTAATAGTTAAGGGAGGGAGAGGGAGCAAGATCCCAAACTACTGTGGTTTGTTGCCACCCCAGGGTCAATTCCAGCCTATGATGATCTGACCGTCACAGAGTTGAACCGCTCTTCAGAGTTTTCTTGGCGGTAATCTTTATGGATGCAGTTTGCCAGAGCTTTCTTTGCAGCATTTCTGGGTGAGTGCCAAGAGTCGACCTAACAGCCGATCACAGCCACTCGCAGCAGAAACCAAAAGAACAGAACAACTTGTAGAGACACAGCAACTTGTTTGATGGCTAATTGAATGGGAGGAGCGAGCGAGGCAAAGAGAAAAACCACCGATGACTTCAAACGTTTGAGCTTGAAACTTACATTCCAAAACCCTGACTTCACTGCCACAGAGTCCACGTTGCTGCCCAGCATCCCTGTCAGGCCCCGGAGAACTGTCCCGGTGAGGTTCTGAGACTGTAACTCATTATAGAAGCAGAAAGCCTTGTCTTTCTCCTACGGAGAGGCCAGTGGTTTCAAACCACTGACCCGTTGGGCAGTTAGCAGCCCAACATGTAACTACCATACCACCAGGGCACCTTGCTGAACCTTAGTTAGAAGGAAGAAAACGGTGTCAAGATGGGAATGTGTGAATCAGAAGAGTCGGTGGGGGTAGGATGGGGGGTTTAGGAGATGTCTTATCTGTGTCAGATATGCCACAGTGACCTATGTATATAAATCTATATTCACTGCCACCCACCTGTGGTATTGAATCCATTTCAACTCATATACGCATTTATTGATAAGAAATGGCTCTGTGGAAGGGCCAGCCCCAAAGCCATGAGTCAGGTGTCAGCCGGAAGGCTCCTCCTGATTCACATGGTTGTTGCGTGGGATGACAAACCCAAATTCGGCAGGTCAGGTGGCAGGCAGCTGGCTCATTTCACAAGAACTGGATGCTCAAGGCTGACTAGTCAAGCACAGGATGGCGGTAGGTTTGCCTGCGTGTCCATACTTACCGAATGGGTGCAGGGCATACCAGCATAGAAAGTTTATCTCGAATCACAAAAGAAAGGATAATTATATGATACCGAAAACCATGGCCTTGTCAACTGGACACGTAATATTAATGGTCATGTTGCTGTTGATAGTGCTATCAAGTTGATTCGGACCCATAGTGACCTTACACACAACAGAAGGAAACACTGCCTGGTCTGTACCCTCCTCACAGTTGTTCCTGTGCCCGAGCCCATTATTGCAGCCCCTGTGTCAATCTTGTTGAGGATCTTCTCTCCTTCGCTGCCCCTCTACTTTACCAAGCATGATGGCCTTCTTCAGGGACTGGTCTCTCCGGATAACATGTGCAAAGTAGCCAAGCACTATTATAAGCACTTAAGACAGAATAAAAATTAGACCAAATATCTGCCTTCACGGAATATGACTTGTATATGAAAGTATAGGCAAAAAGCCATAGGAATGCAAAGCTCACAGAGTGAATCCAAAAATAAACTAGAAACAAGTGATAGATAAGCTAAACTGCGATTCAAAGAGTTATCTGTTATCTGATATCAAATTCAAAAAGTACATCTTTGTGACGGTTAAGGCTCCCCTCTGAGGAGGCCCATTAGAATGCAAATTCAAATCACCACCTAGCATCAAAGGGAGAGGTAGAATTTACAGGCTCCTTGTGAATTCCATCCAAGAATTTAGAGGGCACAGCAAAGGACAAGATAAATAATAGATTCTGACTCGTTGGAAATAAGAAGAAGGCACAGGGAAGTCCCATAGCAAGGACATTTAAACGTCTCGACCCGGCATCAGCACACAGCAGGCAGAAGACATATTGAATTCCAGGAAGGGAAAAAAAGTTCTCTGCCATTTTTATTTACAAATAACTACACAAATATCTCATCGTAGGGCAGCAAGAGTGCGAGAACTCTGAAGCCTATCATCTTCGAAAATGATAGATGAAATACATGAACTAAAATTATTTTCACAACAAAGGAACAGAAAACAGCATTGAAGTCCAGAAATCACAGGATCTGAAACCAAACATCAAACATATATGATTAATGCACAAGCTAAAATCAAACATGGATCTTCCATTACCTTTTCACTCCATTTTCCATGAACATTTTGAATCCTAAACACACACACACAAGGAAGTCAAAAAGTATTGACGTTAAATGATAGAAACTATTGCTTTTTAATATATCCTTCATATAGGCCTATATACTTCCGATCGTTCTAACCCTTTCCAGAAGAATTCTGTAATCTTTAATTGTCAAGAATAGCTTAATTGTCACTCTCTAAGGACTCAAGTTATTTTTCTTTTCTATGTTCTTTAGTGTGGGGAACAAAAAGAAATCTAAAGGTGTACGACCAGAGCTGTAAAGCTAAGGTCTACCCTCCAAAAAATTTTCTCATAGGATAACTCTCGCTCTCATCCAGGAATGAGCACATGCATTGTAATACTGGAAAAACATTCCTTATCACAACTTCCCTGTATTTTGTCTCACCAATGCAATTGCCCATTAAAAAAAGATGTCTTCCTAGTAAGTCCCTATGGTTAGCCTGTGTCCTTCCAGAAAATCTGTCACGATTTCTTTCCCCTGTGGAGTCCCGCAAAAACAGTCACCTTCCGAGGTGACACCTCTGTCTTGAATTCAGCGGGCCCAGCACTGTTTTGATTGGACCTTATTCTGTGGATCATATTGCTGGACCACAGATCTAAGACTCCTCTCTGGTCATGAGTCATTCTATACAATCATCTTCATTAGTTTTACTCTGGCTTAAAGGACTGTTTACAGTTCAGCTCTTGGAACTGGCTGATCTATGCAGATAGTGTTTTGGGCACTCATAAGCTGAAACCTTGCGGAGACCGGGATAGTTTCTTAAAATTAAAAATATGTCACATCAATAGTAAAAGTACAGTTTTCATTCACCGGTGTCTGCATTCCAGCCACCAAATGCACTGGCATCGAATCAGCGCCAACTCATGATGAATCTAGAGGGTGGAGCAGACGGGCCTCTGGGGGTTTCTAAAGTTGCAAACCTTTATAGGTACAAAAGCCTCATGTTTCTCCTGTGGAGCCATTGGCAGATATGAATAATTGCCTTTATGGTTGTCAGCCCAAAGTGTCATGCACTAAATCACCTGGGCTACTTCCACAGTTTCTTCATTTGTCAAGGTTGATGTTTTTTTCCTCTACTGATTCTTCTTTGAGGTCCTCCCAAACTTCCTTAAAATGCATGATCCATCTAAAACCTGTAGTAATATGTGGGGCAGCCTGCCTGGTAACTTGTTGCAAAGCTTCCATGACGTGGGAAGACATCAATGTGAGCTTTGTAAAAAAAAACAAAAAACCATAATATTAACCCTGACTTCAAAATTGTCTTTCTCTGTTTCTTTTAAATTACTTTTCTTGTGGCACAAAATGTTCCCTTTTTTACAAGGATTGTAAATAATAAAATCCAAATCCTAAGGACAGAATGGAACTTAAATTGTGAACATCTGGTTTGCAGAAGGCTATGGATGACAGTGGATGTCCAAAATCCATTCCTAGAGCCCACACATGGATTAAGGCTCCACCGAATCCCCTCTGACCATAGTTGAGAGAGGTGAATAGCCCTGAAAACTAGATTCCTGCAGATGCGGTCAGGTTAAAATTCAACACCTTTTTATTTGATCTCCTTTTTGACACATTTGAAATTTGTTCTAGTTTTTAATATTTTCTTTTGGATTGAGGTTTTTATAATCTGTTTTACTTTGTTATTTTATTAGGATTTTTTGTTATGTTTTTCTGTAGATGAATTCCAGGTGGGGGAGGGGGAGAGGGAATTCAGATAGGTAAATCTCTAAAGACAATAGCTGATTAATGGTTTGGGGACTTAGAGCAGGAGATGTGGGGGGTGGGTTGGGAACTAACGGCAATGAGTAGAAGAATGAAGAAAATGTTCAAAAATTAATTATGGTGATGATTGCACAACTCTTCTTACTGCAATTGAACTATCGAATTGTAATGATCTCTGAATTATATGGCAATAAAACTGTTAAAAAGAGAGGGGGGGGATCTTTTTGGGGGGAAGGCTCATTCTAATGCGACTAAGACAAGTACTTTAGAACATCCATCCACTGAGGCAGATTTGAACGTACTTTGTTTGGAAGAAGCCCATGCATGCATGGACTGAAAAAGTCAGCAGCAGTATTTTTGACATACCGTATATGTCAGTCTGTGGTGCCATCGAATGAATTCTGACTGAAGGTGACTCGTGTACGGAAGATTAGAACTGCAGCATAGGTCTTCCAAAATCGGAATCTTTCTAACGTTTCCTTCAGATAGTAAATGTGAGACACCAGCTGAGAAAATACTGAAAAATAATTTTAATGACAAAGGTCTAGTTGTCAACATGACTTTAAACCTATAGTACTGAAGAACAGTGCAGATTAGGCAGGCAGATCAATGAAATCAAGTGGAGAACAAATATAGTCCCAAGTGTGGGAATTCTTTGAATAAAAATTCAATTCAAACTAACTGGAGAAAGATTAGGGCCTCCATATATGATTATCAGCATAATGAGCAACTATTTTTTAAAGATAAAATATGATCACCTCAGAAAAGAAAAAATACATATTTTTCATTGATTTGGTCTTAGAGCCTCATTTTGTTCAGTATTTATCAATACCAATTTAAAAATAATAATAATAACTTTACCAACACTGTTGACAATTACTTAAGCATGAATTTTCAAGCATTAAACCAGTTTGATTTTCTTTTGATCAATTTTCTATATAGCATAAATAAAACACTATTTCCATTTCCATTTTTTCATCTTATTGGAATGATTTTCACGGGCACCAAGATTTCCTTTTTTCATGTAACTTATAAAATAAAAAAGGAGCCCAGGTGGTGTGGTGGTTACGTTGTTGAGCTGTGATCCACATGGTTAGCAGTTCAAAATCACCAGCAGTTCCAGGAGAGAACCACTGGGCTTTCTACTCCCATAAGCAGTTACAGCCTCTGAAACCTACAAGGGGGTCTCTAGGAGTCAGTGTTGGCTGGATGGCAGTGAGCTTTTTTTTTTCTTTTTTTTTTTTCAAATAAAAATTTACGAAACAATCTAAATTTTCCATTGATAGACAAGTGGATTAGAAAACTCTGGCATAAGTCAGGGTGCATTATAGCAACAATGAAACATGTAGCTTTCCTTTGGTTCTTTAATTCTTCCTCCCCACCACTATCATGACCCTAATTCTACCTTAC
>NW_022103898.1:36698142-36699517 GCF_000313985.2 Echinops telfairi | reverse complement strand
CCCTTCCTCAACGCAAGAACACTTTGTTCTAGGAACCTGGTATTCTGTGATGCTCCCCCTCCCAGCATGAGGGAGGTAGGGAGGGGAAAAAAGAGGAATTGATACCAAGGTTTCAAATAGAAAGTAAATGTTTAGAAAATAATGATGGCAACATCTATACAAATGTGCCGGATACAACTGATGTGTGGATTGTTATAAAAGCCCGCAATAAAATGATCTCACAAAAAAAAAAAAGAAGACAGAGTTAAAAAAAAATGTATGACCATTGAGTCAATTCCAACTCACAGTGACCTTATGGAACAGAATAGAATTAAGCAAAAGGGCTTCTAACACTGTAAGTATTTATCGGATAATTGAGGGCTGAGAATAAACTGGTTATCAGAGTATTGGAGAAATGACTATAGGAGATCAAAATGGTAAAGCTGACTTGAATTGTTAAGGCCTTGTCACTTGATTGTGCCTTTGGTACATTATGGGCTTGAGCTGGGTTTCAATACTTTGATCTCTGATGTATTCTGTCATTGTAGACAGCCCTCTTGAGTTTTGTTTTCTATTTTTCGGTGTATGAAATCCAGAATTAATGAACCTATAGAGACAACATGTAGAATAAGAGTCTCTGGGCCTTATGGGGGCGGGGGGGGCGGTGTGGGATTGGCAGTTAAAGTGGAGCTCATATCAAGGAGTTCAAGCAGGAAAAGAATGTTTTAAAATTGATTGTAGTAAAAAAAATTGATTGTAGTAGCAATTGTACAGTACTGCTTGAACTGATTGAACTATGGGATGGCATGATATCTGTAAGAGCTCCCAATAAAATATGGGGTGGGGGGGGTTGGGAGGAAGAATTATTGAATTATGCCTTTTACTCCTCTGAAATATTGCAGCAACCAGCTTCAAGAAAGTTCTCGTTGCCCTTCAGTCCTCAGGCATCTGGCAAGCGCCCTCCCCACAGCCAAGATGCCCCAAAGGAAGGTCAGCTAGGCAGGCTGAAGGGGTGGTGAAGGAGGAGCCCAAGAAGAGATGGGCGAGGTTGTCAGCGAAACCTACACCTGCAAAAGTGGAGACGAAGCCAAAATGAGCAGCAGGTAAGGATAAATCTTCAGACCAAAAATGTGCAAGCCTAAGGGAAAAGGGGAGCAAAGGGAAAACAGGCTGAAGAGGATAACACAGAAACTCAGAGGATTCACCTGCCTGGAATAGAGACCAAAAACGAGGAGAGGGCAGCCTCTAATGAAGCAGGAGGAAAAGAAGCCAAGTCTCATTCATGTTTATCTGCCATGTCTTCTCAGTGGCCCTATTAGCTCCCCTTTTTTGGTACAATCCAGAGGAATAGTTTTATCAACTATTTTTTAAATGCAAGTTTTTAGTAGCTCTAGAA
>NW_022103898.1:36693507-36696427 GCF_000313985.2 Echinops telfairi | reverse complement strand
TTTTTATTAGGATATATATTTTTTGCCCAAGTCAAATATTGCCGTTATAAATTTGTGAAGGTTTAATTTTTTGGAAACAAGTCATTACCTAATTTTTATACGTAGTTTTAGCTGTCAGCTTGAGGCTGTCTGCTCCATAAAGATTTATGATTTAAGAAACCCTACACAACGTTGTGATTAGTCAGATGAATCAGAATCAGCTCAAGGCAGTGGTTCATTTGGTTTGAGATTAAATTGTGTTATAAGCAGTAATAACCACAAGGTCAGCAGTTCATAAACCACCCATAGTGTCACTCTAGGTTGGAATGAACTCACACAGCCAAAGGAGTATCCGCCAGAAAATTTGGGGTCTTTCTGTTGTCCACTATTGCTGTATGGTAATCACAATTCAATTGTTTCATAGCATCTCCTTATTCAATTGCCAATATCATCACACCCACCCCTCCTGGCAGAAGAAAATCAATGAATGGCTGGGTCCACATTCTACATCAGGTTCCTACCTCATATGTTATACACAAATAATTCAAGGTTGTACACAAAAAAATTGATTTCAAAAAATGTAACAGCACATATCATTTTGAAATAGGATGAAATGTTATGTGTGGAACACAAAAATCAGAAGTCAAAAGGACAGTTTACATGCCTTCAACCAACCCAGATGAACCACAACACTAGAATTTTTCAAATGTTCCATGGAGCAGAGATTTCTTGCTACGATAGGAAGTGGAAGCTAACTGTTGATTCAAAAACAGGTAGGTGGGGCCAGGTCCTCTTTAATGAGTGTGGAAATCACATGATTGTATTTTTTTTAATCATTCAAAAGAACTATAATACATAGTCACAATAAAACATTAAAACAAACCAACAAGTTCAATATAAAGCCCAAACACACATTATTCCCAAGTTTACTTACAAAGATAGCTACTGTAGAGGTTTGGTAAGTGTGATGCTAGTGTTTTTTAAACGGTTGTGTAACTTTGGATCCTCTCTTACTCCCAGGCTTTAATGGGTTCATATTATACAGATTTGGTCAATCTAGCTTCTTGAATTTAAATGATCTGTACATGCCTGTGCACCCTTCAATCGGATTCAAAAGGAAGGGCTCCAGCAAGTACGCATATACTGTCATGCTCATACTTTAACTATCTTCTATATAAAAAAAACAAGTAAAAGCACCAAGAAGAAGACAGTTGCCCGCTAATTTTTGATGAAGTGTGTTTAGTATACCAAAAGTCACACCCCACCATCCTGCTAAAGCTAGAGCGCAAAAGGAAGTTGCTAGCACCATAAAATGAAGAGGAGTGGGTAGGCAATTGTAGACTACATGAGTGCCTGCTGATCAACAGGAGGAGGAAGAACTGAAAACAGGCAGCAGTGACTTCTGTTCAAGAAGCACACTTTGAAATTAACAGAAGGCAAAGCTCCGGCAGAAGCATGGGCTCCAGCTGTGCTTCCTGTCTGTGGGCTCAGATCAACTTGCAGGTGGGGGCTGTGAACTCTGGATTAGCAGAGGGAGCTTGGAAAGTGAGAATGTTCCAGCAAGAAACTGTATCACCAGAGCCCTCCTCAATCTCTGGTTTGCCTTTGTCTTGTTACAATTAGTCCCTGGGTGTTACAAACCATTAACACACCTACAGCCCCTAACCTCAAAGTTTGAGGTTTGAGTTTGTTGACCCAAAGGTGCCATGGAAAAAGGACTACCTACTTCCCCAAACCATCCAATGAAAGCCCGTGGTGAAATGAGTTCCTTTACGTGACGTTTCGCTTCTCTGAGAAAAATGGTTTGAGAGATCTTTTCCCTAACCATAGGTTCCCAGATTTACTGTCCTCTTTTCTGAAAAATTGCTCTTTTTCTCAGCACCCACCTGGCAATTGAAAACTTTTATACTATCGCCCATAATCTAGGATAAAGTGTAGGTGTCTGCTTTTGAAGTCCCCCCACCTCCAAAAAAAATCGTTCCAGCACCCCCCACTTTGGGAATCACTGCCTTAAACCTTTGCCCTTTTTTCTACCCACAAAGACGATGTTTTCCTTTTTCTCAGACTCACTGCCCTGAGTCGGTGGTGACTCATAGCACCTGATAGGACAGAGACCTGCCCCTGTGAGTTTCTGAGACTGTAACTGTTCTTCTAACTGTTCTTCTATCTGTCTCCCACAGAGGGGCTGGCGGTTTCCAACTGGTGGCTGTTCAGCTCGCAGCCCAATCAGAGGCCATCAGGGCTCCTCTCAGTGCAACATTTACTGAGTAAACTGTAAACAACTTGGTTTGATACTTTTGTCTGGCTTCTGGCTGTAGCCTGCCTTGTTACTGGCATGCACCTGGCAGGGATTGGTCGATAAACCATGCAAATAAGGTGACCATGGACCACGCAAATGAAGTGTCTCTAGCCTACTAAGCAAATAAAGTGCCTGTGACCTACGGAGAGGGGATTGTTAGTTTGAGGTTACTGCTGCGAGGGCCCAGGCCTTGAAATGGCCAAGGAATTTGTAGGCTTAAGCAGCCAACCCTACAGATATTTTTCAGTTGAGAAACAGGCCTGGAGGGCAGGGGCAGAGGGGGGGTGTTTCAGGGTGGAGAAGTAGGAAGAAGAGTCTCAGGAAGACAGAAGAGAGAAGGGAGAAGAAGCAGAGAGAACGCAGCGGCGGGGACCTCCTAAAAGAGCTGTAACATGGACAAAGGGCTGGAGCCAGCAGCAGAGTTGTCAGTAACGCACTGCAGGGCCGGGAGGAGCTTGTCCTGGGGGGGCCAGAGGAAGTCTGTGCTGTGCTGAAGGAGCTGAGAGAAAGCCTGGGCGGCTGAGAAGAGCTGAGAGAGCAATCTTGCACTGAAGAAGGAACGCTTTGCCTACACGCTTCCTGACCCTAATCCTGATCCAGGTCCCAAACTGTACCCTGTTACTTCCTTGATAAACACCACTT
>NW_022103898.1:36691491-36692655 GCF_000313985.2 Echinops telfairi | reverse complement strand
TGAGAATGAGGGGGGCTGGAGCAGAGACCCAAAGCCCATCTGTGCACAATGGAACATCCCCCCACAGAGGAGTCACGGGGAGGGGATGAGTCAATCAGAGTGCAGTAGCGCATTGATGGCTCATGCAATATACCTCTGATCCTTTGAGGCCTCCTCATCCCCACTATCATGACCCCAGTTCTGCTTCCCACTCTGGAGTAGACAGGAGCATGTACATAGGTATAGGCAAGAAGTAAAACTCACAACACATGGAACCGAGGAACAGGAATGAGAATAGAGATACCAAATGGGTAGGGGGAAGCGGGGGAGAGGTGGGGAAAGAGGAGGCACCAATCGCAAGGAATAGCACATAACCATACACCCCCATCCAGGGGGAAGGACAACAGAAACCAGAAGGGAATGGAGACAGCAGTCATTGTGAGATTTGAAAATAATTAACAATCTATAATCCATCAAGGGGCCATGAGGGGTGGGGTGG
Organism: Echinops telfairi; assembly: GCF_000313985.2. Taxonomy (NCBI): domain Eukaryota; kingdom Metazoa; phylum Chordata; class Mammalia; order Afrosoricida; family Tenrecidae; genus Echinops; species Echinops telfairi. Next base: position 36,692,177 of record NW_022103898.1, on the reverse strand, counting down.
GGTAGGCAAAAAAAAGAGGAGCTGATCCCAAGGGCTCCATGCAAAGTATAAGTCTAGAAAAGAACGATGAAATGTATGTACTAATATGTTGGATACAATTGAGGTATGGATTATAACAAGAGTTGTAAGAGCCCGCAATAAAATGATCTGAAAAAAACAAAACAAAACCGGAGAATAGAGGTAGTATCTGACCTCCTTCTCATGAAAATCAGCGTTGGGCTGATCCTGGTCCTTTTATTCCTGGAGTTACACAGGTTCTGCGGACACTACTGGCCCTGTTTTGTAAAGCCTTGCCGAGCACAGCCCTGTGCTGACACACTTGCAGTCACCGTGAGTCAGAATGGCGTGTAGAGCAAGTGGTTCTCTAGCCTGGGCGCTGACCGTGCAGAAACTGAGTGAGGAAAGGAAACTTTCAAAAGAATTTCAAAAATGGTTCCACTTCCAGCCATAAAGGAAGGAGAATATTACCAGGGACGGCATTTACAACTTCTTTCTGACCAAGATGACAGGAAAGTTGAGATAGTGGAGAGCTTCTCACCTAGCTAATCTTATCCTGAGACTTAGGGCATATGAAGTACACAATTCTGTGGCCCCACAGAGAGTTTAAAGCAAAGACCAAACTCTCTGAAAAGGGTCAGACAGTGACTATTTTGGGCTTTGTGAAACGTGGGGTCTTTGTGACAACT
>NW_022103898.1:36681673-36689702 GCF_000313985.2 Echinops telfairi | reverse complement strand
TTAAAAAAAAAGCAGCAAAAGTAGCACTTTGAAGATGAAAAAGAAAACAGAAAAAAATTTGGATGCATGTGTTTTGTTTTGTTTTTTAATCACTTCAAAAGCTAAAAGCCCCGTGAGCTTCTTAGTCTTGCTACGAAAACAGGTGGCTGTTGAATTTGGCCTGCTAGCCAGGCATGACTTGCTAATTTCTGGTTGAAGAAGTAGAATTCCTGTCTGAAGCGTATATTCTCCCTCAGCAGCGACCCAATTGCCATGCAGACAAGTCGACTGATTCCCGGCCACCTCGTGTGTGTCAGAGTGGAACACCGTATCCCACAGGGTTTTCCTTTGTTAAAGATCTATTTGGTTGTTGCTGTTGAGAACAAAAGCAGCAGAACCTGCACCGCTTGTGATGATGGTGTGGTGAGGGTAGCATCAGACTTCCTCGGCTAACTGCAGGGGCAAGAAGCATCAAGATCGATTGCTCAAGACTGATTCCTGTGAGGTGGAGCTTAGTCAGACCTCCGCCCTCCATCCTTTCTTTTTACCACCAGACCTCCCAGGGCACTTTTTACTTGGTTGGGTTCAAGAATTCATTACAATGGCTACACAACTCACAGATCGTACTCACAGTTATGAGACTTTTAAAAATGATTTTTTAAAATTGGGAATTAGGTGGAGGGCTTTACATTTCAGACCATGAACTCTACATTCAATAGTTCAAACCTTTCATCAACCATTCCCCCCAACCCCTATATTGGATCTCACTCCCCTCCCCTGATTTCTCTTCTTCTTCTTATGAACCTCCATTCTCCCTTTCACCCAAGTCAATACTTCTCAGCTTTCTATGTTTTGTTTCATCTTCCCACCCTTGCCCCCTCCCACCCTCCTTGGGGTTCTCCAAAGTCAGTTCTCCCTGGAATGCAAGTTGTCACCTTAGTTTTTATCCTTATAGTAGTAGTGTCATACATGTCTGTCCTTCTAACTCTGCAATGAGCATGGTAGTACATATGTCTCTTGTGGTAAGGCTCTTCTTTAGGGTATATATCCAGCAGAGTGGTATTGCTGGTTCGTATGGAATTTCTCATCCTAGTTAATTGAGGCAGTGCCATATGGCTTTTTACCATGCTTGTGCATATTAAAGATCACCAGTAGTATATGAAAGTTCTCATTTCTCTGCCACCTTTCCAGCATTTGTTGTTTTCTATTTTTTGTCTTTTTCTTTAATTTGTGCTGTCACTGTCATTGTTGGTGAAAGGTTATTTTGTTGTTTTGATCTGAATCTCCTGAATGAAAATGATCATGAGCACTTTTTATGTATGTCATTTGAATATTATTTTCGATGAACTGATGGTTCATCTCTTTTGCCCACTTTTTAACTGTATTATTTGAGGTTTTTTGTTTTTGAGCTGTTGCAGTTTTCTATAGATCTTAGAGATTAGTCTCCAGTCTGCTGTGTTGCTGCTAAAGATTTTTACCAAGACTGTGGGTTCATTTTACTTTTTTGATGAAGTCTTTTGATAGACATCAGTATCTTGTTTTAAATAGGTCTCAGTCATCTATTTCATCTTCTGTGTATGCTTCCTTAGTTATATTTGATAGTATGCCAATGCCCTGCAAAAAGTCCTTAAGTTTGTCCCTGTGATAGTTCTGGGATTTACATGTAGGTCTTTGATCCATCTTGAGCATGATTTTGTGCGTGGGGTGAGGTCTGTGTCCTGCGTCATTTTTCTGCAGATGGAGAGCCAATTTTACCATCACCATTTGTTGAAGAGAGTCTATCTTCCCCCTTTAATGTTTTTTGGTCTTTTGTTGAAGATCAATTGTGTGTAGGTGGATGGTGTAAGGCTTATTAGGGAAGTAATACATTCCAATTCACGCTCGGGAAAATTTCAGGATATTATCCTTTATTTAGGACAGTTTTTTAGCTATGACCTTGATCTCTCTACTTCATAAATCCTCTGCCTCGCTCCTGCTTGAGTAGTGTTACAAAGCTCGTTCGCTCTGTCAGCCAGTGCCCCAGCAACCCTCTCTGCCAACAAACCTCCTGCCCAAAGGTGCTCAGTTCTTTTGTGCCATGGGTAACAAGTGCCCACAAGGACTAAGCATTACCAGGAAGCCTCTTGCCTAAAGATGCTTACCTACTTTGCTCCACGAACAGGAAAGCCCACGATGCTGCCTCAAGCTGCTCTCTGGGTTCTGCCGCCTTCTGCCACTGTTTATCTGCGAATGCTTCTTGCCATATCAAGTGTTACCGTGGTCCCACCACAGCCCACAGGTCCCAAGACACGCTCGGCCCCCACCTCAGCTTTCTGGGGGTAGTCTTGACCACTTCTGGAGTAACTTCTTTAACGCCTAGCAGGATGGCAAAATTGATCTAACATGCTTGCTAAAGTGCAGAGTCAATGAAAAAGAGGAAGACCTTCAGGGAGATAGATGGATGCAGGGGCTACAGTGGGCTCAAACATAACAACAGTTGTGAGCATGGTGCCGGACTGGACGGCGTTCCGTCTGTTGTACATAGTGCTGCTATGAATCGGAACTGACTCCAAGTTACCGAACAACAACGCCAATACCTAATTTATGTAACCTCCATCCTCACCAAGGTGTCGCAAACCTTATTTGCCTTATTAGTTACTCAATCGCCTTGATAGGCCACAAGCACCTCATTTGCCTGATCCCACCCAGTCAGCTGGAAGACTGCAGCTTTTGTTCAGGGCCTAGAGAGGACGCCAATCCACAGGGACGCTGTGCCCAACAGCTCTCCTTCATTTGACATCCTCTTGGATTTCTGGCAGCTCCCTGTGCTACTGTAGATTATCGTTTGAAGGACCATAGGAAGTAATTTATGGCACTGCATCATTTAAGCCATTTCAACATATACAGTTCAGTGACTTTGACCATGAAGTTGTGTAGTCGAGTTGTACAACCATTTTTAACCTCCTTTCTGAGATGGCCCTTCATCATTAGTGTAAACTAACTGCTCTCTAAGGTTCCTATCCAATCCCCCAACTTGCTGTGGTCCCTTTGATCCCTATGCTCTTTAAAAAAATTATGCTCAAGGAGACATTTGTTTTCTACTTATGATGGGCGACTATTTGATTTTAAGAAGATTTCAGGGGATATATTTTGGTTTAAGGTTTAAAGATTATCTCAGAGTAATAGTTTCCGGATTCAAAGAGTTTTCAAGGGCTCTGAGGATGGAAAAGGGTTTGGGGTTTACTTCTGCAAAAATAGCCAGCCAGGTCAAGTCTCCTTCCCAAGCATCTCTTGTGGGACTCAAACCTGTAACTCTTCAGTGAAGTGGCCAACCTCCTTTAGTTTTTGCACCACCCAGGGGCTCCTGAAAAGACAGCTAAGGGCAAACTCGGGAATGAGGAAGTATTTAAATTGTAGTGGGCTTCTGCAATGGGAGAATCCTGGGTGGTGGGAACAAGTTTGAAGGGGGTCCCAGTTCATCTGGAATTGGGATGGAGTGGGGGTGGGGGTAGCTCAGGAGGACCTCTCTGAAGGGGGGATTCCTTCTAGAGTAGCAAGGGAGTGAGTAGTGAGAAAACGCCTCCCTGTCCAATTACACATGTTCTACTTTCCCAGAGAATCAGGCCACTAGAAAGATGGGCAGCAAGAAAGTCAAATTTAATTCAAAAGCCTTTTTTCCCCTTTTCTTGTCGCATAAAGAGGAGGCCTTACTTTATACACAAAACGAAAGCTAACCGTTCTCAGAGCACTTCCATGTCAGCCTTTGTTTACCTGTGTGCACAAGGCTTTTATGCAAATTCAGCAGCCAGCTCAAAATACGCCTGAGCTTGGCCTTGATGGATTTATTTCTCCTTTGCTGCAGGCACGGACCACTTCTATTGAAGCCAGGAAAAGTCCAGCCTGGCCTAGCCGCTTGCCCCGGAGTCCCGGGCCTGCCTGGCAACGAGCCTCTTTCCCCCTTCTCCAGCCCAGGCTTGACATCACCTTGCCATTCAATAGTCTGGTGGGAAGGGTTCAATGCAGGGTTTGCACTTTCCCAGCCATTAGCCAGCTGCCAACGCATTTCATTATCTGCGGAGTGTTTTGTACATCAAAGACAGCCCCGAACTGTGTGATCAAGTGGAAGTAACAGAGCCTGGTCAACATTATAACTTGCAGCATTTTTTTTTTCATGCCTATCATGCCATCTGGCACACAGGGACGGCAAAGGCCAGAGATGGAAAAACCCTGCTGCCCTGTTTTGTTTATTGGTGTAACAGTTAATCCTGATAAAGGGCAAGGCCTGGAGCAACTACTCTGTGGTTATCTTGCGGATCTATTGTTTGGCCCCCCTCCTGGAACTGGCAAAAGGATGGTCTGGGGGTTGGGAGTGCACAGAAGGGACTATGCAGGAGAGCTAGAAAAGGGAAATTTCCGGGTTTTTTGATTGCTTTATTTTTTTAGCCATTACACACACACACACACACACACACACACACACACACACGGAGTGAAAAACACTTTCCATATCAAGCTACCCATCTTTCACGAGAATATCAAACGGCTGGCTCAGAAATCGCTGAACTAAACCAAGACCCCGGGCCATGAGTCGATTCCGACTCCAGGCTGTAAGCGCAGCTTACTCCTCGGTGCCCCAAGTGCCTTGCTTTCCAAGGTTGGGGTCGCTCCCGCCTGCACGGGGAGCACAGACCGCCCACCAGCCCTCCCCCACGTCAGAGACTTCAGGAATGGTTTCTGGAAACACATTTCTGAGAGCCCCTTCATTCTCCTCCTGCAATAAAACTGAGAGGAAGGGGGGAGGGGAGCAAAAAGAAACGTGTGAAAGGACAGCTAAGAGGCCGGGAACGAGCTCCTCCGCAGTGCGCTCCGTCCTGGGCGCTTTCTGGGTAGTTGGTTTTCAATTGGCAAATCAGGACAGAAAATACACCCCTTTGTGTTTACTTTGGCATCAATCTTCCAAACGCAGACAGACAAGACCCCAAATGGACAATCCCCTTCTCGGCTGAAATGAGGACAATTGATAAGCCTTCTGATATTTGTCTTTTACTCTCCAGTGTGGTTGCCTCCGTGCAGCACCACTGTTTATAGACGCTTCCATGTTTTTCAGCTCCTGATCCCAAACCCCTCCCATCCTCTTCCCGTCCCTCTTACCCTGCTTCCCTGAGGGGTGGGGTTGGGAGGGATAGTACATGGAAGAGCTAGGGATCCTAAATGCTCTACTTTCCTCTCTGGCTAAGGTCCCCATCAAGCTTTTCAAAGGCCTGCAGAATTTCTAGGACTATTTTCACCCGCACGGTTGTAAAAAAAAATCGCAGTGGCTTTTAAAAATAGGTAGATGCCACCCCGTAACCACCCTGGGTTTGCGATTTTCTCCAAAACTCCAACTTGGCTTTGTCTCCCCTCACTGTTTTTCTCTTCAGTGTCACGAATTGTAGTAAAATTATAACACGTTTAAGAATAGGACTAGGTTGCTATTTTAAGCTGGCAAGAAAATGGAGCTCAGGAAATGGGAGCCTCTAGGAGCCGGCATTAGGAACAAAGTTCTCCGACCTTGAACATCCACAGTACAAGGGCTATATGCTTCACTACGCTCCTGCAAGCCCCGAACCGTGACTGAAAAATTGAAATCAGACAGGATGGAGCGGGATCGGAACTTTCTGCAAAGTGAGAAAAGTAGTAGGTTTCTAACACACCAAAAATCAAATCATGCAATCATAATAGATGCTTTGCATCTTATAGAGTACTGTCAATCTTTTGTTGTAGAAATGTTGACTGAGGGAGAAAAAAAAATCTAAAATTTTGTTTTTATAGGCAAGGGAACATTAAATCATCTGTTTGAAGTAACTTAAGTTAATGGCAGACCTAGACTTGAATCCAAACTGCTATTTACTAATGTATTGCTCTGGCAATAGCATTCATTAATTCATTCAACAAACGTTGGTTAATTGTCATGCACAGACAGACATTTGTGTCTGGTCTGGGGAACACCTTTCAGAAGGTGAATCCGATGAGCTGCTTGCTCTACAGGACCCTATAATTTAATAGTGGAGACAGGCATGTAACTTAAGAATTAATGCAGAGAGGGACAAGTAGAAAAACAGAGGGGACACTATAATCATAGCCAAAAGAAAAGAAGATGATCAATTATATTTTAAAAAATATTTCCTTGAGTCCTGCTTAAACTTCATCTTAAAATAGTGACCCACTATTGTATTTAAAGAGTCAAATAAGCCTTTGTGCTCAAATTATCCTACAAGGAGATTCGATCACGTGGGACATGTCTTTATTCCATGGTAGGGAAGACTGAGCCTGTCTTGCACTGCCACTGGCTTGTTGGGCATAATTTTAAAGAAGCAGGGCTCTGTGGTTTTCCGATTCAGAAGGTTCAAAAGCGACATTCACTGCAGGATCTGGCCAACATGTGAAACAGCTGAAATTTGGAAAGGACCAACAAAAGGAGACTCGTTCAGATGAGAAAATTACACATAATTTATTTCCTCTCATTTGGTACAAATCTTAAGACTCACAGTTGCTAGGGATGAAAAAGAACTTGAAGCAGACCCCTGTTTCTGCCAGATTAAAAAAATTTTTTTTAAATTATCCTTCAATTGAAGTCCAGCCTATTTAACTTTCTAAATGGATGATTCTGTCATTGTTTGTTTGTGTAATTCATTCCAGTCTGTGATCTTCCTGACAGTAGCTTGAAAGGCTCAAATATTCATTCTATTTTGTCCACAACCTGGTAAGTGCTCCTAACTCTGGACACAATGACTCTTTTGAATTGGTGCCTGACTTTGTGCAAATGTGGTAGGGAAATAATCGACACACTGCATAGTCTAGTGCTGACTTCCGGTCTGATTTAACAGCTGGTCCAAATCTCATCCAGAAGCTCAAGTTCACTGCCATCCAGTTGATTTTGACTCACAGTGGCCCCCTAGTACCGAGCATACCTGCCCCTGTGATTTCTGAAGCTTTAACTCTTTAGAGGAGCAGGAGGTCTCATCCAGGTAAAATCCGCAAGGTAAGACTGTACTTTTTCTTCTATCTGAGTTTTAAAAGGAAAAAAACCTGAAGGTACAATTAGTTAGGAACAATCATTTCCTCAAGATTTTCTGTTCTCTCTCTCTCTCTCAACACACATACATTCTGTCAGCCTTTTCCTTTTTCCTGTGCCTCTCTAGCTTATAATATTAAAACCAAACTCAATGCCATTGAGTTGTTATAGTGGCTGTATATAGAACTAGAAAAAAGATGGTCGTGTGTTATGGGGTTTAATTGTCTTCCAAAATGATATGTTGAAGTCCTAACTTCCAATAGCTATGAATGTGACCTTTGGAAATAAGATCTTTGCAAATGCAATTTGTTAGTATGAAGTCATATTGGGCTATAACCCTAGTCCAGTCGACTGTGACCTTAATCCAATGTAACTGACAGATGTATTCAAAGTAGATAGACATGAGACTTAGACTGGCAGACAGGGAAGGAAGATGACCAGGAGAGAACAGAACTAGAGGTTAGAGTTATGCTACAGCAAGTCAAGGAATGCCTGCCTACCACAAGTGCGGAGACAAGGAAGGATCTTCCCCTAGAGCCTTCCAGAGAGAGCAGACCCTCCAGGTAATGAATTCGGACTTCTAGCCTCCAGACTGTGACAGTGAATTATTACTACTGTGAGCCACCAACTTTGTGGTGATTTGTTACAGTGTATAAAGGAAAAGAATAGAAAAATAAAAAATAAAAAAAAATAAAGGAAAAGAATAGGTAGATGGGGTCTCCTGCATATATAAAGAACAATCTTTCATTTTATCTGCATGTGAAAGTCAGACATTGAAAGGAAGACTGTATCAGAATGAACTACCGTGTTCACGGTGCTCCCTGTGCCTAGAATTTCATATCTCCCTTTGCTTTGCAAAGTCCAACTCCCTTCACATCCATTAAGAAAGTTTCCGCTTCTTATCTAGTCAGAAAGCATACCTCCTTTACATCCAAAATGGTCCCTCTTTTGTTGGCCAGATTTCAGGAAACATGGGGCTTCAAAAAGCTCGTGCGAAAAAATGGAATCATGGGGAAC
>NW_022103898.1:36675553-36680669 GCF_000313985.2 Echinops telfairi | reverse complement strand
GTGGGGAGCGGGGAGGGAGGGGAAAATGAGGACCTAATGTCGGGGGTTTGAGTGGAGAGAAAATGTTTTGAGAGTGATGTACAAATGCGCTTTACACAATTGATGTGTGTATGGATTGCGATAACAGTTGTATGAGCCCCTAATAAAATGTTTTTAAAAAAAAGAACAACATATGTAAATAAAGCAAAACATTGTTAAAAAGGAAAAAAAAAAGAAAAAATGGAATCCAAAGATAGTGGAATTTTCCACCATTTCTTTGTAGAATGAACTTTTTGTGTTTTAAGGTGAATTAGGAGGGGAGGGGTAGTAGTTACACAATTTCATGTCAATGGATAAATAAGTGTAGGGGTGGTGTCTAGTCCTTCAGTCAGGTCACGGCCTGATACTGCCTCCCTGTGGGTGTGGCCTTCTCATGGGGATTCTGGGACTTTCCTTTTTCTCCAAGGAGTTGGGCCACACACTTTCTCTCTGCTTGACTTTCCTGCTGTTGACACACTCGGAATACTGAAGGAGCCATGTGGAGACCTGACGGAGCCAGTGCTGAGATGCTTCCACTGTCATTGGATCCACGCAATTTGCACCCACCAGCCTGTGATCATCCTGCATTCAGTATCATTGCATGTGCTGCATAAGTCTTGAAGATGAAATTATGGACTAGTATTGGACTAGTATTGGAAGATGAAATTATGGACTAAGATTTGATCTGGACTGGGCTAGGATGTTTTCTTAATACACAATTACTCTTTGATTTAAAGCTTTCTTATACATATATGAGTGTCTCTGGATTTTTTTCTCTGATCAACCCGGACTAACACAGGGGAGTTCCATGAATTTTTGAAGCCCCCTTGTATATTTCAAGTCAGAAAGACAGGGTCAATGACACATTACTAAATGCCTAATTCACATTCCAGAGTCGAGAAAGATAGAGGCAGGCCAGAAAATAAGGCAGGTTTAGAATGTCTATTTAGTATCCTTTAGCTTACTGAATCAGCATTTTCTTTAGATACCCAACAATATCTCGTGCCAAAATTCGTAATTGTAACAACAATAAAAATAGCAGCCACTTATTGAGCACTTAGCCATTTAAATTATGATGCTGGCATAAAATATTGAAAGTATCTTAGACTGTTATGAGGACAAGCAAACCTGTCTTGGAAGAAATGCAACCGGAAGTGAGGATGGCAAGACATCACCTGGTGTGCTTTCGGGAAGGGCTAGTTACAGGAGAAGGCCATCATGCTTGGTAGAGGCTCAGTGAGAGAGAGAAAAGACCCTCAATGAGATGGATTGACCAAGTGCTTGCAACGATGGGACCAAACACAGATTGTGAGGATGGCGGAGGACCAGCAGTGGTTCATTCTGCTGTGTACAGGCTCCTGATGAGTTAGAATGGACTCAATGGCACCCAGCAACCACTACAGATGTACTAGCTTTTCGTGACTTCATGTCATGACCAAATAATGTGCTTTATAGTATAGCATCCATTGAAAAGTAGGTACCCGGCTTTCTGTAATCCAGTCTCATGTTTCCAGTCGGATGCTTCCCCCCACCCCCACCCCTACTTTCTAGCACATGTGCTACACACTCCCTGAGCCTGTACCTTTTTGGCCCTCAGTACTCCATAGACTCAGACTCTCTCAGGAGCATTGCTTATACTGTTCGCCTGCACCATCTCTCCTCCTCTCTCAACAATGTTTGCAAGCCAGAATTGACTCAATGGCAGTGAGTGTACCTTTCATAATCCCACATTTAATAGCATAGACACACTTGCTCCCCTATGAGTAGCGTTGCATTATACGCTTGTATGTGTACATAACATACATATTTTTTTTCTTTTTTTTACGGGTAAGAATGAACTTTATCTCAAAAAGCAACTGTACATTAAGAAAACATCCCAGCCCAGCCCAGATCATGTGCATAAGTCCAATATTACCCCATATGTCAATACTAGTCCATAAATTTCTCTTTAGATTCACACAGCTATACAGAGATGCTGTAATGCAGGAAGTTCACAGGCCTGTGGGTAGAAAGTCTTGTGAATCCCGTGGTGGTGGGAGCATCTCAGCGCTGGCGTGGGTCTCCATGTGGCTCTTCCAGTTCCAGGACTCTGGCTGCATCAGTGTAGCTCCATGTGTCTTGTCAGCGGAAGATGAAGCGGAGTGGTCTCCGGCCCCCAGGGAGGAATACAGAGAGGTCTCCCGCCCCCAGGGAGAAACTCCAGTCTTGTCAGAGATAGAAGACAGAGTTAAGAACCTTTCCAAGGTTAAATAGAGTCACGCACAGTACACATTTCTCATGGGTTGTGTACAAAGTGTGCTGCCGCCGGTCAATGGATAATCTATATGTCTTGATGGCAGAAGAGTCTAATCTTGTTCCCAAAATCCTCAGGAGAAGTTCATGCCTACACTGAGGTTACTTTTTTATTTTCAACTTATTTTGTAGTTTATACTTTGGCTATATCTCTTATACAGCTCTTGAAATTGGTGCTTGCTTCTTAGCAGTAGTCTGCTAATATGGGCCTTTTCATTGAAATGCTTAGCTTATTTATATCAAATGTAAATGGATTGTATTTAGAGCTACCATTTTACTTTTTCTTGGTCCTACTTCTCCTGTTTGTTCTTTTTAAAAAATTTTATTTATTTATATTGAAATCATTTTATTGGGGACTCGTACAATTCTTATCACAATCCATACATCCATACATTGTGTCAAACACATTTGTACATTTGTTGCCTTCATCATTCTCAAAACATTTGCTTTCTACTTGAGCCCTTAATATCAGCTCCTCATTTCCCCCCCTCCCTTCCCACTCCCCACTCCCTCGTGAACCCTTCATAATTAATAAATTATTATTATTTTGTCATATCTTACACTGTCTGAGATCTCCCTTCACTCACTTTTCTGTTGTCCATCCCCCAGGGAGGAGGTCACATGTCTCCAAGTTGCTGTCCTCTTGTCCCACTATCATGGTCAGCCTTCCTTTGGGTTTCAGTAATTTCTCTCAGTTACATTGCCCTTGCTGAATCCCTACCAGGCCCCACACACCCTCCTTGCCACTAATTTTGGACCACTTGTTGCTCCATTGTCCCTGGGTTGGTCAACACCACCTCCTTATCCCCGCCTCCTCCTCTCCCATGGCCTCCCAGAACCATCATTCCTATTGTTTTCTCCTCCAGACTGTTCATCCAGCCTATCTTATCTAGATAGATCTGCAGAAATAATAATATGCACCAAAAAACGAGGCATAGCAAGACAAAGTGACAAGAGAACACAATGATGACAACAAAAAAGAAAACCAATGACCCATAAAAGAATTAATAATTGGAAAAAGAAAAAGAAATAATTTTAAAAAGAAAGAAAAACATGTAAATAGATCAAGGTCTGATTTTTGACCTCTAGGCATGTCCTCCAGTCAAGTCCAATGGGGTGCCACGCTCTGGCCCCAGAGTCTAACCTTTGCACTCCCTCAGGAACTCCCTCCTCTGCTCTCCCGTTGCTCTGCCACACGCCTTTAGTGTTTTGCCTCAGTGTCTCGGGGTCAGACCGGGCCAGTGTTATCCCCGGTAGGGCCATGGGTCAGAGAGAGACGTTGTGTCTCATAGTGGGATCAGCCATATGGTCCACTCTGTGCATTGGCTGTTTGGAGTGGGCCAGGATGTGCTCCACTCTCTCTTCCTCCCCATTCATTTTCTCCCGTATGCTCTGATCAGACATGCCCTCTCCCCTAGCTGCAGCTTCAGTGCCGTCCTCTAAAGTAAGTTTTTCTGGGGGAAGAGGCAGTCGCCCACTTAGCTGGAATGGACGCTGAGCCCTCAGGCCCCCCCTGGCTCCCCTCTCCATGCCGGCACGCTGCTTTCGCATCCCGGAACACCGGATTTAAGTCTGCTCCCTCTTTCCCTCCCAATGTTCTGGTCTGCTAGCAGGAGCTCCCGATGAGGGAGTCTTAACTAGTCACCATTTTCCTCCACCTCTCCCCATGTTTGTTCTTTTATTTATACTAACACGTTTTATTATGCCATTTCCCCCTCTATTAGCTTGGTAGCTATAGATTCTTTTATTATTATTTGCCATCCTAGATATCGCAATCTGCATAAAATGATTTATTGAACTGTACTCTAAATGAATACATTTACTTTATCCCCGACAATGCAAGAACCTTAGAACGGCAACTGTGTTAAAATGTTGTCCTACATTCTAATGTATATGAGTATAATAGTTTTATATCAAGATAGATTTCTTTTTCTCCGAATCATCCGTTAAATGTCCATGATGTATCTATAACATAGCGTCTTATGTGATTTGGATATTGTACACACACTATCCTCGTGTGGTCCTGCACTCCCTGTAAGCATCGCCAACCAACTTCCTTCTTTAGCGGTTCTGGTCACGTGGAGAGACATTGACTTTGTGTTCGGTCCTCCATCTTCTGCAGCCGCAATTTCTCTATCTCTGATATGGGTCCTTCGCATATTTCTTTAGCATTGTACTTTACAGTGGAAGCCATCCTTTAACCACCTAGAGGATTCTTCCTTGATTTTGAGAATCGTTACGGCGGCTGAATGTTACAGTGCCTCAATCTTGAGCATACCCTGATTTTCCACCTTCAGCTTGATTATTAACCTTTGTTTCACCTCCAGATCTATAGTGCTCCTTCGCTTTTGGCCACTGCTGGCACTGGCACTGGTTTTGCTGCCTTGGGAGCCATGCTGCACTTCCCGGGAATATCTTCTATACAAAGTTAACTACAACACTCAAGAAACACAGGAGACACAGATCAGACTCGGCTGCCTAACAGTCTAAGGGTACACTGTTAAACAGCCAACTTTTAATACAAAGTACAGATACACATATATAAACCAGTAATACAGGTTTTTGTTCTGTCATCAAGATATATAGATATCGATTGAGCGGCAGCACACGTTGTACACAACACACAGGAAATGTGTTCTCTGCATGACTCTATTTCACCTTGGAAAGGTTCTTAACTCTGTCTTGTATCTCTGAAGTTCCATCTGGAATGACTTTGCTTCTGCTATAAAGAACACTTCTATATTTTGAGGGGGCTGCTATGGGGCTCTCAGTGCAAAATTTCTTTCAGTGTTTGTTGAAAATGCTT
>NW_022103898.1:36661246-36674125 GCF_000313985.2 Echinops telfairi | reverse complement strand
TTTCCCTACACTCTTATATAAATATATTTACATATGTACGAGTCTGCTGTCTTTTTCTCTTTTTCCCTCTCCTTCTTTAATGCTTCCTCCCCTCCACTCCCCTTTTTTAAAATCATTTTATTAGGGGCTCATACAACTCTTATCACAATCCATACATACATCAATTGTATAAAGCATATTTGTACATTCATTGTCCTCGTCATTCTGAAAACATTTCCTCTCCACTTAAGCCCCTGGCATTAGGTCCTCATCATTCTTAATTTTTTTAAATACTATTTTTTTTAAATCATTTTATTGGGGGCTCATATAATTCTTATCACAATCCATACAACCACCCATTGTATGTCAAGCACATTTTTACATTTGTCTCCCTCATCATTCTCTAAAATACTATTTTAAGCTAATAGAATTCTACTTTTACAAGGTTCACCTCCCTCATATTTTGAATATATAATCCCATTGTTTTTAGGTTTTCTTCCTAAAAGCCTCCCCACCCTCCTGAGGTCAGATACCAGCGTTATTGCTGCTACGTTGAGGGTAATGATTTGCCCCTTCTGGTTGGCTGTATGATACTTCTCTGTCAGTGTATCTTGGTGTGATTTTCTTTGTATTTTTACAGCTTGGATTCATGGATGTTTCTAAAAATAAAATTTTTATCCATTGCCTCTTCAAGCATTGATTATTATTTATCATCGTTCCCGTCTCCTGTTAGGACTCGGTTTACACAGATGCTAACTTTTCACTGCATTTCATCTCTTACATTGTTGTTTTGTTGGTTTGTTTTCCTTTTGCTGTTTTTCTTTTTCAATCTTTGCTTTCATTCAGATATTTTTTAGACCTGCTTTTGATCATTATTTCTCTCTTAAGTATCTCTAGACCCAGGTTAAACCTATTCATAAGGTTTCTAATTTAAGTCACTTTGGTTTCTTGGGGTGCTTTGGCGACAATTCTAGAATTACCTTTTGAAATCCCAAGCTTGTCTTTTATTATGTTGACTATATTCTTGTTCATCACATTTACTTTAAATCCACTTTCAAGATCCTTAATGAGCCCCTGACCTATCTGTTGTTACTTGCGATATTCCACTGTACCTTCTGGATACCACATATGCCTAAATATTTTGACTCAGTACTTGACACTGTAGATGTGTATTCTGTGTACATATATAAAATATATGGTAGAGATCATTTGAGAGCTAGGATGTTTAAGTTAAATTTTGTAAGATTTTGTTTGTTTCTGGCAGGTGAGTAGGGGTCAAAGCAATGTTGTTGAATTATTTTATTAAAGATGACAAAAGAACATGTCTAGAATCTGGGATTTTAGAACCACGCTTATTCCTTGAATGTATGTCATTAGTGCAAAGTCCTAAAATAAAAAAGTAATGACATTACCAGGGCCTTCCCTCCGGGGCATGGAGCCCTGGTGTGTGTGTGTGGGGGGGGGGGTGGTGGTCCAAGTTGGGCTATGATCCACATGAGCGGCAGCTCAAAACCACCAGCAGCTCCAGGAGAGAAAGACTGGGCTTTCGAATCCCATAGACAGTTGGAAACCCCCAGGGGGTCACTATGAGGCAGCACTGACTGGATCGTAGTGAGTTTTTTTAGTGAGTCCCTTCTTGGCAGCCCAGACTCCTTTTTCTTCCTCTTGCCACACGAGTCTATCAAAAGCTAACTTTAACCTTCTTAGTCCCCCATCTAACCCTTCAAATGGATGGATACCACTAGGAAAAAGGTGGGCCCAAATTATGAAATCTGGGGTTCCTTGTTTTCCTTAGCATAACTCTCTGGGACCTGAAATACTTTAGGACTTCAAAAATGTTGTCCAGCTTTATACTTGGTCTTACCAAAAAGTTGATCTTAATAACGTGGTCTACAAGTGCCAATAGCAGAACACCTCCCAATTATTATTACTATTCTTAAAGCATTTTGTTGTGAATTGGGCAAAGGCTTACAGAGGAGATCAGCTTTCCAACCTACAATTATTACATTTGATTGCAATCCTCATAAAATAACATTGATCTATAGCACTTATCCCAGGACAATCCCCACAGTGTACTATCACTTCCTCGCTGTGCTTCCATTCTTATTCCTTTCCTAACCCTTCTGAACTTAGTCTTTGGGTAAATGCTACATTGTTGTTCCAAAATAGTTGATTAAAGTATGTATACCTCTCTAGGATTAATTATTCCCATAAGACCTGCTACTGTTTGGCTAAAAATTGAGACCTGAGGTGAGCTCTTTTCCAGACCTGAAGGTAACTAAAGATCATAATCTCAGGGCCGTCCCCTCAGTAAGTTTTTCATTTTTTATGATTTTGAGTTTTGTTCCATATTGTTTTCATTTTTCTCGCACTCTGTCCAGGACCTTGATACATTTCACAGCCATTGCTGACTAGTAGCTGGGCACCCTCTGGTTCTTCTGGTCTTGAGATAGCGGAGGCTGATGCTTATGTGGTCCCTTAGTCCATGGGACTAATTGTTTCCCTGTATCTTTCATTTTATTTTTCACAGACATGGAGAGACCAATAGTTGCACATCTCATGGCCCCTCATGAGTTTTTTTTTCTTCCCTCATGAGCTTGTAAGACGCTAGTCACTACTCACCACAGCAGGATGCAAAACCTGTCTTTGTGGACTATGTTATGATACTTGACCTTGGAGTCTCCCGAGACTGTGCTCCTGAGCCCCAGGCCTCCAAATTATTTTAAAATGTTTTCTTCTTTTGCCCATTAAAAAAAATTAATACATATAATTGCAGGTGTTTAAAATAAAGCAGAACTTTATAAACCAATCCTTAGTCACTGGTAATACTGTTAACATTTTTTTCTACATATTCTTACAGATTTTCCCAAAGCACATATTAATAATAGTAAGACATATAATCACAAGTGTACACAAATAGGTCCTCATTCTTCTTAATAATTACTGAGTATACTATGATTTAACAACTAATTCCTTCTGGGAGGATGTGAGACATCTTCCAAAATATAAACTTCTCCATGATAATAGGGTTTTAGCTTATAGAGAAAGAATAGGAAATATAACCTCTCTCTTATTGTTATCCAGTATTGAAACCTGTGCTAACTTCATTATGATATTTATAATTTTACGGTTTTGTTAAATAATGGCACATTAGCTTGGGCTAGAATGAATCAAAACTTCCATTTCATGACTGAGTCTTAGTCCTCCTAATACAACCATGTATCATAATTCCAATCCGCTCTGCAAAATGATTGGTTATAAGTTGAGTGCTACAGACTCAGGTTCAACTGGGTCATGGTCTGCTACATTGCTGTGAATTACTTAACTTAGCTCGTCTAGTGACAGTTTTTGTAACTTCTACCAAATGACTAGTTGGACTATGCAACGTGAGGTGCTTGTGGCCTAGTAAAGGGATTAGATGGCTTGCACCAATGGGGTGGCCAGCTTTTGAAGTGGGATCATGCAAATAAGGAGTGTGAAATCCTAATGAGTGGATTGGTCAGTTTGCCAGCCCAGAGGTGGACAAGGAAATGTTACTACTATCAAGAAAGAATAACCAGGAGTGGAACACCTTCTTTCCACTCAAGACTGCTGTGCTAAACCTTCTTCATCCACGAGGCAGAGTTGTGACATCAAAGATGTGAGAGGCATTGAGAGAGGATGAGAGGAAGTGGTGAAGAAGTAGTGGCAGCCGAGGCAACAGAACCAGGAGATTGGCAGATGTTGCAGTGGACTCTTCGGCCAATGGAACAAGAAAGTTGAGCGTGTTTGGTGGGAGGATTGCTCACATGGTGGCATTTGTCTGTGAAGATAAGCTTGACAACCCACGGAACTAAATCCGAAGGCTTTCCCGACCTAGGCTTGTTGGCAGAGTGGGGTGTGGGTGGACCATTGATTGACAGAACTAGAAGGGCGTTGTCGTGCTTGCTTGAATGGGGCAAAAACCAGGGGGCTGTGTGGCTGAAAGGTCAGGGGTCAGAGAGAGGCATGCATGTGCATACAGGTGGGAAAAGGGGGTCCACAATGAAGAACTTTATCCTGAGTCATTTCAGTTGCTTGGTGGTAATCTCTTATTTTCCTAATAAACCAGAGTGGTGAGTATTTCCTGTGAGTTCTGGATGGCCACTGCAATGAATGATCGAATCCAGCAGAGGAGAGAGGGCTGTGGAGGATTGCTGGTGTGTGAACTTGTAAAATAGTTGGAGAGAGAAGGCTTGTCTGACCGCCTCCTAAGAATCGACCTTGGTCTGAGGTTGCTGGCGATGCTGTGCATTCTACCTTGTGACAATAGAGGGGGTCAGACGCTGCTGACCCCATGGCATTTCTATAAATGTCCTGGGTCAGAGGATTTTTACACACACACACATACACACACACACACACACACACACACAGCATGTGATTCAAGAATATCCAAAGTCTGCGACTTTGCTTCTAAGACAAAGAAAGGAGGAACCGTGGTTGTCCAGAAAGAGCACATGCTCAGTCACGTGCAGACTATTCGCTGCAGGGACCGTGCCCAAGGTCTGTCCAAAAGCAAGACCATCCAGAAGTTTGTCTTGCAAAACCCAGTGGAAGCGGCTGTCCTCAAGCATGCTGCTGAAGCAATTGTCTCTGCTGCACTTGTGCTTCCCGACGTCCGTGAAGCGACACTGTTGTGTGAGCTGTGTCATCCATAGCAACGCGGTCAGGTGCTGCTCTCAAGAAACGTCAAGCAACCCTCACCCTGATCCAAGGACCGGCGTCTTTAAAAGAGTGAGGGGAAACGCAACGGGAAAGAAACGAAAATAAAAATTACCCTTCAAAAAGAAACAAACAAGGAACTGTTTCATACCAAGTTTTCAGAAGAGGAGGGCTCTGTTTTTTTCTAGATCTGGGAGAAACACACGGGTGACCTGGGACCTTGGGAGCCCATGTTGATCCCCTGAGAAAACAGTCCAACACAGAGAATAACACAGCGTTGAAAGATTCAAGAGATTAAAAGCAGTAGCTCTCAAGCAAACCATGCTTGAAACCAGGCCCACCTGGAATTTTTCAATAATATCAGCAAAATCTCACCTCCTCTTTTTTTTTTCTTTTTGTTAAACCAGGGGCACTATCTATCCACAAACCGAATTACTCGGATAGACTAGCTCGATACTGTCCGCAAGAAGCATTCCTAACAACAAAATGGCCAAGCACCTTTGAAAAAAAGGCAGGTGGAACGTTACACTTGGTAACTAAAAGTGTATGCAAACGGAAAGCAGGAACGGCCCGGTCAAACTCAGGAAGGCTAGGAGCATTACAGAAGGGGCACAGAGAACTCGAATGAATGCACCGAAACTCTAACAGAAAAGGTCTACAAAGCAAACCTGGACAAAGGGAGGTTTAACTTGGGACAAAAACTGCGATCATAGTGGGGAGTTTGTCAGAATTTGACAGATAAAGTAAAAGAGATAAAATGGGCAAAGCTGTAGAGAATATATCCAATGCGAACATGACACAGTGTGAAAATGAGGTTCTTCCTCTCTCTGTGTACTGGCTTTTCCCATCCAAACATGGCATTATTTCTCCTGTCTTGAAAAAAAAATTCTCTCTTAATCCCACTTCTCTCTGCCACTACCACCCATTTCTCCGCTTTCCTGTTCTGTAGAACAGAGCTATCCACACTCACCGCCCCCATTTTCCTTGTCTCATTCTTTCAAGAAACGATTACAAAGTGATGATGGCAACCTATGTACAAATGTGCTTGATACAATTGATGTACGGACTGTTATAAGAGCTGTAAGAGCCCCCAATAAAACAATTTTTTTAAAAGGCAGTAACTTTCCATATTCCTTTCAGAAAAAAAGAAAAAATGATTACAAGCAGGCCTCTCCAGTAACTAGTGGCAGGAACCCCTTGTATCAACGTCACCAGTGACCAAGTGTTGCCACATCTAGTGGTCACCTCTAAGTCCTGCTCTTGGCTGCCCTATCAGCACCATCTGACCAAGTCTGTAATCACCCCTCTTCTTGGCAACTCTTTCTCCACTTGAATTGCAGGGTTTCACACTTCATCCAGGGACAGACGGAGACTTGGTGCAGCCTAAAACTTGCAGTTTAGAGGTGAGAAGGTACATATTTTCAAGCATATAAAATGAACCCACAACCCTTGACTTGATATTGACTGTTAGTGACCTTCTAGTGACCCTCATAGTGACCCTCTCATAGTGACCCTCAAGGAAGGAGCCCTGTGACACAGTGGGTGAGACAGTGAGCAGCTGATCACAAGGTCGACAGTTTGAGCCCACCAGCCATTCCCAAAGAGAAAGATGAGGCTGTCTCTCCTGGTAAAGACTGTATCTTGGAAACCCAAAGAGGCAGTTGTACCCTGTCTCATAAGGACTCTCTGAGTGGGGACTGACTTAGTGGCAAAGAGTTTGGTTGGATGTCCGGGTAGACCTGCCCCCGTAAGGTTTACAAGGCTGTGGTCTGTACAGAAGCAGACTACCTCGTCTTTCTCCCAGAGAGCACCAGGCGGGCCCAGCCCCCTGAGTTCCTTCCAACAGGACTCGTTCTATGCTAGGTTTACTGGTTATGGAAGTGAACACTGTTTAGAAGAACAGACACACACAAAAATCACAAATGATATAAATTTTTAAAAGAGGATAAACTACAAACATCACAAAATTCAGGAAAAGTGACACTTTATTTTGATCAGACATGCCTTATTTATTGCAGTTTGGAGCTACCTGTTCTGATTCCATTCATAGGACAAGCACTTTGTTATATAATATTCTGTACAGAAGAACAGGGAAGTGCTTTAGTCTTCCCTCTCAAGAGCCCTGGTGGCTTAGTGGTTACGAACTAGGCTACTAACTTCACTGTTTCAAAACCACCAGTCGCTGCTCAGAAGACAGATGGGCCTTTTTACTCCAGTAAAAAGTTACAGTCTCAGAAATTCAAAGGGGCAGTTCTACTCTGGTCCTATAGGGTCACTATGAGTCAGCATTGACATCAGATGACAGTACATTTTAATAGTCTTCCCTGTGGGGGGGAAGTGGGAGAAAGGGGGAACTGATAGCAATGATGACTGTATAACTCCACCTGAGGGGACTGAATAACAGAATTGTAGGTGATTGGATGCATTGGATGGTGTAAGATATGGCAAATAATATACAATATAATAAGAAGGGTTCCTAGGGGGATGGTAGGGGGGGAGGGATAAAGGGGAGCTGATTTCAAAGAGTTCAAGAAGAAAGAAAATGTTTTAAATATGATGGTGGCAGCAACTTTACAACTATGTTTGATTTAATTGAATTATGGATTGTTATAATATTTGTAAGAACTCCCAATAAAATGATTAAAAAAACACACACT
Source organism: Echinops telfairi (assembly GCF_000313985.2). NCBI lineage: Eukaryota > Metazoa > Chordata > Mammalia > Afrosoricida > Tenrecidae > Echinops > Echinops telfairi. The sequence goes on along the minus strand of NW_022103898.1, from coordinate 36,666,806 downwards.
TTCCCTCCAGCATAACAGATCAAAATTTCTTTTCTCATTGTCTCAACTGCTAGCTCCACAGTCTTAATTAAAAGGTCAACTTCTCAGATAGGGCTTCCTTGACCACTAATTAAAATTTTAAGGGCCCATCAGCACTTCCTGGTCTACCTTCCTGAATTAGCATTTGCTGTCCCTTCAGCGCGCAAGTCCTACTCCTTGACCCAAATTCAAACAGAAACTTCCTACCCCTCCAAACCCTACAACACTGCCATCCCCCTTCCTGCTTGATTTTTCTGACATGGACTTTGTCACCATGTAGTGTAAAGGGTTCGGTTGCTCAAGGTTGGAAGTTTGAGTCTAGACAGAGGTGCCTTGGAAGAAAGCTCTGATGAACTACGTCCAACAACACAGCCATTGAAAGCCCTACTGTGACCCACAGTCTCCCCGAGTCAGGGCGGCTCTGTGGCAGCCAACTCCCCAGACAAGTCTCCTCCAGTGCACACTTGGTGTGTCTTTGTTTCTTAGTGTCTATGAACTTCCATGAAAACATGAAAACGGAAGCTTCCTAAAAAAGTAACGCAAATCCAACGGTCTGGTTTGCTTTACGGGTGTATCTTCTGCATTGACAATAATACCTGGCCTTATTCAGGCACTGTATATACGTGATTTTCCTAACCTTCACCATTTATTTTGTAAATGAATTTCCCAAAGTGGAGAGTTAATGGACCCTATTCTAATGCAGCTGTAAATCCATAAGATGACCTCCAAAAGTTAAATACACGGATATTACAACTGATCTTTGAACAAATTCTTCTACCAGAGATAAAATTAAAACTGAAGTTGTTATTTAGAAAAATTTCACATAATGGGATACCTTGAGATAACCTTTAAGTCTTAAACCAAAAATAGCCCCCCAGACGTCTTCTGAAAAAGAGAGAGTAGTTTAGCTTCACCCGTAAAGTCTCCCTGGACCCTTTCTATGGGATCAAACTGACTACAGCCCCTCTGGAGATTAGCTAGGAAGCGTAGGGGCCGTGAGTTGGTGTTAACCCAGAGGAACAATTGAGAAGTGGAGGGTGGGAATGGTGACATTAAGTTGAAGACTATAATCCACGGCACTGGATCGTATCTGCTGAAATACTGAATTTGTGTCTATTCTGCTGTGCCTCATCTCAATATCAAAACTAAAATGTTATTAAAAATAAACCAGTGGGATATGCTTGTGAAGAGTCATAGAAATCAATCAGTGTGATATGATTTTGAAAAAGGACATGGAGAAATCACTAGCCTTAAGGACTTTCATTAGTATTACTATGTTTCATTTCATCGAGTATACAATTTCAGACACTTGAAACAATAACTGATACAACCTTTTAGAAGTTGTAAGGTAGATTTAACGTCACGTTTTGAATTGGGTGAAGATTTACGGAGCAAATCAATCCGTTTTATACCAGCATCTCCCAGTGTCTTGTCCTATTTCTGCCATTTTTTGCCGGCTCCCTCTTTTCAGCCTGGTTCACTCTTGTCTACTCTAGTCTGGGACTTCCCCTGCAAGGAGGACATTCTAAAAGACTGTAATTAATGATGGTAGCCAATCAAAGTAATAAACCATAATTTACTGCCATCTAATTAATTCCAACTCATAGTGATCCTAGAAAAGATACACCACAAATCTTTGAAAAGACGCACGAGTGAAGCCTGGTCACCTCGATTTCTATCAATGGAGAGAGCAAGCGGGAGGGAGGGAGAGGGCAAGAGAAGTATTAGAAGACAGGCCCAAATAGACGTGGATGGTGAAGGGATATGTTTAACTCCTGCTTCATGAGGGGACTTCAATACATTCCAGAAGGAAATCCATTATCTCTTAACTCCACATCTCCATGAATTTTTGATGCCTTTGCCTATCTATTCAAACTATTCTGGGCTCCTAGAAGTTTGACAATATCAAAGCGATGGATGACGCTAACACAGCGACTATAAACCCCGCCGTTGAGGGGATTCTAACTCTCAGCAGCCCGGAGGACGGAACAGACGGCTCTGCAGCGGTGACGAACCGGGCTGCTAACCGCAAGGGCAGCAGTTCGAAGACACCAGTTCTTCCTCGGGAGAAAGACGGGGCTTTCAACTCCCCCCAAGAGTTACAGTCTCGGACACTCACAGGAAGAGTCCCCCCCATCCTGTAGGGTCGCTATGCGTCCGCGTCCACTCGATGGCGGTGAATTTGGTTGGCGTTTGGGAACCCTTAACGAGTACACGGCCACCTTGCTCTCCGCGGCTGAAATCCAACTGTTGACCTTTGGTGGAGTGTTCTAACCACGGCACGGCCATGATCCTCTGGAAAGCCACTCTGGTACGGAAAACTAGCTGGGTGCTCTTGTTCCGTGTCAGCAACTCAATTCCAATTTAGCAGCCCTTAGGGCGGGGTTTGCCACGCTGTGAGCTGAGGGCTTGAAATTCTACATGCCCGGGGCTTGCTATAATATCCAAACCTATTTTTTTAAACACAAATAGAAACATTTATTAAATTATGAACATAAAGGTAAGTGTCACATAAAATACTACTAGAGTGTATTTGTTTATGTATTGAAAGAATAATAACATGACCAAATAGGTAGATTTCAGAAACATTATTATTATAGTAACAATTTAAAAGATCTATATTGCCCAGATTTTAAAATATACCACCAAATATTCCTGACAACCCTAAAAAAAAATTATCACAGCTTGTTTCTCTAAATATTCTCATTCTTATGTTCTTTATTCTTATATTACTTTTAAGAAACTGTGTTAGGCCAGTTGACTGGAGAAACGAATCCAGTGACACTCATGCATGTATCAGAAAGAGCTTTATATCAAGAATCTTTACATAACAGGAAAACTCCCAGCCCAGTCCAACACAAGTCCCTAAGTCCCAAATGAGTCCATAAGCCTCTCTTCAGGCTCCGAGAGTCACAAACAATGATACAGAATGCAAGAGGATCACAGGCCGGTGAGGGCAACATCTTGCGGACCCAATGGTGGTGGACACATCTCCAGGGCTCTGACTGCCAACAAGGTCATCCAGCAGGAAGGTGAAGGAAGAGGGGACAGGGGGGAGGTTCCCAGGACCCTCCTTATGAGAAGGCCACGCCCACAAGGAGTCACCCTCAGGCTGTGACCTGATTGACAGGTTGAATACCACCCCTACACCATGATATATCTTCAAGTTGACATGAAATTATGTAACTTCCACAGAAACCTAATAAATATATTAAAGAACTTTTCATAAAATAACAACAAAAATAAATGGTAAAATTTAAAAACCATTGGCATTAAAATCAGAATCAAATCAGGAATTTCCTTTATCATCACTATTATTTTTTTTATCTTATTTTGGAACCTCTAAACAATGTAATATGACAAGAAAATTAAATAAGCAGTGGGTATACACCACATACACATATATGAAAGACCTTTAAAATTTGAATGAAAAGATAAAGGGAAATTTTCACAATTTTTTTGAAATATATATAAATAGAAGTCACACTCCCCTCTGTAACCATCAGATCTAGTCTACATCCTCTAAGAACCAAACTCACCGCCATGAGTGGAGCCTGACTCAGCAATTTTATGGCAGAAGAGAACTGCCCCTGTGGGTTTCCACGACTGTAGATTTTTACTGGAGTCCAAAGCAGTGCAGCTGGTGGTTTCTAACCGCTTACTGTGGAACCCCCCACACCACCAGTGCTCCAGCCCTACATCCTCACCGTCTAAAACAAAGAGCTATAACGAATAATGCAATTAACACCTCACCCCACTATCCTGCCTAAAAGAACAAAAATGCTACCATCGAGTCAATTCCGGTTCATCAGAACAGAGTAGAATTCCCCTGTGGCTTTCCACGGTTGTAATTTCTTTAAAGATGTAAAAAGCCTCATTTTTCTCTTGCAAGGCTGCTGGTGGCTTCGAACGGCTCAACTCATAACCCACTACACCCTCATGGCTAAATAAACTCTAAATTTAGTAGAAAAAGGAATTCTATCCTATTATTTTAATAATAATGTATAAATAATAATAAAGCAAAAGAAATGCAGTTGAAGTCCACTGTGCACACATTTCAGATGCCATATCCATGCCTCTGAGAGTTTTTCTCCTGAATTGAGTTTATCATTCTCCAATTTTGATTTTTATATTTTAATGTGTTATACATCTAGCAATGTTTGGCATGTTTGTAACTTTTCCATACATAATAACAGGCTGCATTAATTTGTATACAACTTGCTTTTCTTTTGATGGAAAATTTTAATTAGATGAACATATCGAAGAGCAAAAAAGACAAAGTAGCCATGGCTACCTTTATCTTCAAATCTTGCATTTAAACAGGTTCACGAATACAAATTGAAATAGGTGCACCTTGCTCTGTTCTGTTCCATGAGGCAGTGTAGACTTCTGAGTATTCAAATATATTCATATAATCAGATATATAAATCTAAATATAAAATCAATCTATAGGGTATAAGATGCCATTCACCATCTTTGTGAAAAACTCCACATTTCCAATTCAACCTAACCTCCAAAGTCCAATCACACCTTAAGGAAAAGCAGTGATAACACTTGCTGGAACGGAAATTTCTATAAAAAATTTAAAAGTTTGACTAGTCATTTAACCACAGTCAATCTTTAATTTAAGACTGTCTAAACAAAATATCCTTATCAGTCATTCATGATCTGATTTCTGGTGTATGAGATCAATTTAAATATGGTCCATGTTAAAAAAATGTCACAAGACATTCCTATTTTATAATAAATAAGGCAGTGCCAACTATTACTCACTAGTAGCTTTTTTGAGATAAGCTATCAAGTCTGTCCTTTCTCCCTTCTTCTTAATGCCGGCAAAGATCATCTTTGTTCCGGGGATGTACTGTACTTCTTGGGATTCTCCAATACTCCACCAGTGTGTCCTCTCCCCAGGTGATACCTTTGGTCTTACTGGCATCTGTGTAACTGAATCCAGGGGCTTGGCCAGTCTTCCTCCCAAACCAACCATGGAGGTTTGGCGCAGTCTTGTGTTTGTCCCCTTTTCCACCGTGTGGCACGGGCACACTTCTGAACAAAATTCTTGCCCTTCTCAATATCACCCATCGTGAGTTCACGCTCTCATTGTGCGCCACTCGACCGTACCCATCCAGAGGCCGATGTCCCGCTCTCTAACAGCAACTTGCTTTTCTTAACATTAAGTTTATAAGATGATATGTTCCATAGCTCCAATGCATCCCACTTTTCTTCTTGGGGTACGCAGGACCTCCCCGAGACAGGCCTTCCCATCTGAGCCCCTTGTTCTTTCAGCCTGCTACCACTGACCTAACCTCTTTGCGGGTTCTTGTGATGCCTGCCCAGCGGTTTCTGATCCTTTTCAGTACTGATGCTGGACTTCTTTGCTTTGAAAGTGATGTTCTTTTCAAAGCTGACCATTTTCTCTCAATTTCCCCTGGGGCACATTTCATTTATTCGTTTACATGTTGTCAGGCTTAAAAAAATTTATTTTCTGAATGATTTTTCTTTTTTTTTTTTTTAACATTTTATTAGGGGCTCATACAACTGT